>NC_062566.1:76608181-76914545 GCF_022837055.1 Prionailurus viverrinus
ATGGGATACAACTAGGGATAGCAAATGCTTGACAACTATGCCGCCATTCTGCACTTTGACATCCCTGAAAGCTCCAACTAAATGATCACAACACTCTTTCTCACTGAGTCTAGTTATGGCCCTATAATCCACCTCAATAAATGGCTTCAGATGGCCATTTCTGAATGGCAATAAGCTGAAATACTAAAAGTATTCTTTCAAAGTTACTTCTAAATCACCATAAAAAGTTTACATAAATAGAATCAAGATGGACTGTTCATAGGACTGTAAAATGTGAAAGTAGGGGAGCCCCAGTGGCTCAGTCAGTTAAGCATCTGGCTCTTGGTTTCGGCTCAGGTCATGATCTCACTTTGTTAGTTAGAGCCCACTTCGGGCTCTGTGCTAACAGTGTGGAGCCTGCTTAGAATTCTCTCTCTCCCTCTCCCTGCTCCTCCCCCACTCTTGTGCATGCTCGCTCACTCTCTCTCAAAATAAATAGAGATTAAAAAAAAAAAGAGAGGCCTATATATGTTTTAGACATTATTCCAGAAGTAACATGCAAAGAAGATACTTTATTTTCATTTCATGGTAAAAGAGCTAAGTCTGAAATCTGTTTTTTTTATGGTCTTGAGTTTATGAATGTTTTTCAGGGTCTGCTGGTAATGGAATAAATTTGATTTTGATATCTAAGAATTTCCTAAAGATAGATTTGTAATAGACAAAGCATGTTAAGTTACACATGAGCCTGCATTTACATTTTGAACATTTTGAAAGCACAATTGCAGTGTTACTAAATTGGAAGCTACCATAACAATAGTTTCTAGATGACCTCAGGGCACATACAAGTAAGTGAGAAATGTTTACAGATTCTCAGACCAAAAAAAAAAAAAAACAAAAAAAAAACAAGAATGTGAAAGTATTCAACACAGGATATAACATGTACTACCCCTTTATCTACAATTCCGACATCTAAAAAGCACTGAAAAATACTTAATTTGGTGGCAAAATTGACTGAATTTATTTGAGACGATTTATAGTCTCCATTCAACATAGTGTGAATATTCAATCATTTTACTACAACTATATCAATGTGCTTGATTATAGATTCTATGGTATTGCTTCAATTTTTTGGAGGGATACATGGAATATGTACTGTATTACTTTTCAAAAATTCCCCAAATTCTGAATTCCAAATGTATCTGGCTCCAAGGATTTTAGATAGGAGATTATGGACCTTGGTTGTACAGAATCTGTTCATCAGTCATTATTTTTACTGAGGAGAGAATGGGAGATAAGGGGCTTACGCAAGAGCCCAGAGATTAAAATTATTATAAAGAACACTACATAAGCAGAGAATTATTTATAAAAATAGGTTAGAGAGATGAGAAAATTTCTGTTTGCTCTACTAACAGCAAATGTTTAAAAGCATACAGAGTTTACTGTTAAAGATCATTAGTTCTAGGCAGAACTACTTCCTAAATAAGGTTTGTCAAACCCAAATAATGACAAAAATACATGGACTCCAATATTCAGGTTTTAATTTGCTCTAATGGAGGAAATGTTTTTTTTACATATTGGTTAATTCTCTCAGTTGCAATCTGAGACTATATACCTTCATTAAGATGATATATGAACTGAGGCTGGCCAAGCTTGGGAACTGCTGAAACCCCAATGATGTGTATACATGAGCGCATTATATTATTCCATCTACTTTCGTATGTGCTCATTTTCGTAGTAAACCTAAAAATTATTTCTCTTTCTTCATGATTAGAACAGTAAATAAAGTTAAACATTTTCCTATAAGATTTCACTAATTTTGGAAAAGAAAATGACTGTTATTTAATAATTAAAAGCTATTCTGTGAAAGAGCTCTAAAAAAACTGTGAAGTATGTACAGAATTGATATAACATACAAGCAAACCCACACTTCCAAAATTCAGATGTCAATAAAAGTTGATTTCCACTGGTTATTTTAAAGTCCTTGCAGCTCATGGCTGCCCCTGCCTAAAGTAGCAGATAACAGGCAATAAAAGATATTTTAGAATGCTTGGCTAAAAAGTCAATTAATATATAAAAAAATCTCATGTTGAACATCTTTTCTTAACCTTAAAAATGGACTTACTGCGTTTTAAACAGTCAATTTCAATTTATAGCCTACAGTGTTTATTAACAACTTCTAAAATTCCAGTTATAAATGGAGAAGCACACTAACCTCTGCCCAGGCTTTCAGCACAGCTAAGATCTCCATGGTAGAAGCACTTTCATTATATAAGTGACTCAGAGCTTCTTTTCCAGCCTGTATTTTTGTTAATGATGAAACAAGCAACTGATGAACTCTTCGGAGATCATTAAGGTCACTCACAACTCCACTTGCTATCCAGGCACTGCAAACCTGGTTTTTAAGAAAATCAAGTTACATTTAAAAATTATAAATACCTCCCTTGTAAGTTCAGCAGAGCTCACCCATATCTCAGGAATCTAGACAATGAAATCATCTTGCTATCAGGAAACCCAAAGGATGTGGCTGATAATGCCAGTCAAAAGCCAGCATTGTAAAAGGGAATGAAGTCTAAGGTTGAAGCAAGGAAACCAGTGCTGGTTAGTATATAAATCAGAGAGTTTCAGGTGTTATTAATATGGAGAAATGCAGCCCCAAAGGGACCACTTTAATAAATGTTTGGATTAACATTTGAATTAAATCTTCAATCTTGATTGGAGCGCCTGGGTGGCTCAGTTGGTTGAACGTCCAACTTCAGCCTGGGTCATGATCTCGTGATTCGTGGTTTGAGCCCCACATCTGCGCTCTCTATGCAGAGCCTGCTTGGGATCCTCTGTTCCTCTCTTCTTCTGCCCCTCCCCTGCTCCCTCTCTCTCTCTCTCTCTCTCTCTCTCAAAAATAAATAAAACATTAAAAAAAAAATTCAATCTTGATTATTTCTTCTTACTCTTTTAAAAGCAGAGATTGTGTGGTTAATATAACTGCTGAAAGATAAAGAACTTAACATTTAAAACCCCAATGAAAATTTTGGTTATTTTGAAAATGAGATACTAAAAATGTTTTAAAAGAAAACATCATTAATAATTCTCCAATGCAAACAATTTGCTCAATTATCAGAGGTTTTCCTGGATCACAGTATTTTTCTTTTTCTAGAAAAAACTAATTTTTCCTCTTCCATCTATTTATTTACTTCCTGTCTCATTTAACAAAAGATTTTAATGACTTATAGCAAGAATACGAACAATGAAGTGATAATAGAGACCTCATACAACATTTAATACAGTTCCCTGAATATTCAAGGTACTAAAATACAAGTGAATTCAAGTGAATAAAAGAAAGTTGAAAGAATGGACTAAAGTTAGTTTATTCCATTATGTTTAGAAATAATTCAAGTCAGTTCTGCTTTAGGGCTGGATATTGAAAGTCTGACAATCACTCCCAGAAAAGTAACTTTAAAACTGTAGATTATAATGGCTCTTAGATACATGAAAAAATGTTCACAATCTCACTTGAAATACAAATCTAAAGTATTCTAAGATACCCTGTGCTAAGAGAGGTTTTTACTTTTTAAGTTCTGTCTTTTTAACCATTTACCTGACATGCTTTGGCAGTGACATCAGGTGGTGTCTCTGAGGCGAAGGCTGGCCTAAGTGCTGCTCCTACCTGGCAACAAATGATAGGAAATACCAACCATCAATAAGTAAGACAGCGCAAACTCTTCATCTCTTTAATATTTTTAAATTGTTTACAATAAGTATTCTGGACACCTGTTTCTTTCTGCCTGTCCACTATATCTGTTTTTAGATAAAAGCACCTCAATTTTCCTTTGAGGAACCTCCTCTTATCTCCTGTTGTTGCTACGGAGATGAGAGCACTGGTGACTCCAGGGATCCAACCAGGGGTAATGAAAGCTCTCCTTGAAGACGTCTGCTGGGAATACTGGGACAGAAGCATGGTCTCTTTTTAAGACTGGGTGCGTGGAGCACCTGGACGGCTCAGTCGGTTAAGCGTCTGACTCTTGGTTTCAGCTCAGGTCGTGGAGCCCTGAGTCAGGCTTTGTGCTGGCAGTGCAGGGCCTACTTGGGATTCTGTCTCCTTCTCTCTCTGCCCCTCCCCTATCTGCACTCTGACTCTCTCAAAATAAATAAATTTAAGAAAAAAAAAAGACTGGGTGCTAAGAGAGAGCCATTTTGATACAACTTGGAGAGAGCAAACTTGAGAATAAAGCTGGTGTAGAAGACAACAGAGCCAACTGCGATTCTTGAAAATAATTTTCCTCTTCAGTTTAAGTGAGCTATAATTATATTTATATCATTGCAATTTTTTAAAACAAGCTCTATGCCCAACATGGGGCTCGAACTCATGACCCTGAGATTGAGAGTCCCATGCTCTACCCATTGAGCCGGCCAGGTGCCACTCATTTGCAATTTTAAGAGGGCTAAGAATATAACAGAGCTCCCCTTACAGTGAATTGTAATATTTCATTCTAATATGACAGTTCTATATAACTCAAGTCCCTTCCTTTTGCTTTCTCCTGGAACATACATGGGCATTTCCTGCTAGGAAGATGTGACAGAGACAGCTAGTCAACTGGTAAACTGTTCCTGGCTCCCTAAATGCTAACCCACAAAAGCTGCCTCTGAATCATGAGAGGTAGGGAAGGATAAATGTTGCTGGAGGATTACATGTAATGTGTGTGATAGAACACTCATCTATTCCAGGAGTGACAAGCATGTAGCCTAAATGGAATATTTAGTAATGATTTAGCATATCTTAGGAATATTCAGGTATTTTGTAAAGAATTTAATTAGCAGAGTACTTTATTCCCCCACATTACCTAGCAGGTTTTGACTATTAACCTTTACTGTTATAAAAGACCTGTTTATGTACCACTTTGCTTTTACTTCGGAGATTTCTTCTTCAAACATACACATTTTCTATATGCTGATTATATATTGGTGACATATTAGCAGAGACATATACTCATTATGTAAAAAAAAAGTAGTAAATACTTTCACAGACTTTTTATCCAAGGTGTTAAAAAATAAAATTTTCTAACAGAAAGTGCTTACATTGGCTTGATACTGTTCCAGGATCACATGACCTGGAAACTCTGGTTCTGGAATAGCTGCAAATCGCCGAATAACAACTAACAGTGTTTCAAGGCCAGAAAGACGGAGCTGGTCACTATGATCTGTGGCAGCCATAAAGGCCATGCGAATTAAGTCGGCAAGATGTAGCACCAAAAAGTCATCTACAAGATTAAAAAAGTCTTATCAAGAAAAAGCATATGCTGGAACTAAGATTTATGTTAAATAATCATTTCTTCTCCCTTTGATTTCACAGACATTTCTAGACTTTCTTTTAAATACCTCTGATTTGATTTACTGTTTTGTCTTACTGTTTGTTAAACATAGACTTTAAAGATGGAGTTACTAGGCTCCTGCAAACAATCACAGCAAGAAACTCCCAAAGCAAACAATTACACAGCTATTCAAAAACCAAAGGCAAAATTACCATCCTTTAAAAGAGTATTAGTAGTACTATCAATAAAAACTTTGTTCGGACTTTTCGATAAAAGCATTTTAGAAGATATTTAGGAAACTTTGGGTGTTGACGAATTAGGCAGCTAATTTTTCTCTTTGTGCCAAGTTGAAGCTAAAAGACTTAACGTTTCTTTTGAAAAACAGTTTTATGTGGTTCTTTATTTGGACTAGATTATCTTATTTTTCTATGTCTTGGCACACATACAAATAACAGGAGTATTAAAAAATATTTGTAGCTATAAAATTATAAATGAGAATTCCTTTCATTCCTACAATACGTTCTTCGGTATAATAATTCTACAGGACACAGGACAATCCTTTAATAATATTCCAACAATAAAATGTTCAGGGGTACAACTAAATTCTACCTAAAATATATCTGGGACTAATTTTAAGAATGTTATGGGTCACAATAAAGAAACCAACACAGATACCTAATTCGTACTCCCACACTGACAATAGCAACATTTTGCTATATAATTCTTTTGTCTGGTAAAAAATATATCCATGGCTTTTAGATATGTGCACTGTGTCTTTGAACATAATGTGCTTAAGTGAATTTTGAAAATTAGACATCAAACCATAATACACACACAGATCCCTTTAGGTACAGACAATAAAACTGAACAAAAAAAGGGGGAAATGATCTTGCAAGCAGGTTTACTTTACAATGTGATACGCTCAAATGTTTTCTGGGTAATATTTATGAAACCAAAATAATCTATAAGCAAAATTACTATAGGTTATAATTCAGAAAATAAATTTTCGGAGCTAGCTAATAGTGCACAAACTACTTTCCAAGAACATGATTATAAACTTAATTCATGCACATGCCCATTAAACATAAGTAAATGACTATTTAAGAAACTTAATCATTAAAAATGTGTTTAAACATTAGAACTATGCTTAACTTTTAGCTTATATAAATATTATAGTCAGTTTCATAACTGATTTGGAACAATACAAACTCTTTCTAGTTTTACTTCTTAAATTAATATTAAAAACATAGGCAGACAACATTTTTATGTATATGCTTTGGTCTCTTCATTATTATGTCACTTACTTCTTGAATCCCTTTTTTTCATTTCTTGTGCTAGAGCAATGTCAAAATGTGCGCTGTGTGCATTTTCACACTGGTTAATTATCCTACAGACACATTCGGCAGCAAAGACTCTAGTGGCCCATCGGGGATTGGTAAAGGGATAGGATTTGTCATCATTTCTGGTGGTCAGAACTGAGGCATCATCCCCTTTATCTCCTTCCTCTTCTTGCATTGTATCCACACAAGTTACAGTTGTAAAATCTTTTATCAAGGGAGAATACATGTAATTACAATCAAATGGAAGACATATTTATGACTTCAAATTGAGACTAGAATTGTTGCTTATACATCTTCAACAGTGTAATATAATCATATCTAGTAACTACAGACAGCAGCGGTATACAAAGAAATGCTGTAAGAACTGTTCCAGGTCAAAATGACAAAGTTGTTCCAATTATATTGAAAGTTAACAAACTAAACATGATACTATAGACATGATAATAAATACTAGGATAATCATCAGTCCCCTGTATGTAGACAGTTATGCTTAAGGAGGCTCAAAATTCTCTCATATCCAGAGTATGAGGGATTGCACTAGGGAGACTGTTTTAACACTAGGGCCTTGAACAGATTTAAGAAGGTTCCTGAACCTACTAAACACGTCTGAAAATATTTTTCTTAAGATAGGCTCATTTCTGTCATTTATAGTCTCATATTTTCCCAATGGCCTGAGCAGTGAGGAATGAATTATTTCTTCCTTATATTAACTGTTAACTTATTACCTGTGTTTGACTCAACTTCAAATTGAACTAGGCTATAAAAGAGACCAACCTTTTTTCCCTTAAAATACCTTCTTTTAAACTTTTTTTACTTTTTGGGGCGCTTGGGTGGCTCACTTGGTTAAGTGTCTGACTTCAGCTCAGGTCATGATGTCATGGTTTGTGGGTTCAAACCCTGTATCGGGCTGACAGCTTGGAGCCTAGAGACTACTTTGAATTCCGTGTCTCCTTCTCTCACTTTCTGCCCCTCCCCCACTTGTGCCTGTCTCTCAAAAATAAATGTTAAAAAAAAATTTTTTTAAATAAATTGTTTTTATTTTTTGAGAAAGAGTGCACATGCAAGCAGGAAAGGGACAGTGGGAGACAGAGGGAGAGAATCTTAAGCAGGCTCCACACTCAGCATAGAGCCTGACAAGGGGCTTGATCTCCTGACTGTGAGATCATGACCTGAGCCGAAATCAAGGGTCAGATGCTTAACCGATTAAGCCACCCAGGGCCCCTTAAATTATCTTGTATGTCAACATTTCTTGAGTGTGTTATGAAAGCAAAGATGTCACAAAATTATAGCAAAGTCCTGTCTTAAGACTAAGGTAATAAGTCAACAAACAGACTGAAATGTGTGTTTTCATTTTTTGTTTAAAAAATTTTTTTAAATGTTTATTTTTGAGACAGAGACAGCACACAAGTGAGGGAGGGGCAGAGAGAGAGGGAAACACAGAATCTGAAGCAGGCTCCATGCTCCTAACCATCAGCACCTAACCTGATATGGCGCATGAACCCATGAACTGTGAGATCATGATCTGAGCCGAAGTCAGATGCCCAATCTATGGAACCACCCAGTCGCCCTATGTGTTTTCTTAATAAGAAAGGATAAAGCCAAACTACAAAGGATAAAGAACAAATGGTAAAAGAAAACTGAGCACAAAGCTCTGGGAGATACCAGAAATAGGTGAGATACCAGAAAAGTGTAATCAACCTGTTTATCTACGCACATACAGATTTTCCAAAGGAGAAGTTCTTGTAAGTTCTCAAGTGGTGGGATAGAAGAGAGTCTCAACAAAGGAAAACATATAAAGCATAGTAACTGAAAGAACAGATATAAATCAATGGAAGAGAAGAGGAGCAATAAGAATCAAGGGAGACAGTGGAGAATGTAAAACAAAGTTTTAAAAATGATGCCTTTCTTCCTTTAACATAATTCAGATAATACATTAAATTATAAAGCTTGAGTAACTGAGTTTAAGAGCTACTGAAATATAGTAGGAAGCTGAATTTTACTATTATTTTTTAAAAGTTTTTATTTAAATTCTAGTTTAACATATAGTGTAACATTGGTTTCAGGAGGAGAATTCAGGGATTCATCACTTACACACGACACTCAGTACTCCTCACAGGTGCATTCCTTACTACCCATCACCCACCTAGCCCATCTCCCCCACACCTTCCTCCATTAATCCTCAGTTTGTTCTCCATAGTTAAGAGTCTCATGGTTTATTTCCCTCTTTTTGTTCCTTAAATTCCTATGACTGAAATCATAAGGTACTAGTCTTTCTCTGACTGACTTTTTTCACTTAAACAGTCTAGTTCCATCCATGTCACTGCAAATGGCAAGATTTCATTCTTTTTTTTTTTTTTTTGAGACAGAGAGAGCATGAGTGGGGGAGGGGCAGAAACAGAGGGAGAGAAGGAGAATCCCAAGCAGGTTTCGCATTGTCAGCACAGAGCCTGACACGGGGCTCAAACTCACATGAGACTATGACCTGAGCCAAAATCAAAAGTTAGACACTTAGCTGACTGAGCCACCCATGTGCCCCAAGATTTCATTCTTTTTGATGGCTGAGTAATATTCCACTGTATACATACACCACATCTTTTTTATCCATTCATGGATATTTGGGCTCTTTCCATAATTTGGCTATTGTTGATAGTGCTGCTATAAACATTGGGGTGCATGTGCCCCTTTGAATCAGTATTTTTCTATCTTTTGGATAAATACCTATTAGTACAATTGCTGGATGGTAGGACAGCTCTATTTTTAATTTTCTGAGGAATCTCCATACTGTTTTCCAGAGTGACTGTATCAGTTTGCATTCCCACCAACAGTGTAAGAGGGTTCTCCCTTTCTCTGCATCCTTGCCAACATTGGTTGTTTCCTGTGGTGTTAATTTTAGCCCTTCTGACAGGCGTGAGGTGGTATTTCAACATAGTTTTGATTTGTATTTCCCTGAGGATGAGTGACGTTGAGCATCTTTTCATGTGTCTGTAAGCCCTCTGTATGTCTTCTTGGAAAAATGTCTATTCATGTTTTCTGCCCCTTTTTTTCACTGGATTATTTGTTTTTTGGGTCGTGAGTTTTAAAAGCTCTTATAGATTTTGGATATTAATCCTTTATCAGATATGTCATTTGAGAATATCTCTCATTCCATAGGTTGCCTTTTAGTTTTGTTGATTGTTCCCTTGGCTGTGCAGAAGTTTTTGTCTTGATGAGGTCCCAATAGTTCATTTTGCTTTTGTTTAGGAAGGTTTCTGAGAGCAGAGTGTAAGTAGAAGCAGAAAGAGAGGGAGACAAAGAATCCAAAGCAGGCTCCAGGCTCTGAGCTGTGAGCACAGAGCCCAATGTGGGGCTCGAACCCACAAACTGTGAGATCATGACCTCAGCCAAAGTCAGATGCTTAACCAAGTGAGCCAGCCAGGTGCCCCATGGAAAGCTGGATTTTAAAGTCATGCAGGGTAAAGTCTGAATCTACCTGTGTATGTCTTTGGACATATTCCCTAACCTTTCCAAACCTTGTTTTCTCTTGTGCAAAATGGAATATTAACTGCCTACTCACTGGATGGTTAAAGTATTAAATCAGATAAAGTATGTACAGTACCTGGAACAGAACTGATTTGTCTCTTTTCTTCCTTTCATTTATTTTCTCTCTTACTCCAAAGATATAAATTTGAAAGACTCTAATACACATTCTCACTAACCATTATCTTATACTCACAAATACATTAGGTAAATAACACTATTTTTTAACTCTGTTTGAAATCAACATTATTAAATATAGAGAAACTTGCTTGCTCAGAATGTTGTAACTTTTGATGATTTTTCTACTAAGTTGATTTGATGCAATCCCTCAACTATTATATGCATGAAAACAAACGATGGGGCTACTGTAAGTCAGGTAATCCATTTTATAGTACAAATAACCCTACTTTTTAGTTTGTTTTAGACAGGGAAGTCATAAACGACAATCAGAAGAATACTAAAACCCACAGGCCTAAGTGTTAGACTTAAACACTAGAATTTTCACTTGAAAAATGCAACAAGCAATTACAATCCAAATACTCAGACAAAATTGTCAGTGGCAAACAATTTTATAGAACATTTTCACTTTCAATTTTATTTCAACTGGTAACCACCAATACTCACCAGCGGATGCAGCAAGTACATCTTTACAAAGCTTTAACCAGAAGGAGAGCTTATCCACTGCCATAGACGTAAGCATATGATTTAAAGTCTCTTTGATATCATTGCATAACTTCTGATCTGTCTCTTTGTCTAGTAGGGTCAATAATGCCCCTTCAAGGCCTACTTCTCTGATGTTAGCATCTGACAAGAAGAAAATCGATGATCTAAGTAATACAGAAAACAAAACTGCCATATGAGAAGTACACACATTCTGGAGTTATTAAAATACTACATGCAAATATTCTCACTGCAAAGTAATAAAGCACCTCAAAGGAGAAACATAAGCCCCGTCTAGCATCCATTTCCTCTAATTCTGGAAATGCCAAAAGAATAAATTTTCTCTTGAAGATTTAACTTATCTAGCATGTATGTATGTATGTATGTATGTATGTATTTATTTATTTATTTAATGTATTTATTTATTTGTTTTTCATTTATCTATTTTACAGTTGAGAGAGGGAGAGAAGAATCCCAAGCAGGATCTGTGCTGACTGACATGGGGCTCAATTCCATGAATTGTGAGATCAGGACCTGAACTGAAATCAAGAGTCAGACGCTTGACCAACTGAGCCACCCAGGCAACCTGAACTTATCTAGAATTTATGAAAGCATTTAGATTCTAAAGATAATGCTACTATTATCTATTTTGTAAGAGAAATTATCTTTTAAAGACTAGAAGGAGACATCAGAGGAATAAAAGGTATAGCATAGGGCATATAAGTCAGTGGTACTATAGTAGTGTGGTATGGTGACAGATGGTAGCTACACTTGTGAACATAGCATAATGTTTATTTAAACTTGTGGAAACACGATGCTGTACATTTGAAACAAATTAACACTGTGTGTCAACTATACTTCAGTAGGAATCAGTAGGAATGTTTCATATTAGGAGTCTAAAGACACAGAACAAACAATGTAATATGTGAATCATGGCTGGATCCTAAATTTGGGTGGTGGTAAGGGAGGGTAGTAAGGAGTCATAAAGAACATTTTTTGGATAACTGGGGAAATTTGTGTGAGAACTGCATATTCTATGATGGCTACTTTATCAGTGTTAATTTTATTAAGTGCAGAAATGATGTGTGGTCATGAAGGAAAATGTATGTATTAGGAGTGAGCTGTCATGATGTCTGCAGTCTGCTTTCAGACGGTCTGGCAAAAGATATGCATCTGTGTAAGTATGGAAAGAGAGAAAGTTATATAAAATGAATGCCATAAAGATGCTAAGTAGGTGAATATATGCGTTCACTGCACATTTCTTTGAACTTTTTCCATTTGAAAAATCACAAAATTAAAAAAAAATTTTTTTAACATTTATTTATTTTTGAGACAGAGAGAGACAGAGCACGAACAGGGGAGGGTCAGAGAGAGGGAGATACAGAATCTGAAACAGGCTCCAGGCTCTGAGCTGTCAGCACAGAGCCCGACGCGGGGCTCAAACTCGCAGACCGCGAAATCATGACCCGAGCTGAAGTCGACCGCTTAACTGACTGAGCCACTCAGGCGCCCCCAAAATCACAAAATTTTAAAAAGGAAATATATAATGAGTTCTTTACTGTATTTTACTCCTATAGCTAAGTCAAGAATTCTAGGAACATATACAAGCATATTGATGCAACAAAAGCCTAAAGCAAAAGATGCAGATAATTTCAGTGGTAAATATAAACTGAAGGTCACTTAGGCAGAATATCTCACATGGTTAGAAGATTAAAATTTCTCTGGTTAAGGTAAGTAACCTATTGTTTTCAAATGAGGTCTGCCACCTGTTTGGGTGGCTACCATACTAGTTCAGCAACGCTGATGAACTCAAGTCAAACAGTTAAAGTCTTAGTCTAACAACAAACTAAGGAGCACAGCATGACAGTAAAACACACTGATCTGAGAGCTTTAGATATTGGAAAGCTTTGTGAAGCCTGAGACTTTCTCAAAGTGTGACAGCACTCTGGAAACTATATACATAAAAGAGTAAGACATTACCATTACTATTTTTGGAGGTTGTATGAATTTATATGTATATTTGGGTTACTCACATAATTTTAAAATAAAGACATACAGACTTAAATCTAACCAACTAAGAAATCCTTTAATTCAGTTCTAAAATAAAGAAGGGGCTAAAAACCCTTCCACCTAAAGACGACTTATCTATGATAAATTTTATTAAATGAGATTTTGGAGGAAGAAAGCACAAATGGTAAATTACTTAAGGGCTAAATCCAACTTCGATGGATTGTTGTGAAAAAACTTGCTCTAAAATTTGAGTAGCTCTCAAATTTCAATATGCATTAACAGGGATTGCAAAAACATAGAAAACAGATTGCTGGGCTTTACTCCCAGATTTTTGGTTAAGCAGATTTTGGATGGGGCCCGATAATTTGCATTTCTAACAAGTTCTTGGTGAGGTGGATATTGCTAGTTTGGGGACCTAAGTTTGAAAACAATTTTTCTAAACCAGTAACATCACTGGTTGGGAATAGCAGTAATTGTTAGTAACTGTCTCTTGTAGCAGGTTTAAGACATTATATATTAACTTTTAAATTTCATTTTAAAAATTCATGTTTAAATGAAGACTTAAAATTAAAACAATCATTTGAGGTACGCCTGGGTGACTCTGTTGGTTGAGCGTTCACCTATGGCTCAGGTCATGATCTCATGGTTCATGACTTTGAACCCAGTGTCGGGCTTGGTGGTCAGTGCAGAGCCTAGTTCAGATCCTCTGTCCACCCCCCCCCCCCCCTCGCCCTGACTTCTCTCTGTGCACCATCCACCCCCTGCTTGTGCTCTCTCTCTCAAAAATAAACACTAAAAAAAATTATCTGGGATGCCTGGGGGGCTCAGTCAGTTGAGTGTCTGACTCTTGAGCACCTGACTCTTGATTTCGGCTCAGGTTGTTATCTTCCAGTTTGTGAAATTGAGCCTCATGTCAGGCTCTGTGTTGGTGTGGGGCCTGCTTCTCATTCTCTCTTTCCCTCTCTCTCTGCCCCTTCCCCACTCAGGAGCCCTCTCTCTCAAAATAAATAAAAGAACTTAAAAATTTTATTAAAAAAATCATTTGAGGGGCGCCTGGGTGGCGCAGTGGGTTAAGCGTCCGACTTCAGCCAGGTCACGATCTCGTGGTCCATGAGTTCGAGCCCCACGTCGGGCTCTGGGCTGATGGCTCAGAGCCTGGAGCCTGTTTCCGATTCTGTGTCTCCCTCTCTCTCTGCCCCTCCCCCGTTCATGCTCTGTCTCTCTCTGTCCCAAAAATAAATAAACGTTGAAAAAAAAAATTAAAAAAAAAAATCATTTGAGCTGGAGATAATGTTGACAAAAAGAATTACCTAGAGTCAACTCTTCTCTGCTATCCTTAGCAAGCATAACAGCATGTTCTGAAACTTCAGCTGCTTCTCTCTGTACAAGCTGACGTAAACAAGCCAGTACTGCTCTTCTCAGTAACAAATAGGGACTACAAAGATTCACCTGAAAAATACCAATTGGGAAATGAAAGAGCTGAAATTCTTGGTGGCATTCATAATAAGTCTAATAGACATACACTGGATCCCTCCTGATTCTGTCCAGCTCATCACTAGGCTAGATTCAATTTGTTAAATACACAGAAACTTCTACAAACTATTCTAGTACATATTTTTTATTACAATTTAGAAATAAATAGCTTAAGGAGTAATACATGTACTTGATTATGAAATATTCATAAACACATCCAAGCAGAAGCCTCTGGACAGTGTTAGAAGACACAAAATTTACATGAATAAAACAGTTTCGAGATAAAAGAAATACAACTGAGAAAGACTTTATTTGTAGCTTATACAATTGTGCTCATGCAACAACATTATAATGTTTTACCATCCTCTAAGTAGAAATTTATATAGATCCATATAAGCAATATAACATACTGGTTAAAAGGGAGGCTCTAGAGTCAAACTGCCTCACTTTGAGTCCTAGATCCACCATTTACTAGCTGTGTGACCTTGGGAAAATTATTTAACCTCTCCGTGCCTTAGTTTCCTTATTTGTAAAATGGAAATAACACTACCCCCATCTTATAGGGCTGTTGCAAAGTTAATTCAGAGAAACATGCAAAAGGGCTTAGCATAGTTTCTGGCACACAGTAAGTGCTCAATAAATGTTAGTTATTAACTATTATTAACAGTCTATCACTAGTCTTTTATTCAGATGCCAGAGTAAGTAAATGCATTTTCAAATAAAGACAGAAAAGAGTTTTACTCAGAAAACATATTCACCAAAAACACTCTCTAGAGACACACATTACAGACAACAGGTTTTATATGTATGTATATCTACTTGTATATAATGGATATACATGTAGGTACATAGATGCTACATATCAGAGATAAAGAATATTTCTGCTAGAATGACAGACTCTTTCCACATATTTTTCTTAGAAGTGTTTGAACAATGTAAATCTCAACAGATTGTGTCTACTGAAGGTAAATGGTATGACTGCGATATACCTTAAATGAACAATTAAAAAAGCCAAAAGTTTCTGGATACAAATTTTTTCTAAGTGATTCATAAGTAGAATAAAGTCGAGTTTTTGCAATTTATTTTTTTCTAACAATGAAAGCAAAGACCAGTAAAACTGTGGCTTATGTCAATGAATATGTGTCTTATGCTATTGATTTTCCAAGCAAATTTGAGAAAGAAGGGCATACTTCGTATAAGTGATCTTTATTTAGATATGGTGTATGTGAGAAAAAACAGAACTGAAGTAGGTGAGTTTGTTGAAAAGAGCAGAGGATAAATTCTGAGAAAAAGAGTAGGTGGTGACAGCTGGTTTTTAACACATTAAAAAAAAAAAAATGCAAAGAGAGTGAAACTAAATTTTATCAGAAGCCAAAGACAGAACAGGTTTGTGAATATATCATCAGTGAAACATATGGATGGGAACTGCTTTATAAATATATTTTATTATACCCTCAAGACATATCATGAACTGAAAAGTCGAAAGAGGAATGCCATTCACAAAGTCTAAAGTTAATATTCCAATCATGTTAAAGAACCACTGTTAGAAACTAGTACATAGGATAACAAGGGAGTTAAAATGTAAAGAGATTAAGTTTATTCATGCCCAAGATTATGGCTGTATTTTACAACAAAAACAAAAAAAGCATTCTACAAGGCTATTTTAAAGAAAAGTTAATGAATCTACTAGTTATCTCACTGGAGTTTTACAAACATATAATACAAGGCAGGCGCAGCATTTATTCAGGCTGTTCAAACAATCTTTTAGAGACAGCATGCTTATAAAAGTACTCTTTACTTGTTTGGTAAAAAAAAAATTGAAGGCAGTCACACAAAGCAAAACGGAACATTTAATATCTCCACGTCATTCTCCAGCATTTATATTGGGAAGAGGAACAGAGTGAATTAAGGCAAACAAACCAAGCAGGCAAAATACAGAAATTAGGTCAAACTGTAATTATAATTCCTTTCTGAAATGAATATATTAAATCAAAATGATGCAAAATTAAGTGCAAGGAGTGAGTGCACGGGCTGGAGAAGGTTAGGGAGGATTTGTTTACACTGGTATTAAATAATCACCAGGTAACATGCTACACATACTGGACTTTGCATTAATGGTTAGCTTAAACAAAGAGATGCAGGGGAAAACAAGAACATCTACAACCAAAATAACGACACAAAGAAACAGCACTGCAAACCTCAAAAAAAAGTTAGGAATTGAGGGTGAGGGACCTACCAACACAGAATTATCCAACAAGATCTCCTGCACAAAAACAAACGACAGACTGGTCATGACAAAACCAAAAGATAAATACTAGGATGATTTTGACAACAGTCAGCTAAGCATTAAAATATAAATGTTGATAGAGCTATCATTCAAACTGGCTTAGCTTCGACTTTAAAACTATGCCATGAATATTTCATTTTCCAACTTAAAATAGGAGTTGAACTAAGATCTTGGAAACAGTCAACTCAAGATGTAAAGATATAAAATATACAGTAACTTAAAAATGTACATTTATGTAATTAGATTTTCCTTTGGAAACTCTCATTAAGCCTCAGTAACAAAGCCAGATCAAATAGACATGAGTGTTAAAAGAGTGATCTAGATTGCATTCAAATGAACAGGTGTCCAGCAAGGGACAAAGTTAATGATTTACTTCATCACAAGTTAATTGTAAATTTTTTACTCTTGGAAGCCAACTTTTAAAACTTAGAATACTCAGAATTGCTAGTGTAGCTAAGACCAAGTTCAGAATGGAAGTTAAACAGCATGCAGTTAGAAGAAAACCCTTTCAGTAAGATTCTTTCCTAATGACGAAATATATTCTGAATCTTCAGGGAGTTTCAATTAAAATGAAAACACTTCATGCTAAATAATTAAATTCTTTATAGAAAAGAAAATCTGATTATAAAGTTCTTAAACAGCAAAGCAAAAGCAATTTTCGTACTATAGGAAATACTCTAAAATATAATAAATTCAATCTAATAAATTTAGAATAAAAGCTTACTAAAAAATTAAGACATGAAATTAACAAACTATAGTGATAGCAATTTTTGAATGACTTCTGAATAAGAAAAAATCATTTTACTGCTTAAATATTATGAGTAACATAAATAATATTTGTTAATTGTTAATTTTGATTTTCACAACTGCTCTTAATATTCCAAGAGAAACATCCAATAGTAATCTCTATTCTTTATATGTAAACTTTCTCAGTCTGGGAAAAAAAAGAGTAACAAATTTAATCAGTTCTAATTCACTAAGAATTAGTAAGTTTTGCTCTTTATTTATCAATAAATATAATGGAGAGTGAAAGTCTGACCAACTTGCAAAGGAATGGCTATTTTTCAACAATTGGTTTTGGGGATGGTTCTTTGAATGAGAGAATAATATTCCTAGGGAAAAGTCATTGAGTAGTAAAGGTAAAAAAAAAACCCTTTTCTAGTAACTGATATTTTCTCTAATATGTGTTTAACCTAGAGAGGAACCAAGTTTCTATCAGAAAAGTCAGTCACATCCTTTTTTTAAGAGTCTTACATAACTTTGACCATAAAAATCACTATGAACATTAACATAATGTCTAAGTTATATGTTAGAAAATAAAAACTACTACATATTGAGTGGTTATTAAGTGCCTAGGACATGTGCCTTAATGGGTGGTATCTCGTGAAATCTTTGTTTTGTAGACAAGATAGCTGAGGCTGGAAGAAGTTATGGGACTTCTCTAAGGCCACAAAGCTAGTAGGTGGTAGAGATGAGGTGAAGAGCTAATCAAAACTACAAAGTCAGTAAGAAATAAAGAAATGGGAACTTAACAAGGAGTTCAGAAACTGGATTCTAGGGGCGCCTGGGTGGCTCAGTCGGCTGAGCATCCGGCTTGGGCTCAGGTCATGATCTTGCGGTCCGTGAGTTCGAGCCCCTCATTGGGCTCTGTGTTGACAGCTTGGAGCCTGAAGCCTGCTTCAGATTCCGTGTCTCCCTCTCTCTCTGTCCCTTCCCTGCTCATACTCTGTCTGTCTCTCTCTAAAATAAAAAACATAAAAAAATTAAAAAAAAAAAAAAAAAGAAACCTGGATTATAGACTTAGAGCTACCACTACTTCTAGATATGTTACCTTGGACAAATTATTTGACTTTTTTGGTGCTTGGTTTTGTTTTGTTTTGTTTTGTTTGGGGGGGAGGGGAGATTGGTTTTAATGATATTTGAAGTTCTTTCAAGGTCTGAAATGCTGTATATCCTGCCTTCAGCTTGTGAATGAAAGGTCTGTCTAAAGTAATAATTCTCAACTGTCATGTTACTAATGGGAATGTGTTGTAAACATTCTAGGGGCAGAAATAGTTTAAAAGCAATGGTGTCAAGTTTTAATTCCAAATGTAACTCAATTTTTGAGGCAAATTTAGATAGAAACTGGTGATACTCAAGGTAAATCTTAAAACCATTGATGATTATGAACCATTTACCAGAACTTTTAGCATTTAGCTTGCATTATTTATTAAACATATTATTAGAACCCAGATATTGATGCATATGCCACTAGAATATTAAGGAAAAATGTTATTTTCCCATCTGAGGTGGAGAGAACTTTATATATAATTATTTGAAATAATGTCACATACATTTTTTCCATGTCCTATAGCATTTATACAGTACCCAGGACATTTGAGCATCCAATATATGTTTACTGATTAATGAATAAACATTCCAAATGGTAAGTTCAAAATTAATAGAAAAAACTGAATCAACATATGAGAGGTTTGAGATGTGATTACATGAAATTTGGCCCTACCCGCTAAAAAAACCAGAAACGAGAGGAAACAGCTATTGTACACAGACTAGAGAATTATTAAAAATAAATCTAAGTTTCCAATGAAAAAAAACTAAGGACTCACTTAAAATTTTATACTCACACAGAGGCAGCTGACCAAGCTAGACAGGTTGACATGTCTTGGAGCAAACATATGAAGCTGCTGAAGGCAACAGATGGCCTGAGCTTGAACAAGGCAGTCTGGGTTATCCTGCATCACCGCACAACCCAAAAGACAGGAAGTCCTTAAGGTGGAAATGGAAGTACTATTACCTAAAATGAAAGCACAAATCTTTGAATAATTTGTCTATGAAATCATTCCTCTTTAAACTCACATTACTGAGTTTATTAATTTTAACCAACTTTAAACTTAAGGATCTGTGAAGTAAATTTCTTCTACAAAAGAAAGCCAGGTGACAGATTTTTGGGTTATATTAGTTACTCCTAGTCTGAAAAATTTGTCAATACAAATCACTAGGCGAATAAGAACCTCAGCCTATCTGAAGGGTACACCAAAATTTCATGAAAAGTGGAATTAGAATGGCTAATGAACTTAGCCCTGCTTATATTAGTTGAGTTTCTTTCAAATATTAAAATCATTCATGGACTTTACATTTGAAAAGATCAGATTACCTGAGTTTTGGGACTTAGTCATTTATTTCTTAGAAGAGAGAAGCTCTTTACACTATTCCACTTGAATTTTTCACTTCAATTGTTAAGAAAAGCATATTAAAAATACATCTAATCTTTCTAAATACAACACTCCTTATCTTTTCAAGGTAAAAGAAATCAAACTAGATGGCATTTCACAAAATATACTGATCACCTACTATGTGCCAATCATAAAGGCTTTTCAACTTTTCCCTCATTTGATAGAAAAGGAAACCAAAGACCAAAGACAAAGATTTTCCAAAGGTCATCCAATTAACTGGTGGTGGAGTGGGGCATCTCGCTGGCACAGTTGGTTAAACATCCTACTCCTGATTTGGGCCCAGGTCATGATCTCATGGTTTGTGAGACTGAGCCCTGTGTTGAGTTTTGCACTGACAGCACGGAGCCTGCTTGGGGTTTTCTCTTTCTCTTTCTCAAAAATAAATAAATAAACTTAAAAAAAAAAAAAAAAAAAGTAGTGGTGGAGCTTACATTAAGTTTCCTACTTTCTATGTTATTTTCTATTATGTCAACATGCAGGAGTCAAAATCTTCTTCCTGACTCTCAATATTCTGCTCATGTATTTGCATAGAACACTGTGCTAAACTCCACTTCACTGACAAGTATTTGAGTCAGTAATAAGAAGTGAATTCATTTTCACATGTGTATTTTTAATTTAAAACATCACAAAATGAGCTATGCATACCCTGTAGTTCTGGACCCAAAGTAGTAATAAGGGCATTCAAACAGCGACCAAGACTTTGTTGAACTTCAGCATGAGTAGGAGGCACATTTAACAATAACATTATAATAAGAGAAAGGGTGGGTTCCACATGCATATGGTACAGTGGGCCAGCAGAATCAATAATCAGTGATAGCGAATGTAGTGCCCAGGTCTGTGAAGACAGAGAAAAACAATTTAAAATGCTACAGCAGCATTAAGAAACATAAAACACAATGAATTGTTCTTTGTTGAAGGAAGTGATAAAGTAACGAGACAGTATAGTACTTGTGTGCTATTATAACTAACCTCGAAAGAGAAACAGAGAACATACAAAGTTTAAGAAAAAATTTCTCTCAAATATCCAGTAAAAAACCCTGGCAATCATCTAATTTCGAATGCTAAACTTAAATCTATCTCAGTACTAAGAATTCCAAGATTGGGGTGCCTGGGTGGCTCAGTCGGTTGAGCATCCAACTTCAGCTCAGGTCATGATCTCACAGCTCATGAGTTCAAGCCCCGTGTCGGGCTCTGTGCTGACAACTCAGAGCCTGGGGCCTGCTTTGGATTCTGTGTCTCCCTCTCTCTCTGCCCCTAAACAACTCCCATTCTGTCTCCGTCTCTCTCAAAAATAAGTTGACATTAAAAAAAAAAATTAAAAAAAAAAAAAAGAATTCCAAGATAATGTTTGGTTCTTTAACTAATAGCTTGAACTAAATCTAGTTTACCGTAAAGTGTTTTTTGTTCAATCTACGTGGAGAACAAAAATTCAAGTTTTTAAAAGATTCAACAAGATTTACAATTACATGCAGTAATATGGACAAATCTCTTGAACGTAATGTTGAAGAAAGCCAGACATAAAAGAGTATGTACCATATGATTCCAATGATATAAAGTATAAAAGCAGGCAAAACTAACATATGATGCTGCAAATTAGGATAGTGGTTATCCTAGGTAGGACAGGTAATAACTAGAAGAGAACGCTTTGGAGAGCGTTTGGGGTATTGATAATGTTCTATTTCTTGATCTAGGTGCTGGTTACATGGTGTATTTAGTTTGTATACTTTACTCACAGAGACACACACTTATGATAAGTGCACTTTTACAAACATATAAAAATAAATATATATGTATTAAATAAGTGTATACATTATATATATATTAATATAGTAAACAAACAGATTTGCCTTTGAGACAAATCTGCCCTGCCACATGGTTTTATAAATAAAGCTTCACTGAAACACAGTCGTGCTCATTCATTTGCATACTATTTATGACTGCTACTGCTACAATGGCAGAACTGAGCAGCTGACAGAGAGTGTATGGCATGTAAAGTGTACATAATTTACCATATGGCTCTGAAAATAATAAGTTGGTCAACTCTGGTTTATCTATTTATTTTTTTTTAATTAAAAAAAATTTTTTTTTTAACATTTTTTATTTATTTTTGAGACAGAGAGAGACAGAGCATGAACAGGGGAGGGGCAGAGAGAGAGGGAGACACAGAATCGGAAACAGGCTCCAGGCTCTGAGCCATCAGCCCAGAACCCGACGCGGGGCTCAAACTCACGGACCGCGAGATCATGACCTGAGCTGAAGTCGGACGCTTAACCGACTGAGCCACCCAGGTGCCCCGGTCAACTCTGGTTTAAATGAAACAAGACTCTACCAGTACCTCAGAATGAGGTTGTCTTTGGAGACAGGGCCTTAATGAAGTTAAAATGAGGCTATTAGAGCAAGCCCTAATCCAATGTGACTAGGGTCCTTCTAAGAAGATAAAATTTGGACAGAGTAATGCTAAAGATGCACATGCACAAAGGAAAAACCATGTGAAGATACAATGAGAAGGTGACCAACTGCAAGCCAAGGAAAGAGGGCTCAGAAGAAACCAAACTGGCTGACACTTTGATCTAGGACTTCTAGCCTATAGAACCATGAGAAAACAAATTTCTGCTATTTAAGCCAACCAGTGAATGAATGAATGAATGAATGAATGAATGAAAGAAAGAAAGAAAGAAAGAAAGAAAGAAGGAAAGAAAGAAGACTGGCCATATACTGACAACCAAGCAGTCAGACAGATGATGGGTATAATAGATTCCTTATAGTATACACTCTATCTACTTCTATATACATTTGAAGGACATAAAAATTCCTCCCTTTAGGAAATTCAGAAAGCTTTATCCCTCTTATCAATGAATGTATAAGAAAGCTTAGAGTACTAAACATTCTACAAAAATAAACTGTTAAGTCAGAGACAGCAGTAATCAAAAAGAGTCAGATTTAATGACACTGGAAGCCACTAAAAGCATTTAAATTAATCAACTGAAAAAGTATTCGATGTAAATGTATGTGCATTTGCAATAGACTTCTTGAAGGGGGAGAAGAGAAATATAAAAATAGAAACAAAGGAGGATGAAAGAATGGAACACCTTATAAGTTAACTCAATCAACTACTGGATAATGATGACGAAGAGACTATTAGTATTATGGTAGTAATTCAAAGAAGGAAAGCTAACTGTGGATTAGGGATGTTGAAATTTAACAAGAAGGTGGTTAAACTGGATTTCAGAATGCTAGAAAATTTGGATGATCAGATAGGACCAGGAAGGGAAAAGAACAATAGGAAAATATAAGTGCAGACATGAGAATGGCATGAGTGGAATGAGAACAGGCAGACTGCCTATGAGAGAAGTCAGTATTCTGGGGTAATGATAGATAAGGTTCCTGGGTCAGCTGATAGGACTTGAATGAGAAGGAGATTTAGGAAGCAATAAGCAGTTTCCCAGCTTTTTGACAGGAAAGTTGCAAGATGAAAGCCTTTCAGGAAAACAAATGTGGCTTCATATCTAGGGAGAGTTGAAAAGAACCTAAAAACACTACTATAATAATTAGGAACACACGAGGGGGACAGAGATAAGATAAGGAGAGTAAAAGAACAGGAAGAATAACAATCAATCAAGATTTGATTTTAAAAAATTTGATTTTAAAATATCAAGAGAATAATGATTTTAACTGACATGGGTAAGATGTGTACAATAATATGGTAAAGTGGTTAAGAGCATGGGTTTGGAGCCCGTGACTTGTGTTATTGAACTGATTAGATGATTTTTTAGCTTTCAGCTGTGAGCAAGTTACTTAGCTTCTGTAAGCCCCAGTTTTCTTTTTGTTAAGGGGAATATACCCTAGATTACTGTGAGGCTTACATATGTTAATATCTTGTTAGAAGAATGTGATACAAAGCTTGGTACTTATTAAGTTCTCCAAAATGGTAAATGTTATTATTAAGATGGAAGGAAGATCGATTTCAGAAAAAAAATACTAAATTTGACTTTAGAAACTCCTGAGTGTGAAGTAATGATAGCAAGATTTGACTAAGACTTGAATTTCAAAAATCCGTCCAAGTTAACAATGGCTTAGACATTTACTGGGCGGTGTGTGTGTGTGTGTGTGTGTGTGTGTGTGTGTGTGTGTGAGAATTATTTACAAGTTACTAGTGGCCGATAAAAACATAATCTGCATTATCTACAAATCATGAATTTCAAGAAAAGTATCACATGGAGTATTTACCTGCACATCAGGAGAAGTACTGTCCTGAGACAAAGTATAAAGGATTCCGACACAAGAATTCAAATGCTGAGAAGAACTTATCCCTCCTAAATATCTATGTAGGGATCCCAAAGCCAATGAGTATCCTGTTCTGGTAACCACATCCCTTGCTGATTTCAGTCTGTAATTATGGAAATAAACAATAGTTACTGAAAAAAACTAATGCATGTACACTGTTATTTAGGCAAAACTTTTTGTATGAATAGCTGCAAAATTCAAAAATATATGTTACTGATAAAAACATTTTGAAATAACCTGAAAGGTATCTTAAAAAGAAAAACATTTTAAATAAAAACGTCTTCACATTTTTAAAGATTTAAGTATGAACAATTTCAATGTTTTTCAGAGATGCACACACTAAATTTATAAAACAAGCATTATTACTTTACTGTTAAGTCACTCTTTAAAAGTTCAAGTATAGGGGCGCCTGGGTGGCTCAGTCGGTTGAGCGGCCGACTTCAGCTCAGGTCATGATCTCGCGGCCCGTGAGTTCGAGCCCCGCATCAGGCTCTGTGCTGACAGCTCAGAGCCTGGAGCCTGTTTCCGATTCTGTGTCTCCCTCTCTCTGACCCTCCCCCCTTCATGCTCTGTCTTTCTCTGTCTCAAAAATAAATAAACGTTAAAAAAAAATTTTTTTTTAAAGTTCAAGTATAACCAACATACAATATGCTATTAGTTTCAGGCGTACACTGTAGTGATTGACATTTTGATACATTATCAAAAGATCCTGACAATAAGTCTAGTTACCATCTATTACCATACAAATTTTCATCAATTTTATTGACTATATTCCACATGTTATACATGAGATTCCCATGACTTATTTATTCCCTTCACCTATTTTGTCCCTCTTCCCCTGCTTCCTGTAACGAACAGTTTATTTCTTGCATCTATGACTTATTTTCTTTGTTCATGCATTTCTTTTCACAAGTAAGTGAAATTACATGGTACTGGTCTTTCTTGGTCTTATTTTACTGAGCATAATACACTCTAGGTCCATCCATGTTGTTGCAAATGGCATGATTTCCTTTTTTATGGCTGAGTAATATTACACACACACCCATCTTCTTTATCCATTCATATATTAATAAACACAGGTTGCTTCCATATTTTGGCTACTGTAAATAATGTAGCAATGAACACAAGGGTGCATATAGCTCTCTGCATAACATGACTTAAAAAAAACAAAACTTTTTTTAATGTTTGTTTATTTTTGAGAGACAGAGCATGAGCAGAGGAGAGGCAGAGAGGGAGATACAGAGTGTGAAACAGGCTCCAGGCTCTGAGCTGTCAGCACAGAGCCTGATGCGGGCTCGAACTCATGAACCATGAGATCATGACCTGAGCCGAAGTTAGATGCTTAACTGACTGAGCCACCCAGGTGCCCCATAGCATGATTTTTTTTTTTTTTAGCGTTTATTTATTTTTGAGAGAGAGAGAGAGAGAGAGAGAGAGAGAGAGAGAGAGAGAGAACATGAGAGGCAGACGGGCAGAGAGAGAGAGATGGAGACACAGAATCAGAAGCAGGCTCCAGGCTCTGAGCTGTCAGCACAAAGCCCGATGCAGGGCTCGAACCCATGGACTGAGAGATCATGACCTGAGCTGAAGTCGGATGCTCAACCAACTGAGCCGTCCAGGCACTCCTGCAGATAGTTCTCTGAATTGATGTTTTCATTTCCTTTGAATAAATACTCAGAAGTGGAATTGCTGGGTCAAATGGTATTTCTATTTTTAATTTTTTTAAGAACCTCTATGCTGTTTTCGATAGTGGTTGTACCAATTATATTCCCACAGTGCATGAAGTTTCCCTTTTCTGCACATCCTCAACACTTGTACTATCTTTTGGATACAAACCAATTAGACAAGTGTGAGCTGATATCTCATGGTGGTTTTGATTTGCATGTCCCTGATGATTAATGATGTTGAGAATCTCTTAATGTGCTTGTTGGCCATCTGTATGCCTTCTTTGGGAAAAAATTTAATCACATCGTCTGCCTATTTTTTTTAAGTTTATTTTTATTTTTTTATTATTTTTAAATTTATTTATTTTTTAATTTACATGCAAGTTAGCATATACTGCAACAGTGATTTCAGGATTAATGCCCCTTACCCATTTCGCCCATCCTTCCTTCCTCAACCCCACCAGCAACCCTCTGTTTGTTCTTCGTGTTTAAGAGTCTCTTATGTTTTGTCCCTTCCCCCCCAGTTTTTATATCATATTTGCTTCCCTTCCCTTAGGTTCATCTGTTTTGTATCTTAAAGTCCTCATATGAGTGAAGTCATATATTTGTCTTTCTCTGACTGACTAATTTCGCTTAGGTTAAAACTCTCTACTTCCATCCACGGAGTTGTAAAAGGTAAGATTTCATTCTTTTTGATTGCCGAATAATACTCCATTGTGTGTGTATACATAGATTTACACACACACACACACACACACACACACACACACACACACACCACATCTTCTTTATCCATTCATCCACTGATGGACATTTGGGCTCTTTCCATACTCTGGCTATTGTTGATAGTGCTGCTATAAACATGGGGGTGCATGTGCCCCTTCTAAACAGCATACCTGTATCCATTAGATAAATACCTAGTAGTGCAATTGCTGGGTCATAGGGTAGTTCTATTTTTAACTTTTAAGGAGTTATATTTTTAACTTTTTAAGGAACCTCCCTACTGTATTCCAGAGTGGCCGCACCAGTTTGCATTCCCACCAGCAGTGCAAAAGAGATCCTCTCTCTACACATCCTCGCCAACTTCTGTTGTTGCCTGAGTTGTTCATGTTAGCCATTCTGACAGGTGTGAGGTGGTATCTCATTGTGGTTTTGATTTGTATTTCCCTGATGATGAGTGATGTTGAGCATTTTTCATGCATCAGTTGGCCATCTGGAGGTCTTCTTTGGAGAAGTATCTATTCTTGTCTTTTGCCCATTTCTTCCCTGGATTATTTGTTTTTTGGGTGTTGAGTTTGGTAAGTTCTTTACAGATCTTGGATAATAACCCTTTATCTGATATGTCTTTTGCAAATATCTTCTCCCATTCTGTCAGTTGCCTTTAGTTTTGCTGATTGTTTCCTTTGGTGCAGAAGCTTTTTATTTTGATGAGGTCCTAATAGTTCATTTTTGCTTTTGTTTCTCTTGCCACTGGAGACGTGCTGAGTAAGAAGTTGCTGTGGTCAAAGTCAAAGAGATTTTTGCCTGCTTTCTCAAGGATTTTGATGGATTCCTGTCTTATATTTAGGTCTTTCATCCATTTTGAGCTTAATTTTGTGCATGGTGTAAGAAAGTGGCCCAGGTTCATTTTTCTGCATGTTGTTTTCCAGTTTCCCCAGCACCATTTGCTGAAGAGATTGTCTTTATTCCATTGGATATTCTTTCCTGCTTTGTCAAAGATTAGTTGGCCTTATGTTTGTGGGTCCATTTCTGGGTCTCTATTCGGTTCCATTGATCTGAGTGTCCGTTCTTGTGCCAGTATCATGATGTCTTGATGATTACAGCTTTGTAATACAGCTTGACGTCCGGGATTGTGATGACTCCTGCTTTGGTTTTCTTTTTCAAGATTGCTTTGACTATTCGGGTTTTTGTAGTTCCATACAAATTTTAGGATTGTTTGTTCTAGCTCTGTGAAGAATGCTGGTGTTATTTTGATAGGTACTGCATTGAATACGTAGATTGCTTTGGGTAGTATTGACATTTTAACAATATTTGTTCTATCCAGGAGCATGGAATATTTTCGCATTTGTGTGTGTGTGTGTCTTCTTCAATTTCTTTCATAAGCTTTCTATAGTTTTCAGTATATAGATTTTTTACCTCTTTGGTTAGATTTATTCCTAGGTATTTTATGGTTTTTGGGGTAATTGTAAATGGGATAGGTTCCTTGATTTCTCTTTCTGTTGCTTCATTGTTGGTGTATAGGAATGCAACCAACTTCTGTGCATTGATTTTATATGCTGTGACTTTGCTGAATTCATGGATCAGTTTTAGCAGTTTTTTGGTGGAATCTTTTGGGTCTTTCATATACAGTATCATGTCATCTGCGAAGAGTGAAAGTTTGACCTCCTCCTGGCAGATCTGAATGCTTTTTATTTCTTTGTGTTGTCTGATTGCTGAGGCTAAGACTTCCAATACTATGTTGAATAACAGTGGCAAGAGTGGACATCCCTGTCTTCTTCCTGACCTTAGGGGGTAAGCTCTCAGTTCTTCCCCGAGGATGATGTTAGTGGTGAGTCTTTCATATATGGCTTTTATGATCTTGTGGTATGATCCATCTACCCTACTTTCTTGGGGAGTTTCTTATCAAGAAAGGATGCTGTTTTTGTCAAATGTTTTCTCTGCATCTATTGAGAGGATCATGTGCTTCTTGTCCTTTCTTTTATTGACATGATGAATCACATTGATTGTTTTGTGGATATTGAACCAGCCCAGCATCCCAGCTATAAATCCTACTTAGTTGTGGTGAATAATTTTTTTAATGTATTATTGGATCCAGTTGGCTAATATCTTGTTGAGGATTTTTGCATCCATGTTCATCAGGGAAATTCGTCTATAGTTCTCCTTTTTAGTGGGGTCTCTGTCTGGTTTTGGAATCAAGGTAATGCTGTCTTCATAGAAAGAGTTTGGAAGTTTTCCTTCCATTTCTATTTTTTTGGGACAGCTTCAAGAGAATAGGTGTTAATTCTTCTTTAAATGTTTGGTAGAATTCCCCTGGCAAGCCATGGGGTCCTGGACTCTTGTTTTTTGGAAGATTTTTGATTAGCAATTCGATTTATTTATTGGTTATGGGTCTGTTCATATTCTCTTTTTCTTCTTGTTTCAGTTTTGGTAGTTTATATGTTTCTAGGAATTTGCCCATTTCTTCCAGATTGCCTATTTCATTAGTATATAATTGCTCATAATATTCTCTTATTATTGTTTGTATTTTGCTGTGTTGGTTGTGATCTCTCCTCTTTCAATCTTGATTTTTTTTTATTTATTTATTTTTCTTTTTGATTAAACTGGCCAGGGGTTTATCAATTTTGTTAATTCTTTCAAAGAATCAGCTTCTGGTTTCATTTATCTGTTCTGTTTTTGTTTTGTTTGTTTTTGTTTCGATAGCATTGATTTCTGCTCTAATCTTTATTATTTCCTGACTTCTGATAGTTTTGCATTTTATTTGCTGTTCTTTTTCCAGCTCTTCAAGGTGTAAGGTTAGGTTGTGTATCTGAGACCTTTCTTCCTTCTTTAGGAAGGCCTGGATTGCTATATACTTCCCTCTTATGATTGTCTTTACTGCGTCCCAGAGGTTTTGACCTGTGGTGTTATCATTTTCATTGGCGTCAATGTACTTTTTAATTTCCTCTTTAACTTCTTGGTTAGCCAATTCATTCTTTAGTAGGATGTTCTTTAGTCTCCAAGTATTTGTTGTCTTTCAACATTTTTTCTTGTGGTTGTGAGTTTCATAGCATTGAAAATATGGTCTGAAAATATTCATGGTATGATCTCAATCTTTTTGAACTTGTTGAGGGCTGATATGTGTCCCAGTATGTGATCTATTCTGGAGAAGGTTCCATGTGCATTGGAGAAGAATGTGTATTCCGCTGCTTTATGATGAAATGTTCTGAATGTGTCTGTTAAGTCCATTTGGTCCAGCATGTCATTCAAAGCCATTGTCTCATTGTTGATTTTCTGTTTAGACGATCTGTTGATTGCTGTAAGGGGGAGGGGGTTGTAGTCCCCTACTATTATGGTATTATTATCAAAGAGTTTCTTTCTGTTTGTGATTGATTTAAATATTTGGGTTCTTCCACATTTGGAGCATAAATGCTTACAATTGTTAGGTCTTCTTGGTGGACAAACCCCTTAATTACGATATAATGCCTTTCTTCATCTCTTGTTACAGTCTTTATTTTAAAGTCTAGATTGTCTGATATAAATGTAGCTATTCCGGCTTTCTTTTGGTACCATTAGCATGATAGATGGTTCAACATCCCCTTATTTTCAATTTGAAGGTGTCTTTAGGTCTAAAGTGGGTCTCTTGTAAACAGCATATAGATGGATCTTATTTTCTTATCCATTCTGTTACCCTATGTCTTTTGATTGGAGCCATTTAGTCCATTGACATTTAGAGTGAGTACTGAAAGATATGAATTTATTGCCTTTATGTTGCCTGTAGAGTTGGAGTTTCTGGTGTCCTCTGGTCCTTTCTAGTCTTTCTTGCTTGTGGTCTTTTTTTTTTTCTCTCCCCTGTCTTTTCTGCCCTCAGAGAGTCCCCCTTAAAATTTCTTTCAGGGCTGGTTTAGTGGTCATGAACTCCTTTAATTTTTGTTTGGGAAACTTGTAATCTCTCCTTCTATTCTGAATGATAGCCTTGCTGGACAAAGAATTCTTGGCTGCATATTTTTCCAATTCAGCACATTGAATATATCCTGACACTCCTTTCTGGCCTGCCAAGTTTCTGTGGATAGGTCTGCTGCAAACTTGATCTGTCTTCCCTTGTAGGTTAAGGACTTTTTTTCCCTTCCTGCTTTCATGATTCTGTCCTTTTCTAAGTACTTTGTGAATTTGAATATGATATGCCTTGTTGATGGTTGGTTTTTGTTGAATCTAATGGGAGTCCTCTACTTCCTGGATTTTGATGTCTGTGTCTTTCCCCAGGTTAGGAAAGTTTTCTGCTATGATTTGCTCACATAACCCTTCTACTCCTTTTTCTATCTTCTGGGACCCCTATGATTCTGATTCCTTTTTAATAAGTCACTGATTTTCCTAATTATTTTTCTAATTTTTAATGTTTATTTATTTTTGAGACAGAGACAGTATGAGCAGCGAAGGGGCAGAGAGAGAGGGAGACAAAGAATCTGAAGCAGGCTCCAGGCCCTTAGCCCGACAGGGGCTTGAACTCACGAACTGGGAGATCCTGACCCAAGCCAAAGTTGGACACTCAACCAACTGAGCCACTCAGGAGCCCCTGATTTTCCTAATTCTCAAATCGTGTTCTTTTGCCTTAGTCTCTCTCTTTTTTTCTGCTTCATTATTCTCCATGAGTTTGTCCTCTATATCGCAGTTACAGCATTTTTTATTTTATCCAGACTAGCTTTTACTTCTTTTATCTCCACAGAAAGGGATTCTAATCTATTTTCAACCCCAGCTTGCATTCTTATTATTGTGATTCTAAATTCTGTTTCACACAACTTGCTTGTATCTGTGTTAAGTCCCTGGTTGTCGTTTCTTCTTGCTCTTTCTTTTGGGGTGAATCCCTTCATTTCATCATTTTAAAGGAAGGAAAGGAGTTAATTAGGTAAAAGAAAATTAAAATTTAAAAATTAAAAACAACACACAAAAAAATCAAGTAAATAATGCTAGATTCTAGGTGTGTTTTAGTCTGGTTGTTGAAAGGAGATTGATTAGAGAAAAAAAGGGAAAGATAAGAAAAGAAAAAAATGGAAAAGGTTTGAAATTTGAAAAAGTGAATACAATGAAACAATATTTTTAACAAAAATTGAAAATGAAAATAATTTTTTTCTTTCTGTACTGAAGAATAAAAGAAAAAAAATTGAATAGATGGACCAGGGAAAAAACTGAAATACGATAAAAATTACATCAGTTTCCCCTAGAAGACAAACTACGAAGCACTTTATAGTATGTAAACTAAGCAGGCAGAAAGACTTGTGTTCCTGAAGAGTGAGGTTGGCCTAGAAGGGCGGAGCTTAGTGTAACAGCTCCATTCTCCACTAGATGGCACTGCTTAGCTTACTGGGGTGGATTGCTGTGGTGCTTGCAGGTGTATCCACACATGCACGGGAGGCGTGAAAAAGGCATCACCCAGCTACCCAGTCTCTAGTATCAGAATTCTGTTCTCCTCAACCATCAATCACACACCCATCCTTTTGTCTGTGGCTTCCTTCTACACCCCACTTATACAGTCCGTGACCAAGCCATCAGGTTGCCAGGTGGCAACTCCCTCTTGAGTTTTATCTCAGATATTGCTGTGTTCCCCAACCCCTCACTTCTGAGGGACTGCGGCTTTGGCCCATTCTGATCCTCTGGGGGAGAGTCTCTTAGAGAAATGGCCAGGTGCCCACCCACCCCAAGAAACGTTCGTGGGACCGTGCTGCTGCTGATGCCCAGAGACTGCAGCTGGGTGCAAGCCTGCCCCAGAAAAAGTTCACAAGAACATGTAGCAGTGTTTCAGGGATTCTGGTAAATCACAACACACATCTGGCACCAGGTTTCCCCTTAACATCCTTGTTCTAGCACCAGTGAATCTCTGGGGTCTGCTGGCATCTTTGCCTGCGGGGTGGCCACAGAGCCTCTACCAGATGTCTTCTTAGCAGGGGAACCACCTCTCCCCATGTGACCCAAGGACCCCTCAGACTTCACTCTCTGCTCCTGGGGATTTGCCCTACCCCCCCCCCCCCCCCCCCAGAGCTCCTCCAGGTATCAAGCTGCGGAGTTTCCGATTCTGTGCTCCTCCTGTTTATAGAGTCTTAATGGAATTTAAACCCTCTCCTCTCTTTTTTGTTCAGTCCCAGTGGCTGTTTCCACTTTTCCACTTTCTCTCCAGCTGCTTTTGGGGGAGGGGGGTGCTTTTCCCGTACTCTCCTCCTCCCCCCAACCCCTCATCTCCATCCTTTCTCCACAAGCAAAAACAGCTCCTTGCCCTCCGCAGCTTCTCTCTCCCCCAGTTCACCTGTGTGTGCTGCATACCTGCTATGTTCTGTGGTTCAGGTGGTGAAGATTGTTGTTTTAATACTCAAATTAGTTTTCTACGTGTGCAGGATGGTTTAGTGTTGATCTGGCTGTATTTCATGGACAAGAAATGCAAAAAAAACTCCATGCTATTCTGCCATCTAGTCCCCTGCCCATTTTTAAATCAGGTTGTTTTTTTGACATGAAATTGTAGAAGTTCTTTACATAATTTGGATATTAACCTCTTATCAAATATTTGATTTGCAAATATCTTCCTCCATTCAGTAGGTTCCCTCGGGTTTCTTTTTTCTTGATGTTTTCATTCATTGTACAAAAACTTTTCAGTATGATGTAATTCCATTTGTTTATTTTTGCTTTTATTGGGATTGCCTGAGGAAACGGACCTCCTTCCCCCAAAATATTGTTAAGACTAATGTTTTCTTCTAGGAGTTTTATGATTTTAGGTCTTACTTCAAGTCTTTCATCCACTTTGAATTTATTTTTGTAAACAATGTAAGATAGTGGTCCAGTTTCAATCTTTTGCATGTAGTTATCTTCTTTTCTCAACACCATTTATTAAACAGACTGTCTTTCCTTATTTCCTTATAGTCCTAATTTACTATATATGCTTGCATTTATTTCTGGGCTCTCTATTCCATCATGCTGATCTGTGTGTTTGTTTTGTGCCAGTAACATACCATTTTAATTACTCCAGGTTTGTAGTACAGTTTGAAATCAGGGAGCGCATCTCCAGCTTTGTTCTTCTTTTTCAAGACTGCTTTGGCTATTTGGGATCTTTTGTGGCTCCACACAAATTTCAGGATTTTTTTGTTCTAGTACTATGAAAAATGTCATTGGTATTTTGACAGGGATTACACTGAATCTGTAGAGTGCTTTGGGTAGTATGGATATCTTAACAAATTATATCTTACAATCCATGAGCACAGCGTGTGTATGTGTGTATGCATAAATGCACATATATGGGATGCTTCATGAATTTGCATATCGCCCATGGGGAGTATGGTATATCTTTTCATTTATTTGTGTCATCTTCAATTTCTTTCATCAATGTCTTACAGTTTTCAGGGTACAGGTCATTCAGTTCTTTGGCTAAATTTATTCTTAGGTATTTTATTCTTACTGACAATACTAATTGAGATTGTTTCCTTAATCTCTTTCTGGTAACTTGTTATTAATGCAAAGAAACTGATTTCTGCATGTTAATTTTGTATCCTGTGAGTTTATTGAATTCATTTAATTCTAATGGTTTTTGATGGAGTCTTTAGGGTTTTCTATATACAGTATCATGTCATCTGCAAACAATGACAGTTTTCCTTCTTCCTTTCCAATCTGGATGGCTTTTATTTTTCTTGTCTAATTGTGTGGCTAAGACTTCCAAAACTAAGGTGAATAATAGTGGAGAGAATGGGCATCCTTGTTTTGTTCCTAATCTTAGAGCAAAAGCTTTTAGCTTTTCACTGTTGAGTGTGTTAGCTATAATGCTGAGGTATGTTCTTTCCATACCCACTTTGTTGAGAGCATTATTAACTTGCATTTTAAAAATGCACATTGCTGAGACACTTTATTTCCATACAAAGAGACTTTGGGGGTACATGGGTGGCTCAGTCAGTTAAAGCCTCTGATTCTTTATTTCGGCTGAAGTCACTATCTCATGATTTGGGAGATCTATCCCTGTGTTGGGCTCTGTGCTGACAGCATGGAGCCTGCTTAGGATTCTCTCTCTTCTGCTCTCTCTCTGCTCTTCTCCTGCACATGTGTCCTATCTCTCTCAAAATAAACATTAAAAAAAAAAAAAGAACTTTGATTTTAAAATTAAATATAGCCAAGAAAAATCAATGTTTACTAGTTTTATTATGCATTCTGTGCTAATTTAAGTGTTTTACATTTAGTCCTTTATTTATTTATTTTTTTTTTAAATTTTTTTTTTCCAACATTTATTTATTTTTGGGACAGAGAGAGACAGAACATAAACGGGGGAGGGGCAGAGAGAGAGGGAGACACAGAATCGGAAACAGGCTCCAGGCTCTGAGCCATCAGCCCAGAGCCCGACGCGGGGCTTGAACTCACGGACCGCGAGATCGTGACCTGGCTGAAGTCGGACGCTCAACCGACTGCGCCACCCAGGCACCCCTATTTATTTTAAAAAATATTTATTTATTTAAGTAATCTCTACACCCAATGTGGGGCTTGAACTCACAACTCTGAGATCAAGAGTCACATGCTCCTCTGAATGAGCCAGCCAGCTGCTCCTATGTTCAGTCCTTTTTTAAAAAAAATTTTATTTATTTATTTTTGAAAGAGAGAGACAGAGAGAAAGAGCGTGCGCCCATGTGCACAAGCAGGGGAGGTGTGCTATCTGTTTAGAGCACGACGTGGGGCTCGATCCCACAACTCTGGGATCATGACCAGAGCTGAAATCAAGAGTCGGATGCTTAATCAACTGAGCCACCCAGATGCCCCTACATTTAGTCCTTTAATCCTCCCAACAACTTTGAGATTTACACTATTATGAGTTACTTTTTACAGATGAGAACAGAATGATATCCAAAGTAACTCTTACAAAGTAACCATTACATGAAGATTGGGATTTGAACCAAGTTAGTAATCTAACTTTAAACTTCAAACTGTTGACCAAATCAGACACATATATTCAGTAGACTGGAAGGTGAAAGTGCTATATTTATTATCTCATTTATCTTAACATTCTTAAGCAGGCGGGGTAGTATTGAAAACCTTGTATTTGAAATAGAGGAAAACAAGCTGTGCGGTTTGCTCTCTGCTTATGATCTCAGAGCTAGCAAAAATGAAAACATAGTTTGTTTCCTGATGATGAAAACCTAGACTTTACTCTTTCCAGTACATTGTTATTACTACCTATTATCTATATTTTACATGATAAAATTCCCTAAATTTCTTAGTCCCATCGTCCATTCCAGAGATGGCCAATTATACTACTCATATAGTGATCTTTCTCTTATTAAATAAAAACTAAAGCCAAAGTAATAATAGTTCTATATTCCAAGATGAGCAAAGGGGAGGCTTGCCTTCATATAAAGTATCCATGTTTATCAATTTTTTTCTGAATTAATTCCCAGAATGGAGTTTCACTAGTTCCAAAAAATCAACAAGCTATACCCAGTTTTGACAGATAGTCTCTGCATATTAAATAAGAAATTCACTTACTTGTCAAAGCTAACTTGAGCTAACGCAGCAGTAAAAGCTCCATCATCAACCACTTGGGCTAATCTAGCCCATGCCTCTGCAGCTGCACATCTCAAGAGGGGGTTGGGACTTTCTAGGGCTCCCATCACCAATGCCACGGCAAGTCTTCTCATTTCTTCTGGACCCAAGTTTCCCTTGGAGCCAGCTAAGTACTGAAATATGTAAAGAACAATCTAAACTTACAACTGTAATAAATTTTCCAATCCAGTTTGGAATATATATTCTGGTTGACTAAAGATGTTCATACTTGGATTACTATTTAAACATAAACATACACACACACACACACACACAAATTTGATTTTTCACAAAGTTCTGCATAATTAAAAAAAATTTTTAATGTTTATTTATTCTTGAGAGAGAGAGAGAGAGAGAGAGAGAGAGAGAGAATGAGAGGGGAAGGGGGAGAGAGAGAGGGAGACACAGAATCTGAAGCAGGCTCCAGGCTCAGAGCTGTCAGCACAGAGCCTGACGCAGGGCTCAAACCCATGAACTCGTGACCTGAGCCAAAGTCAGATGCTTAACCAACTGAGCCACCCAGGCGCCTCAAAAAGTTAAGAATTTTAAACCTCTAGGCAAGCAATTGTCACTACAGTATGTATGTATTCAGAAGAACATTAATAGGAATTTCCATAATATAACCAATGAAGCATACTATATTTTAGTTAGAAACATTTAAGTCATAAATGCAACAAGCCAGATTTGGCCCAGAGGCCACAGTCTGCCAATCCCTGATACAGGATATTAGGCTGAGTAGGTTAAAGCATGGTTCTAAGCCAAGATTCTAGGTTTAATTTCTGACCAACAACTTTTACACAGAGAAAAAGTAAAAGGGGGATTATAAATCCTGAAACATTTTCATCAGGAGACTAAGAAAAAAGGGAGAAAAAAAAAAAGCAGCAGTTCTTTCAAGACACCCTCCTCAACCTATTTAACCATACTTAGAAAAAAAAAATCAAGCAAACATCTGAATTTAAAAACGGAATTACCTTCAAGAAACTAGAGAGTGAAGAAACAACATGTAACTGAACTACTTGTTGACGAGCTCCTTTTGTGTGCTTTATACTGTCCAAAAGTTGTTCCAGTATAAGAAGCCTAAAATCAGAAACAAGATTTAACAGCAAATAGTATGACATTGGGTTTGTTAATTAAGTAAGCGAGAGGATATTTCTGAGTATCTATTGCTAATTTGTTTTGTTGCGTTATTTTGTGGCAACTGCTAAAATGAGATAAACTATTGCTGAATATTCTAAAACATTTTAAGAAAATATAAAACATACAAAAATATTTTGGTTATGTGTCATTCTGACAGTGGTGGATAAGTATTATTATTATTTTTGTTTATTTTTGAGAGAGAGAGATAGGGAGCGTGTGCAGCAGAGTGTGCTAGTGGGGAAGGGGCAGAGAGAGAGGGGGGACAGAGGATCTGAGGCAGGGCTCTGTGCTGAGAGCCCAAACTCACAAACTGCAAGGTCCTGACCTGAGGGGAAGTCAGATGCTTAATCAATTGAGCCACCCAGGTGCCCCAGGGGGAGAATTTTAACAAAAGTATCACTTAATAAATATTTACCTGGGCAAATTCTGCTATCTTACTATTTTCTAAACAAAGGATAATCTTTTTTTTCCTTTTAAAGTAAACTCTATGCCCAACATGGGGCTCAAACCCACAATCCCAAGATCAAGAGTTGCATGCTCTACTGATCAAGGCAGCTAGGTGTCCCTAAATAACACGTATCTTAAAAGTTACTTGCAGCTGGGGAGCCTGGGTGGCTCAGTCAGTTGAGCATCTGACTCTTAATTTCAGCTCAGGTCATGGTCCCAGGGTCTGGGATGGAGCTCTGTGACCAGATCAACTCTGTGCTGAGTGTGGAGCCTGCTGAAGATTCATTCTCGTGCTTGCAATCTCTCTCTCTCTCCCTGGCTCCTCTCCCCAGCTCAAGTGCGTGCTCTCTCTCAAAAAAGTTAACTTGCAGTAATAACCATTTTGTTCTTAATAGGACTTAATTGGATTCAAATACATTGATTCATGTCATCTATAGGTAATGACAACACAGCCCTTTCAGCCCCCAACTATACTTTAAAAATGTACTTGGTATCATACTATATATTAACATAATTTTAACTCCTGTATTTCTCATTTAACATTACCTCCTTAGCACCTGTCAAATTATTCTTATTCTTTGGTAACTTTCACGAAGTCAAATTTTACTATGCACATGCATTACCATTTGTTCAATCATTCTCCTGATGGAGACAGCAATTTTCCAGTTTTCACTATTCTAACTATGATGGATATATACATTATTTTTGGTCTGGGGTTGAATGTGTCCATTAGCTATTTATGTAGCTTCTGTGAATTGTTTTACAGTCCGTTACAACACAGGGCTTTTATTTAATTATTTTATTTGCTATTTTTTAATTGAAAGTACAGTTGACATAGGATGTATTAATTTCATGGGAATGCAAGCTGGTGCAGTCACTCTGGAAAACAGTATGGAGGTTCCTCAAAAAACTAAAAATAGAACTACCCTGCGACCCAGCAATTGCACTACTAGGTATTTATCCATGGGATACAAGTGTGTTGTTTCGAACCCCCATGTTTATAGCAGCAGTGTCACCAATAGCCAAAGTATGGCAAGAGCCCCAATGTCCATCGATGGATGAATGATAAAGAAGATGTGGTATATATATACAATGGAGTATTACTCGGCAATCAAAAAGAATGAAATCTTGCCATTTGCAACTACGTGGATGGAACTGGAGGGTGTTATGCTAAGTGAAATTAGTCAGAGAAAGACAAAAATCATATGACTTCACTCATGAGGACTTTAAGAGACAAAACAGATGAGCATCCTGAAATCCTGAAATCATTGTTGCACTATATGCTAACTAATTTGGATGTAAATTTAAAAAAATAAAAAATTAAATTAAAAAAAAATTTAAAAAAAGGATGTATTAATTTCAGTGTATAACAAAGGGATTTGACATTCATATGCATTATGAAGTGATTATCACCATTAAGTCTGGTTACCATCTGTCACCATACAAAATTATTACAATATTATTGACTATATTCCCTATGCTTTATTTTCATCTCCATGCTTTATTTATTTTATAACTTGAAGTTCAGACCTCTTAATCCCCTTCACCTATTTTGCCCATCCTGTGCCATCCCCCTCCCTTTAGCAATCATCAGTTTGTCCTCAGTATGTATGTATGTATTTGAGGTTCATTTATTTATTTAAAGAGAGAGAGAATACAACAGGAGAAAGGCAGAGAGAGAGAGAGAGACAGAGACAGACAGAAAGAGAGAGAGACCCAAGCAGGATGCGGGGCTCAATCCTACAAACCGAGAGATCATGACTTGAGCCAAAATCAAGAGTCGGATGCTTAACTGAGTCACCCAGGTGCTCCTGTTCTCAGTATTTATGAATGTGTTTCTGTTTTGTTCTATTTGTTTATTTTGTTTTTTAGATTCCACATATAAGCAGCACAGGGCTTTTAAATCCTTATGATGAGATTAAAGATAGGTAAGCATAAAATAAACCACCCCAATTTTACACTATTATCTCCAAGGTTTTAAAAACATTGCTTCTAAAAGTTACAGAGAGGAAAGGAGGCAAACCATAAGAGACTCTTAAATACTGAGAACAAACTGAGTGTTGATGGGAGGCGGGCAAGAGGGGAAAGTGGGTGATGGGCATTAAGGAGGGCACCTGTTGGGATGAGCACTGGGTGTTGTATGCAAACCAATTTGACAATAAATTATATTTAATATGAAAACAAACAAACAACAACAACAAAAAAAACACTGCCTCTGGGGCACCTGGGTGGCTCAGTTGGTTAAGCATCTAACTTCGGTTCAGGTCATGATCTTACAGTTCGTGGTTCAAGCCTCACAGTGGGCTCTGTGCTGACAGCTCAGAGCCTGGAGCCTGCTTCAGATTCTGTGTCTCCCTCTGTCTCTGCCCCTCTATCATTCTATGGAGGCAACAAAGCCTAAGTCAAGTTCTCCAAATGGCACCAAAAAAGAATGCATAGATATGGGCACTGTACTTTTAAGAAATCCAACTGTGGAAGAAGTTAGAAAAAAAGGAAGAAAAGTAGGAGTCTGTGGATTTCATGAGTTGGGGAAAGGAGTATATATAAAATCAATTCACAGAATGTAATAAACATAGTAGAGCACTAGATATTTTGGGAAAACCACAGTAACCTTAAGTACTTGATTTATTTAAATATTTCCTTATTTCAAGGTTGAAAAAGTGACAAAGGCAAATGAAAGAAAAAGAAATTCATCCCTTATCCCACCATCTAGAAAGAGCCACTGTTACCATTTTGGCATATTTGTTTTAGTCTTCCCCACAAAGACAGAGGAGTATCGTTTTTAGAAAATTAGGATCACAATGTATACTTTGTTAAAATATTTTTTCCTCCCAAACATCATTCCCATCTTGTTAACTATTACATTGAAATCATTTTAAGCACCTATTAGTAAAATATAGTCTGGCAATATAATAGTTTATTTTACCAATTTCCTAGTTTGGACATTTAGGCTACTTCTAATTTTCATTATAAACAATATGACAAATATACTATATATAAAACTTTTTCTGCCTGCGTTTTAAGACCATATTAAAGGCATTTTGTTTCAAGAACGTATTTATGTCTAAATTGCCTGTAGAGAAGACTATGGAGAGGTTATGTAAACAAGACAACAAAGAAAATAAGGATAACCACATGGTCAGACTCACAGATTTAAAAACCTAAAATGTCATTATTAGATCATATCCTCATCATCTTTTATCAATGGAACTATATCATGCTGAAATTAGTAAAAATACCTAAGGTTATAGCTTGACAATTTTGTTATATTGTAATAAAATTTGACCTGTACAGGGGACTGCCAGAGCCCTCTATTTTTTCTCCACCCTGTATCCCCAAATGCTGATGGAGATCTCAACAAAACATTCTGAATCTTCAGGAAGATGGAGGTGACTTGTTTTTAGTAATACTGAATTAATATGCTTAAGTAGTATTGATTATAACATACAATTATTAGTTTGGAATGAAATTAGATGCTGAAACAAAGTTTTGGATCTAGAGAAATTAAAAATACACCACCAACTGACTAAACAGCAAGACATAACATCTGAAAATGATGATTTAATATGCTTTCAGGGAAGGTGTCTATGGTGAAAATTTCTAGTATTGTGAACCAGAACTATGCTTTTTCTCTTTCTCCATCAACTCACAATCTATAACATTTTACAGCATTTATAGCAGTGGTTCTCACCCTGGCTGCATGTCAGAATCACCTAAGAAGTTTTTAAATTTTCAATACCTAACATATATGCATACCATACTATTATTTTTATTTATTTTGAAAAAGAGAGTGATATAAAGAGAGAAAGAGAGAGAGAGAGAGAGAGAGAGTATGCCAAGCAGGCTCCACAATGTTAGTACAGAGCCCTGATGCAGGGCTCAATCTTAATGAACCGTGAGATTGTGACCTGAGTGAAACCAAGAGTCAGAAGCTTAAGGGACTGAGCCATCAGGTGCCCCACATACCATACTATTAAATCAGAATCTACAATTTAAAAAGTTGTCCATATGACTGCAACGTATTGTCAAGGTCAGAACAATCTTCAGGTGAATTAAGTAATTCATTCTTTGGATGTAGGTGCAAAATGTTTGAAAGTAACTACAAACAACACAAGCACAAGAACAATCACAGTTTTTTTCTATATAAAATTATCTTAACACTCTAGAAATTTAAACATTTTAGTCATTTAAAATTACCAATGCAAAGTTTTCTTACTTTTAAAATCCTATAGTCAAAATAGAGAAAACCAACTGACTTAAAGACAACTTAATTTCTACGTGCATAAATAAAATATGAAAAATGTATTTCTAATCTTAGGGCAATCTCTTGTTATAAAAGAATTTCTTTTAAGCTGTTTAAACACAAAGCTAACCTCAATGACAACAAAATGCTTTGAAATATTCAGCTGTTGGTTGTCAAATATAGTACTTTGATTAAAAACATTTTTTTTCTCTAGAAATGTAAATATACAGCCAAAAGAAAAAGGGTACGCATTTTTAACAAGTGTCATATCTGGACAACAGGAAATGAGAAACTTAACTTTCTTATTTAAGTAGTTTCTCTCCTCTGGTCCTCTAATGACACCCAATGGTGACTGTTAATGGATGCTTATGACCCACTTTTTGCATCTGGGATCCTGCTAGACCACTTCCTTTAAAAATCTCCAAAGTACTGCCTACTATTTTTTTTTTTTTTTGATGTTTATTTATTTTGAGAGAGAGAGAGAGGAAGAGAGAGAGAGGGAGACAGAGGATCTGAAGCAGGCTCTGTGCTGACAGCAGAGAGCCTAATGCAGGGCTCAAACTTATGAACTGTGAGATCATGACCTGAGCTGAAGTCGGATGCTTAACCAACTGAGTCACCCAGGCAACCCTGCCTACTATTTTTATTCAGTTAGACTCTAAACACAGTATGTTTTGCTTTTACCAGGTCTCAATATTTTTATTAAACAAAACCTCCCCTCATTAAATATATATTCATTCTATATACTATTTTAGTCCAGGTGAGGTTAAAGAAACTTAGTATAAAGTTAATTAAATTTTAAACAGAAGTGAAAAGCCATTTTCCTAAACTGCAAATGGGCAATAACTCTTAAAAAAAAAAACAAAAACAAAACCCAAAACCCAAAAAACAACTTCTCTGAGAGTAATATAATCAATTTTTTACTTTTGTTAAATTTTTTTTAAATGTTTATTTATTCTTGGGGGGGGGGAGGAGCAGAGAGAGGGAGACACAGAATCCGAAGCAGGCTCCAGGCTCTGAGCTGTCAGCACAGAGCCTGATGTGGGGCTCGAACTCACGAACCACAAGATCATGACATGGGCCGAAGCCAGATGCTTAACTAACTGAGCCACGTGACTGAGCTTGGTGGGGAGTAACCATGCACCCTATAAAATCAATTTTTTAAAAGGAAAGTTTGGAAGATGTATATTCCTTTCTTTTTTACTTTTTGTCTTAGATCAAAAAGAGTTAGTGGATCCATTTAAGAACATGCTTAATTTAAATATTTTACCTACAAGTTTCATCACTGCAATTACTACTGTAATAACCCAAATTAATTATTTTAAATTGTACGCTCTATAACACAGTACAGTTACAGACTAGTTCAACTCCCATCCTCTCTATCAATTCTTTGCATATTCCAGACTACTGTGATTTTCCTCTCATCTTTTAGTGCTATGACATTCATTTATAATTTAGTCATAAGTTGTCTAAATACCGTAAGTTTATGGTTACAGTATACACAGGGAGCTATTGGCTATAAATAAATTTGGGAAAAATACCATGTTTTGAAATTTAAGTTCTGGAAAGACATCTCAAAGTGTGTGTGTGTGTCTATCTTATGATACTGAGGAAATACCACCATCATTTTCAATAAAATGACATGAGACTATTAAAACTGAACATAAAGTTTATTCACTTTTCAATCCCCTGAAAGTAAAGTATCTAAAGACCTGTTTCAAAAATGTGTTGTCAGGGTCACATAGTTTGTAGAGCATGTGACTCTTGATCTTGGGGTCATGAGTTCAAGCCCCATGTTGGACCTAAAGCTTACTTTAAAAAGAAAACAAACAAAACCCAAAAATGTGTTGCTGATAAGATTCAAATATTTTTGTGAATGTTCGTCAAAGAGAGTAAATTCTCTACCTAATTGGTATTCTCTGGAAGACATAACTAGATAAAAATGATATAAAAGCTATGATCTAGTTACATGTATTATTTTTAGTTTAGCATGCCAGAAGCAGAGAGGAAGAAAGAGAGGGTGAGAGGCAGTGGGGTGAGGGAGAGAGGGAGAGAGAAAGAGAGCAAAGGGAAGGAAGGAAAGAATATGAATAAATGAGGATACTTATTAATTTGTAAACTGTTAAACAGCATAGCCTATAGGAGAAATTCACGTCACATTTAGTATCTCACAGAATTTCCTGAATACTAGATACAAGTAGTGTTTTTTGATCTCCATGAAAGGTATTACTTCAGTTATCAAAAGAAACTGTCATTCTCAATAAGAAACCATTTATTAGCCTGTGATATTTCAAAACTGAAGTTTACTTTGAGTGGACAGAAATCTACCAAACTGAAGACTAATCAATTTTAATCTAATTTTTGAAATCCACGAAACTATAATGGCTCCACAAAACCTCCAAGGTAAGAAAGCCTATGAGACCTAATCTAAGCAGAAAACCAGTGTTCTTTTTTGTAACAATAACTCATAAATCAAAAATTTTTAATTTTTTTTAAATAAAAAAAACCTTTTAAAGTTTATTTATTTATTTTTGAGAGGGAGAGAGCACACATGAGCAGGGAAGGGGCAGAGAGAGAGTGAGAGGAAGAATCCAAAACAGGCTCCATGCAGATAGCACCATGCAGGGCTCAATCTCATGAACCATGTGATCATGAACCGAGCCAAAATCAAGAGTCAGACACTTAATCAAATGAGCCACCCAAGTGCCCCTAAATCAAAATTCTTGTATCAATGAGTTTTTTAATTTGTATTTTCATTTGTATTGTCGGTGAAGTATTATATCACAACAGAGCTTAGCAGTTTTCAGTTTAACTGAATTTAATTTATTGACTTAACACTTATTAGGTATTAGCCAGGTGAATTATTAAACAAGAGCCTTGATCTCACTTTTACTTGTTGTCATCTGTAAGAAATCTTTTATAGTGGGGTACCTGGGTGGCTCAGTGTTTAAATGTCAGACTCTTGATTTTGGCTCACGTCATGATCTCACAGTTCATGGTATTGAGCCCTGTGTCCCGCTCTGCTCTGGCAGCACAGAACCTGTATAGGATTCTCTCTCTCTCTCTCTCTCTCTCTCTCTCTCCCTCTCTCTCTCTCTCTCCTTCTCTCTCTGCCCCTCCCCTGGTCACGGGTACATGCACATGCATGACTCTCTTTCACAAACATTAAAAAAAATCTTTTATACTAATGAGAACTTCTGACAATATTTTTCCTACGCACCAGTTTTATTACATATTCACTGAACCAATTACCAACTCTTAAATATTATATTTCAGGGTAAGTGAACAATTTAATTCAGGATAAGTGAACTACTAAAGATGGTTTACCTTTGAGCTTCTCCCACATGAGCACATACAACTCCAAAGAGCTTGACTGCAGAGCTAATAACGGACAGTACTGGAGGTAGGGGCTTAGGCACTGAATCTCCCAATACATCTTTCTCATAAATAGCATAAGGGTCATACTCCAAACTTCCACAAGCAATACCATTACCAAGCAGGAGCTAAAAACAAACAAACAAAAATATATATATAAAATTAAAATGACTGTTCACAGAATGAATCAACCCAAGAGTCAATGGAAAATCACTATACCTGTTCTTCAATAAATCTATGGTCAGTTTCTTGTAGCAAAGGACTTAATATCACAAGATCATCCCTATGACAGAGGGGTGGAAGTAAAAATGCAGATGCTGCCACCTGTATATCAGAGGCAGTCAAGTCAGCAGCCAGCTCTTTGAGGATGGCACAAAGGTTTCCTGTTGAGTTAGAGAAATCAGCAATTAGCAATTTAGTAAAAGCAGTTAACCAATTAGAGTACAGGGTTAAAAAAAAACAAAAACAAGCAGAACTTAATCTACACATCAGCCAACTTTAATCTATCATAGCCAAAGATGACGTATATCATCCTTGAAAAATGCCCTACAAACAAATGGCTCAACTATGTGTTACTGGTCACAAGGCTAAGAATACATACTGAAAAGACATCTCAAAGTATGTGTGTATATACCTTGTGATGCTGAATAAATACTACCGTCATTTTAAATAAAGTGACATGAAGTACAAAAATAGAATTAAAAAAGATGAATATAAAAGCAGATAAATTACATTTGTTTAAAAAAAAAACACAGCCTAAAAAAAATTTATGAACATTAGACACATTTTCATTATGGAAAATTTCAAACATATACAAAAGCAGACATAATAGTATTATGATACCCCTCCCCACCACCTCAGCATCTTGACCAGCTGGATCAATTTTGCTTCACCTATACCTCCATCTACTATCTCACCACCTCTCATATTATTCTGAAGCAAATCGTAAAAGGATTTCATTTCATCTATAAATATTTCCTTGTGTATCACTGAAAGTTAAGGACATTTTAAACAATCTTATTATAATGTCATAGTTTTTTTTAATGTTTTAAAAACCACTAAACATCAAATATTCACTCAGTATTCAAATTTTCAATTGTCATAAATGCCGTTTTTGTTTGCATTTGTTTGAATCAAGGTCTAAGTAAAGCCTATATGTTTTAACTAATTGATACATCTTAAGTGTCATTCAATCTAAAGGTTGTCTCTCTACCGTCCCCCCCCCCCCGTAATTTATTTGAAGAAATGAGGTTATTTGTTCTGAACAAGTTTCTACAGTCTGAGTTTTTGTGATTATGCCCTCCAGTGCAGCTTAATTTGTTCCTATATTGTCTGTATTGTTTTGTAAATTAATAATTTGGAACTTGAATCCAGAAAGGATTCATTTTATTTGTGTTTTGGGGGTCAACCTAGTTCACAGGTGGCATTGCAATCTTCTCTAAGACATGAGACAGTATATGGCTGTCTCTCTTATATGTACATTTTGATAAATTTGTCCATTATCACATTAACCTAATTACCATTTCAAACATATTTACAACTAAATAAATAGTTTCTCTATTTCTCACTTATGTTTTTAAAGATTTTTTTTATTTTTAAGTAATCTCTACACCAAACATCAAAGTCAAACTTAGAATCACGAGATCAAGAGTCACACACTCCATGGACTGAGCCAGCCAGGCCCCTCCATTTCTCATTTAAAGTGACAGCTCACCTAAAGGTCCCTAAACAAAGTACACTTAAGGATGATTCCATTTTCTTTTATATTTTTTCAAAGTTTATTTTTATTTATTTTGAAGAGAGAGAGAGATAGATAGCACAAAGTTGGGGAGAGGGGCAGAGAAAGAGAGAGAGAGAGAGAGAGAGAGAGAGAGCGAGCGAGCATGCAAGAGAATCCCAAGCAGGCTCTGGGCTATCAGCACAGAGAAAGATGTGGGGCTCGATCTCACAACCATGAGATCATTACCTGAGTAGAGATCAAGAGTCAGACACTTAACCGACTGAACCACCCAGGCACCCCAAGGATGATTCCATTTTAAAATGCGGATATGCTTTTTTAATAGACATACATCACTGACTTTGTGATGCTAATGAGGAGCAATATCTAGTGTAGAGAATATTAAAATACTTGAAAGGGGATTCATAACAATACTGAATAGGAAATAAAAACTAAGAACCCAATTTTTACTAGGCAAGCCTCAGAAAACTAAGTCACTCTCATGAGAAAAATCTGCATCTGCTGAACAACCACAAAGAAAAGTCATATAAATTCTTAAATAAGTCCCATGTAACAAAAACAATTTCCTATTATGTCTTGTAAACTTACCTTCTGACAACCCACTGTACCAAGTGATATCATTAGAACTTTAAGCTTCTGTTTTGTGGGGTGACCAGGTGGCTCAGTTGGTTAAGCAAATGCTCTTGATCTCAGCTCAGGTCACGATCTCGCAGTTCCTAGGAGCTCTACACTGGGCACTGTGCAGTCTGTTTGGGATTCTCTCTCTGCCCCTTTCTCTCTAAGCTCCTCCCCTGCTCATGCTCTGTCTCTCAAAATAAATAAAATCTTAACACAATAATCTTCTGTTTTGTTTCTTGCCATATTTTCTGAGATAATTATATATATACTTTAAAGACTACTACTTCCTTTTGTATTAAATATTTAGAAATTACTATAGGTTATTATTGTATGATGAGCCATTATTTTAAGTGTCAATTGATATTTTAATGGTAAAGTTCTGATTGTTATGCTCCATGCACATTTATCTATTAAATAGATATCTATTAAAAAGAGTACCATTAAAAAAAAAAAAGTCTTTAAGGAAAAAATTCTTAATTTTATTTCTATAGTTTTAAAGATAGAAAAAAGATAGCGAAGAAATGGCAAATTACTATTTTTGGTTGAAACAAAACTATTAATACCATCATATTTTCATTTTTCTATTAACTAATTTCTTCTTTAAGTCATGTTAGAAAAATAGATACACTTGAAACTGATAAAGAAGGTAAATTCAGATTCTATTTTTCAAGAAGTTTAGAGTAATTTCCAACTTTGTCTTCCTGTGAACACTCTGTAACTAATTTAAAATCTATACATGTGTATATCTGTTATTTCTTTAGGAATTCTGACTGCATTCTCAAACTCCAATTCTGAGAAAAAAAGCACAAGACTTTGTTCTTCTCTTTAAGTCCTTATAGGGCAGACTTATATTATCATCATTAGAAGATACACTGCAGATCTTAAATTGATATCTTGGGGGCGCCTGGGTGGCGCAGTCGGTTAAGCGTCCGACTTCAGCCAGGTCACGATCTCGCGGTCTGTGAGTTCGAGCCCCGCATCAGGCTCTGGGCTGATGGCTCGGAGCCTGGAGCCTGTTTCCGATTCTGTGTCTCCCTCTCTCTCTGCCCCTCCCCCGTTCATGCTCTGTCTCTCTCTGTCCCAAAAATAAATAAACGTTAAATTGATATCTTGGTATTCATAGATATTTAATCAAGACTGAAAAATAAGTCAATTTCTGTCATCTGTAGTTTGAAACTAAACTCCAAAATATGGTAAAATTGATATGTCTAAAGGGAATTGCTTTTGCCAGAAGTTGACAACTATCTGGTATGGAACATAGAAATTATCCCTAGGGCTTTTATTAGATATCTAGGAGGTAAATACTTTTATGTAGTAAGAGATAGCACACAATGAGACAGACTTATCATTAAGCCTTGACTGTTAAGTCTTTTGTAGGTTACTTATAAACAGTATACAGCACAGCATGAAGCATATCTATAATCTTGATTCCATTCTTTACTGCATATATGTTCTTGAGTTGGTTTTTTTATAAATTTGCTGTACCTTTATCTGTCTAATGAGGAAAATGTAACTAGCTCATTGTATTATGCTAAGATAAATGAAGTAAATAATATATACAATCTCTACCACAGTGTCTGCCCTACAGAAATGATTCTTTTGATACAGTCCTTGGGAAATGACAATGTACCCATCTTTTTCCAGTTCTTCTTATACTAAATGATTACTTTATCATCAAATATTTTGCTAGGTACATTTGTGAACCAGGAAGAGAGGCAGTGGGAACAATACCATTCACATAATAATAAAGGCCAAAACAGAAATTACAAGTTATAGGTTTGAACTAATGTGGTATATATTATACTGCATTTATTTGCAGAACAAGGATATAAGCCAATAAAAGTATTTTTACAGGAAACAGATTTGAAAGTCATAATCAACTTAATTATTAAGACTCTTAAAACAAGCATCTTGAGTATTTGGCAGTAACAATATATTTTCTTAAAACTGTGCTTTAGATTTACAAGAAAGCTTTTAGGACTATTTTAAAATAGGGGCAAGTTTATTTTATGATTCATAGTGTGCCAGTAATCTAAAGTTGTATTTGAACCCAATAAAGGCAAAACCTATACCCTAAACATTATAAAATCAATCATATCTTGGTAGTTCAGTATTTTTGTAAATGTTTACTTATTTTTGAGAGAGAGCACAAGTGGGGCAGGGGCACAGAGAGAGGGAAACAGAGAATCTGTCTTCTACAAGTGGGCTCTGTGCGGACAGCAGTGAGCTGGATCTGGGGCTCAAACTTGGAAAGCACGAGTTCATGACCTAAGACAAAGTTGGATGCTTAACCACTGAGCCACCCAGATGTCCCTTGGTAGTTGAGTATTAAACTTCTATCTGGGCAGAGTGAAGAATAGAATAGTGCAACATAATATGTACAGCAGAAAATCACTATAGAAGGAAACTAGGAATGGCCAAATGTCTAATAGACTTACATTATATATTCTGTACCAAAGACCAGAGCAGAATCAAGACCAATCTTTGTGACTCATTCTCTTCCACACAGTGGAACTAGGGTCTTTTTTTCCCAGAGGAGAAAAGAAAGTAAGACATTATTTACTATATAATGGTGAACACAATGGCTAAGATTGAACTCCCTAAACCTCCTAGAAGTAAGACACTAAATAAATGCCATATCATTCATTCATTCATTCATTCATTCATTCATTCATTCATTCAGGTATTACTTTCCAGGCACTGTCCTGGCCACAAACAAAACATTTTGGTTTAAAGCACATACCTTCATAGGTTTCAGGAGGTAATAAAATCAATAAATCATAAAGCCTCTGTCTATAAACTAATGATGGTGTTTTCAAAGGACTTCCATATGCTTTTAGCACTGAAGAAAGCCTTAAAGTAAAAGAAAAAGTGTATTTTAAGTACATAAGTTATACAACATATAAACACCAAACAGGCTGACATATAAATGCAAAATAGCTACACATATTATTAGTAAACATGAGTGCTCCTTTTATGTTTCTTTTTTTCCTTTTTTTTTTTTAAGTTTATTTATTTATTTTGAGAGAGAGAGCACACACAAGGGAGGGGGAGAGGGAGAGGGGGAGGGAGGGGAGAGAGAGGGAGAGAGGGAGAGAGGGAGAGAGGGAGAGAGGGAGAGAGGGAGGGAGAGAGGGAGAGAGGGAGGGAGAGAGAGAGAGAGAGAGAGAGAGAGAGAGACAGACAGACAGACAGACAGAGAGAATTTCCAGCAGGCTCCAAGCCACCCAGTGCAGAGCCTGATGTGGGGTTTGAACTCATGAATTGTCAGATCATGACCTGAGTTGATGCTAGGAGTCAGACACTTCACTGACTGAGCCACCCAATTGCCCCTTATTTAGCTTTAAATGGTAGTAATCTAGTTAACACATGTGGGGAGAGAATATAAATAAGTATTATAAAGGGAAAAATCCAGAAGAATCTAAAAATAAATGTTTAATACAGGAGAGTTTAGCAAGGTGGCTGGATATAATCTTAATTACATTTTTATATAATAGCAATAAAGAAATTATACATACATACACTCTCCCACTACCACATACTTAATTGATAACTGCAATGAAAAATATAAAGTATCTAGGAATAAATTTTTAAAAAGACTATTTGTAAATTAGTGAAGTAGAGGAAATATACAGACCTAAGTACTTTCTCAATTTGTTTAAGAAAAATAACAAAAGGGGTTTGTATGTTTTAACTTAAGAGAGGAAGCAATCATTTATGCAACAAAAAAACTTATTATATTTTATCACCTAATAAAATACTATTTTAAAAAAATTCTTGGGGTGCCTGGTTGGCTTTAGAACGTGACTGTTGATCTTGGGGTCGTGAGTTCAAGCCCCACGTTGGGTGTAGAGCTTGCTTACTTACTTACTTACTTACTAAAACAAACAAGCAAAAAGACATATACGACTTTCATAGAAAAAAATTATAATTTGTAGAGGACCTCAATAATAGGAAATGTGTTGGGGCGCCTGGGTGGCGCAGTTGGTTAAGCGTCCGACTTCAGCCAGGTCACGATCTCGCAGTCCGTGAGTTCAAGCCCCGCGTCAGGCTCTGGGCTGACGGCTCAGAGCCTGGAGCCTGTTTCCGATTCTGTGTCTCCCTCTCTCTGCCCCTCCCCCGTTCATGCTCTGTCTCTCTCTGTCCCAAAAATAAATAAACGTTGAAAAAAATAATAATAATAGGAAATGTGTTTGATTATTGTAAAAATACCAATTATCTTCAAATTTATCAATAGACTCAATGTAATTCCAATTAAATTTCAACAGCCTACCATCAGAAGTGTTAAGAAGGGTCAAATTATGCCTAAAGATGAATAAGGCCAACAAGCTTGCTTTAACAGATACTAAAATTTACTAGATAATGTGGTACTGGCCCAGAAAAGGGCAAACACACCAGTGGAACAAAACAGAGAACATGGAAACAGACCATGTATACAGGAATACAATACATGACAGATGAATGGCAACTGCTGGAGCTAGTGTGGATTCTTTAGTAAAGAATGGGACCATTTGTTATCCATATTAAAAAGTAAAATGAAATTGGATCCCTACCTCACTCCAAACACAAAAATCAATTCCACATGGATTAAAGACTTAAATGAAATGTGAAAGACAAAACCTTAAATATTTTAGAAATATAAGAAAGTAATTTTATAAATCTGAAGATTTTTTAAACCAAAAGACAGAAAGTACTAACCAAAAAGTAAAAGATTGATAAATCTGACAGTTAATGTCTGTTCATCAAAAAACTATTTTACCTAAAAATAAAAGACATGCATGAATACGGATTTCCTAGAAGGGGACATACTAAGGAATGATAAATATATAAAATGACAAATGATTAGGAACCAGATATAGAAATTAAAATCATAATGAGATACCAACTTATATCTACTGGAAAGCTAGAAATGATGTCTGAGTAAATGTTAGTGAAGAACTGGAGCAAAGGATACTCACATATACTATTGACATAAATATACAAGAATTCTGGAAAATATGTAATTTGGATATTTCACTGACAGAATTAGGATAAGTTATATACTCACACAATTAAATATTATATAACAATCAAAATGAATGAACAAACTTACTCATAGACAAAGTTGAGAAACATGATGAGTAAAAAAAGTTAAGTCTCAGAAACAGTATACTATATGCCTGATCAAAACCAAGCAAAACTAAACTAAACACTGTTTAGGGAAGCATATATATATGTGATATACTTTCTGAAAATGCAAAGGAATGACAACTATAAAATTCAGGACAGTGATTACCTCTAAAGTAAAGAGTAAAGAATGGTGTTAGAAAGGAAGTCATAGATAACTTCAATAGTATTGCTAATGTTCCAGTTTAAGGGTAGCTAACACTGGCCCATCTCTGTTTTGGTAAATTAAGTTTTACTGGAACACAGCCACATTCACTCATTTATAGATTATGTATGACAGCTTTTGAGCTACAACAGGGTTGAGTAGATGCAACAGAGACTGTATGGCCTGCAAAGCCTATAATGTTTATAATCTGGCCCTTTACAGCAAACATTTGCTAATCCTTCCTCAGGTTGTGTTGGATTCACAGTGTTCATTTTATTATTATGCTTTGTAAGCCAGACCTTAAATGTATTTTTGTGTAATAGACTAAATTTTATATCATTAAATACTTTCTGGAAAAACTTTCTTTAAACTATACATTATATTAATTTGGAAATTACAAGTGCTCTTGACATATATTGGATTTTCTTTATGTTTTCTTATATGTTTAAGTCGAATGTATGAAAAATAAAAACAACAAAAAACTAAAACTGTTAACAAGCATCTGGTTCTTATGAACACAGAATAGCACTAACAAACCAATAAAATGCATACCTGAAAAGGTTAACAGGCTTAATATTTAATTTCTTGGTTAAATCTTACTGTTTGGAAGATACAATATCCACCAAGTAACTTTCCTTCCCTTTTAATATGTATTTTTCTTTCAAGATCCTAGCCTAAAAAAAAAAAATCACGTAACTAAATGTTTGCCTTCCACTGCAAAAGGAAAATCATTCACCAACCATACAAACTTGGCCTTATTAATGTACTAAACAGCTATTAACACAATCCCACAGTAACTGACTGCTATTAAAAATTTTTATCATATCTAAATAGCAGATCCTTACTGAGTTAGCAAATCCACAGCACAAGGAAGTGGTGGAAGAAGACGCTGAATTACTTCCCCAGTAAGGAGATCACCACAGTGGGAAACAAAACTCTTGACAGCTGAAAAACAGAACAGATTTTTATTTGGCAGAGTGTAATGAACCATGAAAAAAAGCATTCCAGTATGGTACAGTATTCTGAATTTTTATTAGAGGAATAAAGAAATGTGCTAAAAACAAAAAATTCTTGAAACTCTAGTACAAAGAGGAAGCTAGGGTCTTTTACCTCTAATCAAGCTGGAAAAAAAAACAAAAAACAAAAAAACCCAAAAGACAAAAAACAAAAAACAAACAAACAAAACAGTTCCTAGAATCACTGAAGGAGACCAAAAACCAAGTTAACAAAATGCTGCTTTCCTGGGGTTTACTCAGCTTCTGAGCTAAATTAGCTTAGAACCTCAAGTTTGCCAGTTCTACACTAATTATGCAAAACTATGATGACATTTGAGTCAACAGTGCTGGGTTCTAATAGGTGTTACCTGAAACACAAGTTTTCAGAAGGAGTTACTTCATATGTAGAATAAAATAAATATTTTAAAGTTAGACTGAGTTTCAAGATGAATTTCAAAACGGTCTTCATTTTTTAAGGGTAAAAATGCCATGAATAAACAAACAAAACCAAAATCAATGTTTCCATGTCTTTCCAGAAATACTTTCTTCCTTAGTTCAAATATTCATGGTAGATGCTATTTTTAAATGGTTCATATACTATGGGAGGGTACAACTTTCATATACAAAAAACTAAATGGAAACTGTACTTAATTAAATCCAATCCTAGTATTTCTAAAAAGAGGAATGAATGCCTACTAAAGACAAAGCAATCTTGACAGTTCTCAGTTGGATTGCATCTAAGAAAACATGCATTATCCTAAGGATCAGAGCTCTAACTTTGGTTTATCGTACATTTGTTATAATCACTAACTAATTATATACAATTACAAAAATATCCTAAGTAGATATTTCCACCATTAAAGATATAAACACATGAAAAGTTAAAGAATGGGAAAAAGCCAAAGGAAAGCGAGAAAGCAAACCAAACTTGACCTACCACAGAGCGCACCAGCTCGTCCTTCCAAGGTTACCTGCCATGTAAATGAATCTCCTCGGTTCTTTTCTGTTTCTAGATCTTTAGGAGACAATGGAAAGACACACTTCCACAACAGCAGAACTCGAGCAAGGTGATGACTGACAACTGCAGGACCTGTAATTTATTTAACTTGTCACTTATAAAAAAACCCAAAGCGTTAATCTTTAAATTCAATTAATAAGCAGGAACTTCTCTCTTCAAATAAACGTATTTTAATCCACTACTGCAATTTGCCCCTTTTCTTAACTTCTGTTTCCAATAAATGTGCTACTTCTGAAAGAACTGCTATCTAAAGTACTGTGGATTACAGAGAGAAGAAACAAGGAACAGTAGAGTATGGGCTCTATGGTCAGCTCTTTTACTAGTGCTGTGACCTGTAGATTTGGTTTTTTAACTATGAAATGAAGGTAGCACTACCTACATTACTTGTCTCCAAGGGTTTGTCAGATCTAAATGACAGCGCACACTTCACAGTACTTTGAAGAACTGTACTGTATCGTGTAAATCCAAGGTACTACTGTTTGGGTAACAAGTAACAGTGTATACTGAGAGTAATGCTAATTTTTGAAAGCAACTTGTTCCAGGCCAAAAATCAGGTGATATATCTGATAGGACTTAAAAAAAAAAAAAAAAAAAAAAAAAAAACTTCAGGTCAGTAACATTTATGAAATGAGAGATCACAAATAAACTCAGTCATGAAAGGCAACGTACAATGATATCATCTTACTTGATAGCGTCAAATTAAGAAAAAAGAAAAACTAGTTAGTACAAAAAAACAAACTCACAGCTTTTCTCCCAAAGTTATTTTCTTTAAAATTACAAGTTATCTTAAAGTATCTTATAAGTATTCTTTTTTTATTATTCCCATGTTGTGCACTGTATGTTTTTCCTCTGTAGTAAGGCAAAATAACCTAGAACTAGTAACAATGGCCTCTAGAAAACCACCAGGTTAATATCCTGGTCCATCCAACTTACTAGCTGTGTAAACTTGGGTAAGTTAACCTTTTTGTGCCTCAATTTCCTCATCTATAAATGGAGTAATAATTGCATTTATTTCACTGGACCCTTTCCGAGGCTTATATGAGCTTATATATCAAATAGTGTTTCACTCATGATAACCATTTATATGATGTTTGACATTAAGCAATTATCATTCAAAATTTGCATATGAAGAGATGAGCTAAAGGCAAAATGACAGGGCAACTGCAAGCCAATCTTTTTTTATGCTTTTGATTTATAGTAGATTAAAATAGAATTAATTTCTTCATTTTTTTTCTGACCTTTTTGGGAAGAAGCCATATGCTAACTTCTACAGCGTAATTCAAAACAAGCATAATTCTTTACTCTTTGCTCATTGCTTTCTTTGATGAAGTAGTACTAAAAAAAACCCCAAGCATTGTAATAAAAAAGGAAATCAGAATAAGGCCATTAAGAGTAAGTTAACCATAAGGTTTGTGTTTGTGAATACATGTATATGCACACACACACATTCTACATATACTAGGCTGTGAGAAAAGAGGAAATTCTGAAGGGAAAATTTAGTCAGATACAAAAAAAAAAAAGTGTAGCGTCACTGAAAATACCCACAGTTGACAAGTTTCATATATTTGTCATTACATCCTTAAGATATCTCACTAATTCAGTAGTGAACAGTGCCTCTTTCCTACAATGTCATTTCAGAGACATATATGAATTAACTTAATAAAAATGAGTACATAGTAATTACAAAGAGAATACATAAACAAGAGTAAGTTTATTCACACCAAGAATAATGTACCTAGCAAAAACTACACACTTTATCATTCACAGATCTATAAGCCATGTAGATGTCTACAGGTGAATCCAAGTTATTTCAGGTGGTATCAGATAAAGTGGGAAGTGTAACAAAAAAAGTTTTAAAAATGCTGTAGTTTACATCTGAGGAACCGATTTGAATGTGGTCTATTTGAGTTTATATTAGTTCAGAATAGTGAATATATTTACAGTGATGGAAACTGTTAATGGTAAAGGAAATGCTGAAAATGTAAAAAAGGTGTTAAAACTTCAAGGCAAAAATTAATGAAGCACTCAGATGGTCTACATACCATTTCCCACAAAAAAGAATGAACACTCCTTGGAAAATGACTGGTTGCAAGCCTGGAGCAGAAAATGTAATGTAAAAGCTAGGACATCTTGTTATGCCAAAAGTAAACATGTTATCAAAGAATACCAGGTTCATGTCAAAAGGATACATGAACCAGCTTGAAGGGGCTTTCACTGACAATTTGAGGATCAAAAGGAATATGACTGCAATGGACTGAAACACATATATAAAAATCTATGAGTTCATAATGATACTTAAGAGTAAAAACCTCACTGACACCCTTGACAGCTGCTAGGTTATTAGCAATATATTCTAAAAATTGATAATAAAGGTAAATAATAATACATAAAACAAGAGATTAAAGCCCAAGAAAACACAGTAATTAACAATATCAATTTAAAATTTTAATCCTTTTTTGTATGTTGACTATGATTATGCAGTAAAATATGATATACTAATAATCTCTTTAAAAGAGAAGGGATTTCTTGTAGTCGTCTTCCAATGGAATTACTTTGTTCTGAAAAGTTTTGTTCATTGAAATATTGCACTTATTAAGTAGTTTATTTTCTCCTTTAATTAACCAAAATCATCAGTATGGCAGGCAAGAAACACCCAGTAAAAAGCAAATAAAAGTTTGACCACATTATCCCCATCACATGGTGAAATGATGACCTATGCCAGGGGCCTAATTTTCTGTAATGGGTTAGACAGTAAACATTTTTGGCTTTGCAAACCATATAGTCTCTGGCAATAACTTAATTCAGCTACTGTAGTGCTTAAAGGCCACAGACAGTATATACGATAATGGTTGCACTCTAATAAAACTTTATGTACACTGAAAACTGACTTTCATGTAATTCTCATGATCACAAAATATTTTTTTTAACCATTAAAAATGTAAAAACTCTTCTTAGCTCGCAGGCTGTATAAAACACAGGGCAAGTCAAATTTGGCCCATAGGCTGAACCCTGATACAGTCCAATAAATCACTTTAATCATCAAGAACATTATTTAAAATGGTTCTTCAATTATGATTGCTTATTTTAATTTAATTTAATTTAATTTAAATTAAATTAAAGTAAAATTTTTGGGGGGAGTATTCCTTTTTTTTTTTTAAAGTTTATTCATTTATTTTGAGAGACAGAAAAAGAGAGAAAGAATCCCAAACAAGCTCCATGCTGAGAGCTTAGAGCCTGACACATGGCTCAAACTCATGAATCCATGAGATGATGACCAGACCTGAAACCAAGAGTCAGATACAACCAACTGAGCTATCCAGGTACTCTAATTTAAGCTCCTTTTAGATCATATTACTTCAGAGATGTCAAAATGATTTATTGGTTAAATCCAGCCAGTTTTATATCTTGGCAACAAATGATATTATAAAAGAGAGATTTAAAATGCAACTTTAATAAAGTAATAAAATTGATTTTCAAAGTTATAGGATGCAAATACAAAAGTCATGACCATAAAATACTTGCTGATTTTTAATAAATATAATGAACCCTATCCCCTTCAATTATCTTATTAGTGTTACCAATTCTCAAAACAATTACAGAATTGGATTTACAGGCTATGGTATGGTCTCTTGCCAACCCTTACATTGTGGAAATTTTTTTCCCCTGAAGATGGATGTGAATGATTTTTGGAAAAGTCAGAGTCATTCAGAGTTAAGCCTGAACTGACTTATCCTAACAAGGCTCATAAATTGGTCTTGAAGAGAATTTCAAATAAGGAGATCTGAAAACATTTTGAGGAATGGAATAAATATATGGCTTCCTAAGGTGACTGCCAGAAGAAAAATGTTTGTGTAGATACTTAAATTCTGGCATATATTAAAAATTAGTCTTCTCAAATCATACAATACTTCACATTCAGAAAACACAGAGTACTTCATAATTATGTAAACCTTCCACAAGACTGTCATTACCTAATGTCATCAGAGCAGCAATCAACAACCATCCAGCCTGTGTGCGCTGGGCTGAAAGACGACTGTTTTGAGCAGCTGAACACAGCAAATCCTCTGCTAATGTCATAATAATCTATTTACATGGAGAAGAACAAGGGGAAAAAAAAGCATATCAATTTATAGCTTAATGACAAATGACAGCAACTAACAATCTCTTGAAAAATTAACCCTTACATGACAAATGAAAGTGAAAAAGTACTGTCAATCATGTAGACTATACCACAGGACAACATTATAGAGAAAACTACAAAAACTGTTACGTTTTAAGGTTAAATACTGGCATATTAGGTTGTATACAGCAACCCTATAATTCTTTGTAGAGCACATATGATGACATTGTATAACTGTTCAAGTTAAGGTATATAGAATTTGAGTTAATTTTAGTTTTAAGCAATTACCTTAAATCTGTAATTACCAGAAAAAGTTTCATCATAGGCATCTGTCTTTTTAAAAATTTGCATACTATTTTGATATCTGAGTGGCTGAAAATCTTTCCAGAGGCAATATACTACAGAGGTTAAAAGTACTCAAAATAGTCTCGCATTGAAGTGAGTTTCACAGTAGAGTGGGATTCATAAAAATGTTTTATTTTAAAAGTCTATGAAATTGGCAGTATTGTAAAACAAAGGAGGAAAACCCAGATATTTCATATTTATGGATAATGCATACTTTTATACTACAAAGGCCAATGTTGAGGCATCTATTATCTGAGAAAACATCTCTGTTACCAAACACCACTAGAAAAGCAGCAAGTATTATGAGCTGGCATATAAATTTTATAAACAGGAAGGCTAGTATATTTTAAAACTAACCAAAAGAATAAAAATATAAATAAAGCAAACCAATCAACTTACTACTAACTTAGGACTACTTGCAGCCTATATAACCAATGGGTAACACTCAATAAGAACAAGAATGAACCAATCCTTTCTGCCTAAACTAGTAAAATCTGAGGATATTAAATTTAATTAAATACATGCAATGGCAATTCTTTGCTTAGTAAGATACATATGTTAGTTTCAAATATAACTAAAATAGTAAAAGAATGAATTTAAATCAATATCACCTCCCAAAGTTGTCAATCACCATACTCAAATGGTACTGGCAATCCTCAAAATAGTTTTAGAACCTCTGAAGTAATGGTATGTTCTTTTGTAAAGCCTAAACGGCAAATACAATACTAATAATGACATAAGAGTGACAGTGAGAAAGCAAGGAACAATGGTGATTTATTTCTAAAAAAATACTTATATATGTGTAAGGCCTAGATTAAAAAGGCTTTCACTGTCAAACAACATTCTCTGATAACTTATAATTCCTAGTTATTCAAACCACTGTTACTATTTTTTATTTTGATGCACACATTATCCCATCTTTGGTCAGCAGGAGGCCCTTAAGTTACCTTCTGTATTCTATTAAAATGAACACAGTAGTCTTTGATGACTTCCTTGTTCTCTGGCATGACAAGATATTTGAGGTTTATATTGTGCATTTCCTACCCCGGATCTGGAACAAGCCGTTCCTTCATGTAGCCCTGATTCCTTTTTACTAAAATGGGTTTTGAGCCATAATCTGAGCACTGGGGGTTTTCCTTGCTACCAGGTTGTCAATGCTTTTAGGTCCTGTCACTGGACAGAGTGAGGATTTAAGTATTTTTGAAAAGAAAAAAATTATCAGGGAACAGAAATATTTTCCATTCAAATTTAACATAGGGGGCTTTTACTTCCTTGATTTTACAGCTGCAACTCTCTTTTTTTAAATATGGAAAATCTTGATTCCTAAGAACATTAACTATTTTCAAAATACTACTAATTTTAAAATACTATTACCAATAGTACTATAACCCACAAAATTACTTTAGAAAGTTTAAGATTTGTCCTTTACAATGTGATTTTATTTTATTATATTTTTTACATGCAATTTTAAATGCACTTCTATGGCAGAGCTAAATATATAGCAAAACAAAGCCTTCAGGAACAAATTCTGTTACTAAAGGAAGATATTTCCAATAAAAAGCACAGAAAGCACTCCTGTTTAAGAGTGGGTAAAATATTTTTTACTATCCCTTCATTTTTCACAGCAATTATTTGATAATATTTAAAAATTAAGTAAGTTAGCTGACTGGTCAGAAATTTGTCCTACATGGCTTTGACTGGGTGATACACAAGACGATGATGTTTTTAGCAAAAACTGGCAACGTCATTATCATATGTGGAGAATGAAACCATTACCTTGCCCTTTCCATGAGGAATTCCTAAAGGACAATGTTTCACTGCTCCCAACAAAGCTGCCACAGCGAAACTAAAGCCAGTCACTGCTTCAGGTGAAGACTTAAGTACAGTAAGCCGTTCCAGGCAACGGTCTAAAAGAGGTGTTAGGTAAGAAGGTAATGCCACAGCAATGCAGTGTAAACACCAAGCTGCCGCTAGTCGAACAGAAATGCTAGGATGCACAATAACTGAAATGACACTGTCAAGAATGCCTGGAAGGACAGGAAAAAAAGACTTAGCTCTACAGATAAACTCACTTAGCCAAAAAAAAGTCAAAAGAATAAGCAGCCACATGGATATAAAATATATTATCTTTATCAAAAGTCAAACCAGAATAGAAAAAAGACCATAGTTATAATTTTTATTTGTAAGAATTACTTCTACTAATATGTCTCATGAAAAGTGGTTTAAATTAAAACACAAAAGAAAAATTTTATTTCCTAAATAAGCCAATGTTCTGCTTTTTGATCTTGAGATCACTATTCATTTGGTACTTGGAATAAAAATTATCAATAAATAACAAAAACACCTTGAAAAGAAATGTCACATTATGCTCCATCCTCCTCTTTTTAAAAAATCTCTTTTGGCACATTTATCTACATAATTAGTACACTTCCTATATGCCATATCACTCTTACCTGAGAATAAAATGTTAAATAAAACAGGCTTTGCTAGGTCCTCAGTAGTCTACTAACCAATTATGAAGACAGTGGAGTACCACTACGAGTTAAGAAAAAAAGTCTGTATTTGCTGTAATTCAACATACAACTTCACTGAAACATGTAACAATTCACGTTGACTACTACTTCAATAATATGGGATAAGAGCTTACAAACTAAACATAATGTAAACTTCAGTCAGCAGGAAAAACATATCACAGTCAAAGGACAAAAGCCATCCAAAGTGAGTTTTAAAAATGATTAAATAAAAGACCACATATTCTTATGATTTCATTTATATGAAATGTCCAGAATAGGCAAATCCATAGAGATAGGAAGTAGATTAGTGATTATCAGGGTCTGGGGGGAAAGGAAATGGGGAGGGACTGCTAATGGGTATAGGACTTCTTAGTGTGATGAAAACATTCAGAAATTAGTGGTGGTAGTTATACAACTCTGTGAATATACCAAAACCACTGAATTGGATACTTCAAAAGGGTGAACTTTTTGGTATGTGAATTATCTCTCAAAGTGATTAATTTTCTTAAAAAAATTTTTTTTGGCGTTTTTATTCATTTTTGAGAGACAGAACACTAGTGGGGTTGAGGGCAGAAAGAGAGGGAGACACAGAATCTGAAGCAGGCTCCAGGCTCTGAGCTGTCAGCACAGAGCCCAATGCGGGGCTCAAACTTATGAACCACAAGATCATGACATGAGCTGAAGTCGGACGCTTAACCGACTGAGCCACCCAGGTGTCCCTCAAAGTGATTAGTTTTCCAAGAGAGTAAGAAAATGGAGACTGCTTGAAAGGAACTTTGAGGAAGTGAATTACTTGTATCATACAAGTTTTCACTGTAGATGAAAGACAAGAATTGAGGTTTGCTTCTTTTTTCCATGTTATCTTAAATATCTCCAAAAAGGGAAACTAAGGGGGTGACTTAGAGAAAAACCTTTAATTATAAAAGAAAAAGCTGAAGTATATACTTATTTTTTTTAATTTTGATTATATACACTTCATATATAGGGAGACTCTCTTCCCTGGAAAAAAGTTGTCTAGAGTAAAAGTAAACACAAGGTACACAGATGAGTCACAAACAACATGTACCTGAACTTGAATCTTGCAGCAAAGGTGCAGCTGTGGTGCCAAGACTGTATGTGAGATTTCCAAGTTCTTGTAGAGCACACACCAGCATATGCTGGCTGGCTGTTACATCTGTGGAGCCAAGCCGGGTCTCCACATTACTGTCACTCATCACAGCATCTGACAGAAGCAGAAGAACTAACTATGCATCAATGTTTCATTAAAATATATTGTAGGGGGTGGGTGTTAGGAGCATAAAATATAAAGGTAAAAATTAATACTTCCACTCTTCATATATGAAACCGTTAAGGCAGTTAACTGAAATACTAAAATGGGGACATGCATTAATTGAGAAAGAAATGAACCAATATAACCAATTTAGTTCAAGCAACCTGACCATCAGCCCTTAATTACTCTTACAGCAAGTCGCACTGAAAGGGAGAATTCATGGAAAACTAAAAAATATTCTAATTTTATTGGTATACGAGATAAACAGAGTGGACTTAAAATAGTACAGGAACTGACATGGATTGTTTCAAAACACTTTTATCAACTTCTAGGGGAAGACTATGAATTCTGAGGAACTATTATCACCAGCCTTTAAGACTTAACATATATATGACAGGTCTTACCAAGTGAGATAATTTATGTCTCATCTATGTATTAACAACTTTGCCCTAAAACAAATGACCTCTATTACAAAAGTGTTTTTTGTATTAATGTAGCCAGTCTAGCTTTTCTGAAAGGACAATTCCTTTAGAGCTGTTGAAACAGAATGTTGTAGTAGATCCATACCCATAACTTTCTTTAACTTCCAGATAGCCTGGCAAATATCCTTGGCAGCAGCAATTTGAGCTTTTTCTCCAAGAAGGCCTCCTATAGTAGCTCGGAGGATAAATGAAACACAACGGCGACCGCAGACAGCGTCAGTCTGAGTTTGGGTGGCTTTAGGGTGCGACTGTGACACAAGACTTAGAATATGGGAAAGAAAGGCAGCAAAATTTTTCTCTAGCCATGTTCCTCCTAGTGTTGAAACAAATACCACATAAGCCTAAAAAAGAAAAGAGTTTTATCTTCAAAATGAAATAATTTCAATTCTGTATTAACATTTTCTCTTCTACTAAACATACATGTTATTGTTTCTTTTTACTCTTTCCACATTTTTTGTTTGTTTATTAAGCCAAATATGAAGTACACAGTCTTTCAACTGGTATTTCATTTATGCTGCATTTAATTTGGTCAGACTGTGCAAAGTTGCAGGATAGTGAGCAGAGCCAGCCAATACGCAGGATGTGCCTCTGGCTACTCTGAACAAATTCAAGCTCTTTAAGATTCTGAACAAGAAAAGCCAAATCAAACATGAACACATTGTAAGAATTAAATATATTCCAACACCCTAACTCTAAGGGAATTTAGGTCCAGAAATGTGAAAGGATCACTGCTCTTTACTTGCATGAATGTTAATGGCTGGTCTTACTCCAGAGATACAAAGACAGTAGATTTCTTATGTAATCTGTTCTTTTAGAAATACTCAGTTTACAATTATACTGGGATACCTTACATTCTCAAAAACTCTAACATCTGTATACAGTATAAAACAATGAGAACATATGTGAATTAACAACATTCACTTTGAACCTTAAGGGCATTTAGAAAACAAGATAATTCAGAGACCTCTGTGTTGTTTTATTCTAAGATACTTTTCCTAGGTTTAACTTAGATTATATGCTATGATTTTTACTTAGGAGTTGAAACCACATAAAATGGAAATACAATATTACCCATACTGAGTGATACATACCTAACGTGTACCTTATATCTGAAATGTAAAAGCACACAAAAGCACAATGGAAAACATGTTAAACTACAAGACACATGAAAGCATAAGGCCTAGAAACAAACAAATGTTGTTTGTATTTCAAAGGAAATAAAAATTTCTATTAGGAACTAAAGACACATTGTGAGTAATAGCCTATTTCATTGGCTTTTAGGTAACTATGGTTCTCTTACTTTTAATGTAGCTTTTAAAGAGTGTTGTAGCCTTACCATGTCTATTTTATAAATATGAGAGCATAAGTGATGACCCTGCACAGTATCATTTATGCCTGGAATATGCAGATACTAATATCCTTATTAGAGAGGCCAGTGAGCATTACACGTAGATAACTGATATGTGACTCTAACCTGAGTAACTCCAACTCGAACATCCCTACTGACTGAACTGGTTCCTTTCAGCATATCTCCACTGGCTCGAAGAAATCCTGAACTCCCACGGAGAAACCCTGTTCCTAGTAATTCCAGAACTTCCTCCAGAGATACTCTGCGCATGCTTTGACGTGAGGCTGCTATAACAAAGAACAAAACATGTGATTCGTACTTTACAGACTAAAATTTTAATGCATGACCCTGATTTGTATGATCTTGGTTAACATGTTAACTGTAACAAAAATAAACTAAAAATCCAAACAAAATGCAGAACTGACAGGACATTACATGCGTTAACACACAAAGTTATACAAGGGTTCAGAGGTCAAATCATAACAGATTCTGAAGTATCATGTCAATGACATCTTAAACACTAAGCCACTTTGAGATTATGCCCTACTACCCTCTTTTCCACAAAGAAGTTAAAAGGCTAACCATCCTCTATAATAAAAAACATAAACTCCCTTCATTTTCCAAAAATTCTTTTGAAATATTACATGCTAAATGTTACATGTTAACCAACATGTCCTATTTTTTAAAAATTTTCAACTGCAGGCACAACTTTTTTATCCTCAGTCTGTAGAGAAATCAAAGCTAAATATTACTAATTTGCTCAGTTGGCCCTTAGGCTATAATAATTAAGAGATTAATTAAGGCAGAATATTTACTTTCAAGTTTGTCTGCAGTTTGACATAGGTGAATTTCTACCTGTGAATATCTAGGGAATAAGAGGTCCCAGAAAAAAAAAAAAAGAAAAAAAGAACCCATTTTCTCCCTTTCATTCTTCTGAATAGCGATGGTCATGAGCTCTGACACCATTATTGGCTCAAGTCATACACAGTGGGGAAATAAACTTCCATTAATCAAAGTTATGAACAAAAAATCTACTCCTTAGGCTAAGGAGGAAGTAACTATCTGAAACAAATGAAAATCTATATTGGCATTTGGGAGAAAAACATTAGTGAACAGTATAAAATCCGTGTCCTCATGGATCATAAATCCTAGGAAGGAAAGAATAATGAACATAATAAATGACCAAATATATAGTATACTGGGCAGTAATTAAAGCCATGCAAAAAAATAGAGCAGCTCAGGAACACTGGGGGGAAGTGTTTGTGTTTTGGTTTTTGTTTGTTTTATTTATTTTGAGAAAGAGGAGAGAGAGAGAGAGAGAGAGAACGAACATGTGGGAGAGGGAGAGAAAGAATCCCAAGCTGGCTCTGCACTGTCAGCAAAAAGCCCAATGTGGGACTTGAACAAACATGAGATCACAACCTGAGCCAAAATCAAGAGTCGGTCACTTAAATGACTGAGCCACCCAGGTGCCCCAAATGCTTGTGAGTTTTAAATAGGGTAGTCAAGGGATCTGGCTGGCTCAGTCGGTTAGGCGTCCGACTTCAGCTCAGGTCACGATCTCACAGTCTGTGAGTTCAAGCCCTGCCTCGGGCTCTGTGCTGACAGCACAGAGCCTGGAGCCTGCTTCAGATTCTGTGTCTCCCTCTCTGCCCCTCCCCTGCTCATGCTCTGTCTCAAAAATAAATAAAAACATTTAAAAAATTTTTTTAAGATAAATAGGGTAGTCAAGGTAGGATTCATTGGAAAGGTGACATCTAAACATTGTTTGAGGACAGTGAGGGAATCAGGTATGCAGATATATGGAGAAAAAGTGTTCTAGGCAGAGCAAATAGGTAGGGCAAAAAGGCCTTTCAGAAGGATATGATGCCCAATGGGTTCAAGTAGAGTTATATGAACAGAGCAGTGGAGGAATCTAGTATGAGACATGGCAGAGTATAAGGATGGGGAGAGAGAAGACATTGAACCTTGTAGATCATTATTATAAGGATGTGAGTGAAGTGAGTGGGTCTAATGATGGACCTCAAGCAGAGCAGTGATATAATCTGTCACTTTGCTTCTGTGCTGAGACAAGAAAACCCACTAGAAGCAACTCAGTAATGCAAGCAAGAGACGATGGTGGCTTAGATCAAAGTGGTTGCAGAAGAGTGAAGTTGGATATACATACATATGTATTTTTAAGTTTTTATTTCAAAAGTTTTCAAAAGTACGTTATAAAAAAAAGCTGCAAGAATTGTAAGATAAATTCCCATGTCCCCTTCACCTAGAGTTACCATATTTTCCTTATCACTTTGTCATTCTTGAAGAAAACATTTATAGAACAGCACTCAATCTGAGTTTGTCTAGTATTTCCTCAGAATTTTTGGCAGGAGAACCATGTTAAGTAATGCCATAATCCTTTTCAATGTATAACATTAAAATGCACTGTTAGTCTGTCCCTACATTGGTGTTATGATCTTTGAACACATGAATGAGGTTTGTCTGCCAGGTCTGTCCACTGTAAAATATCAACTTTCCTTTTGTAATTACTATGCAACCTGTGTGGTGATCCTTTAAGACAGTTTAAATATGCTATAACCCATCAAACTTTCATCCAACTATGTACAGAGGACTCCTACCTGCATAAATTATTACTATAATGACTGCAAAAGGTCATTATCTAACAATCATTCCTTCAATATTTATTAGTTAGCATTTACTGTAGAAAAGAACTTTCTCTTTTATTCTCAGTAGGCACTCATAGATTTCTTTTTTATTTAATAGGTTATAATAAATTTCTGTCATTATTAATTTTGCTTAACAGTCCTGGATGTCACCAGTGGGTCTGTCTTCAAGGAGCTGGCCAGTGGAAGCACCTTATTTTTCTGGCACAACAATAAGTTCCAAGCTCATCTTCAGGTAATTCCTGCGTCAGCCTCATCATTAGCCAATCCTAAAGGTGTCTCAATTCTGGGTACATTTGAAGATTGTCTGGTAGAAAAGCTTTTGAGTGTGAGAGATAAGGGTCAAGGGTGACTTTCCAAATTTTTATTTGAACATCTGGAAGGAAGGATAGAATTGGCGTCAACTGAGATTAGCAAGCCTGTAAGTAGAACAGGTATGTATATTTTCTAGGGGAGGTGAGATCAGGCATTCCCTTTAGGGCAAGTTCACTTGAAACATCAAATAAACTTCCAAAGAGATGTCAAAGGGGCAGCTAGATATGAGAGTTGGGTGCCCAGGCTAAAGATACAAATCCAAGAATCCCTGAAAGATAGTATTTAAGCCACGAAACTGGGTAAAATCACCAAGAGGATGCACATACATACGCTGCAGAAGACCAAGTACTAGGTAAGGGGCTTCTTCTGTAAAAAGATAAGGAATCATCAAAGACGGAACAGGAATTTCTAGTGGGGAAGAAGGAAAACCAAGAGAGAATGAAGTCCCATAGGCAAGTGAAAAAAAGAGGAGGAAAAGGATCTGCCAAGTTAAATACTGCTGAAAGGTCAAGTGAGACAACTGAGAACTGCCCACTGATGTTGGCATGGCGGAGTATTAGAATATAAGCTCAAAATAGGCACTTTTGATTTGTTTTGTTCAATGACATAACCCATGAACTCAGAAAAGATACTGGCCAAGTATAAACACTCAACAAATATTTACTGAATGAATGAATGAACATGGAGGTCTTTGGTGACCTTAACAAAAAAAGCAGTTTTGAAGGAGTGAATGAGGAGAATCCTAACTGAAGTGGGTTTGAAAAATATGGCAGGAGAGAAACTAAAGACAGTATCAAGAACTCTTCGGAGGAACTCTGCTGCAAAAGGAAGAGAAATGGACCTCCAGCTCACTGGGAAATGAGACAGAAAAGGATTTATTATTTTTTTTTAAAGATGGGAGAAACAAAATCATGTTTCTGTAGGTAATAATCCAATAGAGAGGGAAAAGCTGATATAAGAGAGGAGAGACTTCCTAGGGCAATGTCCTTGAGCAGGTAAGAGAATGATAGAGTAAAACCTTGGATTGCAAGTAACTTGTTCAGCAAGTGTTCTGCAAGACAAGCAAACATTTCTAACAAATTTTAACTTGATAAATGAGTGATGTCTTGCAATACGAGTAGTACATGATGCTAAATATCACGTGATCACAACTGAGTCAATGTTTCTTGAAATTTGCTTTGATATACAAGTGCTTTGGATTACAAGCATGCTTCTGGAACGAATTATGCTTACAAATGAAAGTTTTACAATATTAAATTAGATATTAAAAGATCACATCAATTCCTACAACTCGTTCCAATGATAGGAAAATGTCATACTCAATCCCTGCTTTTTAAGTGCCTTGGAGCAACATACCACCCGTTTGAATGAAGCCTGAATTTTCTAAATTATTCAGCACTATGTTGCTATTAGTCCCCACCTTTAAAAACTCTATTATGATACCTAGATCACTTCTTAGTGGTACAAAAATAACTCGACTATTTGCAGGCTAGAATTTATTGATGCAAGATGACAGAATTTCTAACAAAAGATTAGGCTAAATCCTAAAGATTTCTTAGTGTGGATGAAGCTGATTCTTCACTTTGCTCAATCTGATTACAAAAACACTAGCATTAGTTTAGTGCTACCATCAAAGCATATACACTTATTTATTCACATTTCTTATGCATTTCTACATTTTGCTTTTTTTACTGCAACTGTGTGCCAGCGCTAATGATACATTCATAGAAATGAGCAATCCACGTTTTCAAAAGGATTAATTCAAAAGACATTAAACATGTTTTCTAACTTTAATTTTTTAGGTGGCTTAAGATTTAAACTCCTAACTGTCCTGAACAACTTTTTTTATGGTTTGGGCTTTTTTGTGTGTGGCTTCTTCCTGTTCCTATTCACCCTTTCCTCACCACCCGATAAGTAAGAAAGTCTTAATGAATTGTAAGATTAGAGAAACTGTAATAAAAATAAAAATTTATTATAAATTTTACTTATAATCTCAGAATGAGGGGACTGTAGTTTATTAATGTTCCCCATGTGACTGTGATATGCTGTGCTTACTGTCTTCTCCCATCCCTGGTTAAGAAACACTGGCTTTAGAAAAAACAATTTCCCTTTATATAATGGTAATGATTTCTTAAGCAACGCCTCTCTAATTTTAATGTGCATTATGAATTATCTGGAGATCTTGTTCAAATGAGAATTTTGATTTAGTAAATTGTGTGGGGCCTGGGTTTCTGCATTTCTTACAAGCTTTGAGGTGATGCTGATACTACAGGTCTGCAAATGTTTAAGAAGCAAGGTTCTATAGAACAATCACATTTTCATTTGTGTGAGATTGTTTATTTTTTGGAGACAGAATGATAAAGCAAATTTTCAATTACTCATCAATGTTTTACATACACTGTTGATTAAATCCAGGCAAATTCTTGTTTCCAAAAATATCCCATCTGTGCTCATTGCCTATAAGTGTAGGAATAGGGAATAAAAAGTAACAAAAGCAAATTGTCCAAGTATGGTGAATTTCAAATATCTGTTGTTTGTAATTATTTACCAATTGTTTTTACCATTGTTCCCTTATACCAACCTAGAAAATAGCAAGCCAAAAATAGGGAATCAAATGCATGTTGCTTAAAAAAAGAACTAAGATACAGATCATATCTATTATTAGATAATGTTTCACAATTTACTTTTTAAAAAAAAGCAAAGACCATAGTATAAAGAAAGACAATGACTAAATAAAGTGTATTTCTTCAAGAGTTCATTTTTTTCCCTCAAATTTTTACTGAATTGTTTAAAAATGAAATCTTGGGACCTTTAGCAATGTTTATAAACTAAAATTGATCTCTAAGATATCCTGCAGCTCTTCAGAATTAATACTGGATAGTAGTAATACTCCTTTATGTTTGTATAAACCAACTGGGAAAAAAATCATAAGACATTATGAAAATAATTATATAAATTTACCTGCTCCTGGATGTTTAGAAATTATAGCTTTAGCCAACACCGTGCCTAGTAGCTTTGAAACTGAAATCCTCACATCATAATTGGAACCTTCAAAGGACTTAAAACATAGTGTGGCCACACTATCCAGGTCCGTACTCCACATAAAGATGGCCTCTTTCTGAAGTTCAAGGAGACACTATTTAATTGGAAAAAGAGACATTAATGAACAACAAAATGTTAACTGTCAGGTTCAGAGCTATATAAGTTGTAGAAACTATCAAGTTCTAACAAAAATGATACACAAATTTAAAGTATGTAAATAATGACTGCAGGGACAAAAAATGAGTACTTACTAAAAGTCATAAAAGTTATATTATATAAAACAATGTGTCCGCAGAGGGTGGGAGGAAAATCCATTCTGACTCAATAGGCTAGGAAAAATGTCTTTAGAACAAATTTGTCGGCTATGAGCAATTGTGACAATGATTACAACAACTTTACCATACTATCTAACCAACTACATTAAGAAGGCATGATAATTCTGCACAGGATCTCAAGACTTGGCCTGGATCCTTAGAAGACTAGACTGCCTTAGTTTGATTCTGTTCCTAGCTTGCAAAAAGTGACATATTCAAAAGAAATTAAAATGTCAAAATCTAAATCCTAGACTTAAAAAAAAAGGCATGATAAGAACAGATCTCTTTCAAATAACGTAAACTTTACATGTAAAATTTAGTTTACAAAATTACAGAGAAGCATGGTAGACTGAAAGGAATACTTAGAGTCTGGTAACATGAATTCCCCACCCTCCAACAATGTGCTGTGAACTACTTGAAGAACCTTGGGAAATCCATAGAATTCTCTGGGCCTCAGTTTCCTCATATACTAACATAAGATTAGTCTCAGCTGATTGCCAAGGTTGTAGCTTTAGGATCATGTGGCTGTTATTAGTGTTTTCACAGGGATAAACTAATTTAATTTTCTTTATTTTGAGAAATTCTGCTTATTAGACCATTTACCTTTGCAGCAGCACAACGAACAGCCATGGATCTATCTGTTAGGCAGGATTTAGCAGCTTTATAAACATCCCTGTGGCAAGGTATAGCAGCAGCTCCTAGTCCATTTAATATATTTTGTAGACTCAGCATAATCTCATATCGACCTTGAGACTACCAAAAAGAAGAAATTTAAATAGTAAGAAATTCACTGTGAAAAGCAGCATTTAGCATAAAAATTTACCTCCTACATTAGTGACACTTACCTATCTGTGTATACTAACCAACCCACCCAACATTAACAGCTGTTATTTTATGTACTGTTTACTATTTGAAAAGTGTTGTCTATATTACATTTCAACACAATACAAAGGGTTGATGTGAAGATTAAATGAAATTATATGAAAAGTACCTACCACAAAGCTTGCATGTTGCTAAGCATTCAATAAATGGTTGCTGTTAATGAGGCAATATGGTAAGAGTGTAGGGTCTGCCACCTAGCAGGTGGGTGACCTTGGACAAAACTGTTTCTTCATCTGTTAAATGGACGTATCCACCTCAAAGGCTATTGTGGAGATCAAACAAGTTACTACAGGTAAAGTACTTAGAATAGTACCTGACCTATAGTACACGCTCAGATTTCATAGCTTTTAACATCATTTAATGAGTCAAGTAGTTTAACCCTGAGGACAAGTCTGGGCTTCAGACTTAAAAAGACCTGGGTCTGAATCTTGGCTCTGACCCTTAGTACCTGTGTGGCTTTAAGTTGTTCCCACTTATTTCTCCATCTATAAGATGAGGATAAGATGAATCACATAGAGCCAGTATGAGAAGTAAATAAACCCTTGTGGGGAAAACATTCACCACAGTGCCAGGCACACAGTAAACACACACAAAAAATAGTAGCTCCTCATGTTACTGATGTTTTACTAAATGCCCCCAAATGATTTCTATATCCCAGGAAGTTAAGGCCACTAAAGATAACTAAAGTTGAGAGAAGACAAGATCAACATCAAGTATCCTTTTCATAGGAATATTAATTTATTTTATCTGTTTAAAGATATATGAACATCTTCGTTCATCTTTGTCATGACCTGAGCCAAAATTAAGAGTATGACACTTAACCAACTGAGCCACCCCAGGTGCCCCTGATGTTTTTAATTTATATATTCATTTTTGAATATCTTTGTTCAAAGGAGCACAATAGTGAATAATTACAGGTGGATGTAACAAAATGGGTCCTAAGGTGAAACTTCTGAATTTCTTTCTATCCCAACTTTATGTTGTCTATTACTGAAAGGTGTGGATCAAAGGTGGGAACCCTTTTGATATATCCAACATGGTGTGGTACCTGATCAACTAAATCATAAAGGCAAAAATAAGAAGAAATAAAATCCTTAGCAATAACTTTACAATTTCAGAAACCTATACAGCAATTCTCTGTCAACTATAGGGCCTGAAAAGAAGACAGCTTAACTAATGGGAGTGAAGTCAGAAAAAAGTTTAAAGTGGTCATTCCTCACTAGATAAAAGTTCTTACAAACATTTCCTCTAAAAACAAAAGATTAAAGATGCGAACAATCTCTTCTGCTAAATCACCTTCTTTAATCTTTCAGCAAACCACTGCTCAGAAGTGAATTCCTGAGTAGATTCTATCACCAGTATTATATAATGAGCATCACTTCTTGAATCAGCTATGTTCTTTTTAAGATTTTATTTTTTTATGTAACATCTACACCTAACATGGGGTTTGAACTCACAACACTGAGATTGCAAGTTGCATGTGCTACTGAGACAGGCAGGCACCCCAAATCAGCTATGTTCTTCTCAAAATTTAGCATATTTTACATTTGAACTTTCCAATGTTGTATCTTGGTGCATTAAAAAAAATGTGTTTAACTAGACAGCATTTTTCTAAATTATTTCAGAGCTGTTTTCTAGACTTCTTTTCTAGGTAAGGTTAGAACAAGGACTGGTATGACATTTTTATATTAAAAACATTTTTTTTTGCTTATTTTTAGGGGCCCCTGGGTGGCTCAGTCAGGTGAGCGTCCACTTTGGCTCAGGTCATGATCTCATGTTCCATGGGTTCAAGCCCTGTGTCAGGCTCTGTGCTGACAGCTCAAAGCATGGAACTTACTTCGGATTCTGGGTCTCCCTCTTTCTCTGCCCCTCCCTGTTCACACACACTCTCTCTCTCTCAAAATAAATAAACATTTAAAAAATAAAGTTTATTTTTATTTATTTTGAAAGAGAGATAGCGAGTAAGTGGAGGAGGAGCAGCTTGTCCTTATTGACAAGCACTTGCTGTAGTACTAGTAAGCAGTATTGGGGAAAGGTGATGTGAGAGGAAGAAGCAGGGATGGGTCTGCCAGAACAATACCTTAGTTTTTGCCTATCTGAATTTATCTATAATCTCATATTATGGGCTTTCTAATAAAGATCCAATATACCAAGTATCTATGTCCATCTCCCAGAAATATTTTTATGGATAAATTTATATACATACCTACATATGCTTATCATATGTAAAGAAATTTTATTGGTTCAAGAAATCATAAAACCTATATAATACTACCTTTTTATTCTTTGGTTGAACTTGCACTCACCTCTGCACTCTTCATAGCTTTAAGAATATTCCCCACTGTATCGGTAAAGGTGTTAACCAGGATTCTCCCCAACTTCTTGTACAAGGAACCCAAACATACCACAGCAGCACTGAAACAACATTTAAATTAGAAATCAGTCACGAGGGAAAAAAAAGGAAAAAAAAATCTTAGACTATTAAAGGTGACTATTTAATTTTACCTTTAAAGGATAAAACTGCCCAGAATCGACTCCACAGTTAAATCCTAAGGCATAACACTTGCATGAGTATCAAATAATTATACTTTCAATAACAAGAATTTTAAAAAGATGTATCTTCAAATAATCTAAACCTCAGCCCAAAGATTCCATTCCCTCAAATTTTATAAAGTAATTTTTCATACAAGTGACCTACATATATTATTAGATAATCAAAGATACTCTTAAAGATAAAAGATAAGTAAAATAGGAAATAATGTTCTTATCAAGTCTGAAGTCTGAAACCTGTATGGGAAAATATATCCTGTTATAAGCTAAAAGATCAACAAAAATTTCTGTAAAATAACTACTGTGGAACCATACATGGCAAACTGCCTTCTCTAAAATAACAGATGAAAAAGTGAACTGAATAATACATTGAAAAATTCTAAGCTGTTTTTTTCAGGAGCTCGGAAGAGTATTTTTCTATATTGTAGTTACTATTAATTTTTACTAATAAGAACTAACAAATTGAAAGAACACCCAAGATGTGGAGAATTTAAAATCTCTTTTTCTTAAACACTCAACTGCTAAGATTTTTTGTATGTATCTTTAAACATTTTTTTTTTTAATAGTTGACATATATTAGCTTCAGGTGTACAACACAGTGATTCGACAATTATAAACATTACAAAATGCTCACCACAATAAATGCAGTCACTATCCTTCACCATACAAAACTATTACAATATTATGGACTATATTCCCTATGGTGTGCTTTTCATCCCCATGACTTATTTATTTTTATAACTGTAAGTTTGTACCTCTTAATCCCCTTCACCTATTCCACCTGTCCCCCCATTATCCCTTACTTCTGGCAACCACCAGTTTGTGTTCTATATTTATGAGTCTTCAACTGCTAAATTTTTAGTGAGAGTTTTGATTCCCAAATCAAGACTTCAAATATGCCTAAAATATTTTTTAGAACAGTCAGTGGAAAAATGTTAGATGTTTTTTAAAAGTTAGATTTAAAAAAATGAGTGAAATAATTTGTATTCAGTTTGGGTACAAGTAGTTTGGGTTCTTTAGAGAAATGATACCACAAGGAAGCACTATTTTATGTTCAATTTTAATATTTAACTTACAGTTTAGTGGGAAGATAACTTGGAGAATCATCTTTGCTACGAATAAGATCATTACATTTATCGATTGTCTCATAAACAGAGAACGTGTCTCCAATACTATAAAGAATTCCGAGATTTTTAGCCAGCAGTTTGCGGGTAGGAGGCCCTGGAGAGCTGTTCAACAAAGATAGGAGCTGTTCTACCAGAGTCTTCTGTTTCTCCCTTACATCACTCTAGAAAGGAAGGTAACAAAAAGACAATTCAAAGTCAACATAATTACATGTAATCCTCTAATACGTTTTTCTTTCATATATTTAAGAATTAAAAATTCTAGAAAAATGCAAAATTATTTTGACTAAAAATTACAGATCAGTTGGTGATGTAGTCATCTATACCAAACGAACCGGTAGTTCGTTGCCCTGAGGATATCTCTAAAAAATAATTTCTGGGCCAATATACACTGGAGTCTCTGTAAAGAAAGACAAGGGCTCTATTTCTTCTAAATCTTTGTCTAGTGAAAGGTAGAGCAAAGTCATATTCTAACTATTAAGCCTCTGCCATATGTATATGTACATGAGCAATGTATAATCGATCACTAAAGTTGACCTTGTCATGAATGATTATTTGTTTTACTTAGATCTTTTTCTAAGTTTAGTGCAATTTTCTTTTTGCAAACTTATGCATTTAATGCCAGTAATGTTACTCCATTTTACTTGTCTGCTCTCTGAAAAAGGAGTACAGAGTATCATTACAGCAGTAACGGTACTCAGGTGATCACTAAGGTCTAAGCTCCTACAATGAAGTATTTGTTAGTGTATGGATTTTTGCCTTATTAAATTCCAAATGTTTCCATGAGTAGTGTCTTTGCACCGCTTTTGCATTGCATATGATATTGTGAGAATATCCTCATTTTTAGTAGATGTATGCAAAAGTACTTAGGTGTAAAACCACCACACATGGCTTGGTAAATCAGTCAAATATGGCAAAACGTTAACAAATGCTGGATACAGGTGAAAATACGAGCGTGTCTTTTTTTCTGGTACTTATTTCATAAGCTTAAAAGTGAATATGTTTACTAAAAGACTTTTCCAATTACATTCTCCTTAAAGAGCTCACAACTTTTTAAAACTCCCATTCAATATTTAGCAGTATCTTACACAAGGGCTTCATGCATATGAAGGTGAACAAGATAGTGAAAATGAAATCTAATAAAATGTGGTTCATAGTAGTTTATATTTTTATACATATTTTAAGTAATATAAAAAATATTGGCTGACTTCTTCCTGCTTTTTGAAAGAACAAATTTCTTGTAATATTTCATTATAAACTCTCAATAAGGTATACCATTTGAAAGCTAATTTAGGTTATTCTGGGTAGAACTAGAAAAGCAAACCAAAGGAAGTAAACATTATCCAGCATTTTAAAAAAACACACACAAAAACAGTTTTTGCAATTTTACCCACCCTGCTGGTTGCCAGCAAGAGCTTCTCCAAATATCTCAACCAATCAAAAATAAACTCTGCCCTCTGAACTTCACCTAGTTGATTATATGCTTCTTCATTCAGCAATAAGCTATGAGCTAATTCCATTCCTTGCAGAAAATTCTCCTAGCTGGTCACAATTCTTCTCATTAAACTTCAGTTGATATGCCTAAGAAAAAAATCTGTAATAGAGGAAAAGAACATATTTTAAAAGGAGAGTAAAAAGGAAGGCAATCATAATACTGAATCTTCCACAGAAAACACAAAAGCATAATTAAAGTGACAATATTTTTTCTAATAGCTCTGGGGTGAAACTGGGAAATACCAATCCCAAACTCTTAACAATGACACAAAATCCACCTTTGACTCCTTTTTTAGAGAGCAGACAAAACAGACATTCAGGCATTATTCATATACAGATACAAAAACTTGCTAAACAGAAGAGAAATTTCATTAAAATCCTGAAAATTTTTAGGTTGGGCTATTCAAATATTAGTTTTCCATTTTCTTTGTAGGATAAATACCCTTTCACTAAAATAAAATGAGTCATGAGTACATATCAACAAATGACCAAATATCCAGACCTCCTACTAAAATTCTATATCTCCCTGGGCATATATTCTGTCTTTTACCTAGCGATTTAAAAGGACTTATTCCTATTAGCATCTGTTCCCCTAGCCTAATATTCTGTGTAGCTTGAAGCTAGGAGTTTTAGGAAAAAGTCTCATCTCTATCAGAATAGTCTCCTTATTTCCGTGAACCTTGTGAAAGCAAAGTCCTATTATTGAAGGTACTTGGATGGATGGTGCCCAGGGATTGTAGCAATAAAGATCATATCTGCTATGACCCAGATCCAAAGTAGCCTTCACTCCTGTTGCAGCACATTAAAAAAGATAGAGAAGATTTTGTTTGTTTGTTTGTTTTAATTCATGAGCATGTCCTGGGCATACACTTTCCAGAACATAAATAACATGTAAGTGTACACACACACACTTGTAAGATGACATTCTGATTATAGAATCTTTTATTTTTAGGAGCATGCTCAAATTTACAGCAGTAAAGCAGCGTGTCTGCAACTCATTTTTGAATAAGTAAATCAATTAGCCATAAAATATAGTAAAATGGTAACAGCTTTTTAAAAAAAATTTTTTTTTGAAAGCAAAAGAGAGCACAAGTCGGGGGGGGGGGGGAGAGAGAGAGAGAGAGAGAGAGAGAGAGGCAGACAGACAGATTCCAAAACAGGTTCCAGGCTCTGAGCTGTCATCACAGAGCCCAACATGGGGCTTGAACTCACAGACCACGAGATCATGACCTGAGCGGAAGTCATACACTTAACCGAATGAACCACCCAACACCCCAAAATGTTAAACAGCTTTCTGTACATAGTGGGTATGTGAACAGTTATTTCACTATTCTTCATTTTTTTCTGTATTTTTAAAAAGATCACAATAGAAAGTTGGAAGAATTAGTTAAGAAATGAAGAAACACACAAGCAGGATGCCTGGCTGGCTAAGTGGTAGAGCATGAGACTCTTAATGTTGGGGTCCTGAGTTCGAGTCACACTTTGAGGGCAGAGTTTACTTTAAATTTTTTTTTAAAGGGAAAAGTTTAAGAAAAAACACACAAGCTGGTTTTTAAAAAATAATCATCAGGGCACTGGGTGGCTCAGTCAGTTCAGCGTCTGACTTCGACTCAGGTCATGGTCTCACGGTTCATGAGTTCGAGCCCCTTGATAGGCTCTCTGTGACTAGCACAAAGCCTGCTTTGGATACTCTGTCTCCCTCTCTCTCTGCTTCTCCCCTGCTCACACACATTCTCTCTCTCTCTCTCAAAAATAAATAAACACTAAAAAAAAAAAAAATCATCACTACTACTTAAAGGAAAGACAACTATCATCAAGAACACTAAATAGGGAAGGCACCTGTTCAATAATGTATCAAAAATAAATTTGATGTATTATATAAAACTCCCAGCTAAATAGAAACAGATAATTAGAATTGCATGGAAATACAGTCAGAATGCTACAGGTAATTAGACTAAGAGATATTAATACATAGCTAATATTCCCCCAAATAAATCTCAATCTTTTATAGAGAAGCCAAAGATGTATTAGAGAGAAGTAAAGATGTATTAGAAAATCAGATGGGAGACATGGGGAAGGCTTTTCTTTCCTTTATTCATTTTTTACTCCCAGAGAGTTTACTGATATAAGATTATCTATAGTTTCAGATCATCAAAATTATTATAAACTTGAAAAAAGCCCCCTTAAGAGACAGTAGTTACAAACTGGTACCCTGTTGGCCAAATTTAGCTTGTAACTTATCGGTGGAAAAAATGACTTACTAACATTTAAATGTAAGATTCTACACAAAAACCTGGGTCCCTATCCCCATACAGCAACAAATGGCTGAATTTAAGAGAGGGACTCTCCAGCAGGCCACAGCTGCCACATTCACTTACATTACTTGCCGACTTCTACAGGTTTTTTTTTTAATATTTTTTTTTAACGTTTATTTATTTTTGAGAGAGACAGAGACAGAACGCGAGTGGGTTAGGGGCAGAGAGAGAGGGACACAGAATCCGATACAGGCTCCAGGCTCTGAGATGACAGCACAGAGCCTGATGCGGGGCTCAAACTCACAAACTGTGAGATATGACCTGAGCTGAAGTCGGACACTCAATCAACTGAGCCACCCAGGTGCCCCAGGTATGTTAAGTTTTTAACTCCTACTCTTTATCTTGCTTGTGTCCCTCTGGTTTGGGCTAATATTCTAGATTCTGACTATGATGCTGCCCCAGAGCCCAAAAGACAGCTTTTACCAATCCATACCCACCAACCCAGTGTGCTGCTTTAGCCATCTCGGTTGTCCCCTCCCAGTGAGTCCTGCCTGCCTACTGGATACCACCCATAACCTGTACTGACAGTCCTCAAAAAAAAGGAAAAAAAAGTAAATATTAGGTTATTTTTGGAAATGTCAATTTTAAAGAACAAGAACAATATAAACAATGGTGCTAACAAATTCACTTTTACAGAGACATGAAGTTTTAGATTCTTGCCTTAAAAACCCTCCTTGGGGGGCCTGGGTGGCTTAGCTGGTTAAGCGTCTGACTTTGGCTCAGGTTATGATGTCGTGGTTCATGGGTTCAAGCTCCGCATCAGGCTACCTGCTGTCAGCAAGGAGCCTGCTTTGGATCCTCTATCCCCCCTCTCTATCTGTCCCTCCCCTGTGCTCTCTCTCAAAAATAAATAAACTTAATAAAAAAAATTTTTAAACCCTCCTTAAATTATCGAAGCCACCTGACCAAAATACATACAAATAATTATAAAGTTAATAAATACTAAAGAAACAATTTCTGGAAGAAAACTTCTAAGTATACAGAAGATGAAAGGCAAGTTTGCATTCAATATCTATGATTGCATGAGGAAAAAATATTACCTCAATATCATAGAGAAAATTTCTTATAACCACCACGGCAAGTCAAAATTCTATCTTAAGAATCAAATTACCCTTTTTAGAGGTCATTAGGACTGCTGAAGAGACTTTTTTTTCCTTAGGCAGCAGCAATATTGTGGTGTAAAATGATCTATCAAGAAGCAAAATAGCTAACACAATGCAATAATAAATAATTCAGTAAAAAGCTTGAGACCATAAGCAGGGCACAGAGTTATCTCCAATGTCTTCAATACATTCCTCTCATAAATTACTCCTAAAAGTAGAAAATTCATCCAAGTAATCTCACATCTAAACACCAAAGTCTAAAATGCACCTGTGATCTCCACACATGCACTATCAATGGGATAAGCAAATGCTTTCTGCAAATAACAGATGTTCCTATTACTACCTGAAGTTTCACTTTAGGTAGACGAATACAAATGCAGTCAATCTACTACAAGTTTTAATATAATCACACCCTAGAACTATATGTATGTGGAGTCTGCTTATTTTTCTAATTTTCCCTTATTTCCCATTTTTCTGTTTCTGTTGCAATCACAAAGTAATTAGTTTATTAGAAGTGAACATATATTACAATATATTTTTCAAACAACAATTATGCTACTTAAAAAAATTCGTAAAACTACAGCTCCCACTGTAATGCTTGCCATTATTTTTGACAGAAGCTAACATTTATTGGCAACTTACTATAAGTGCTTTACATTTTCTTGAATAATTCACAGAACTGTTCATGAGGCAGCTAGCTATTTTTAGATGAGGAAACTGAGGCACAGAGAAACTAAGCAGCTTCCTAAGGTCACAATGAACCTGGACATACACATGAGCAATCTGACTCTATATACATGTGCTTTAACCACTACATACTATTCTGCCACTCAAGTATTCAATCAAGCCCCTCAGATGCCTTCAAATCAAATTTTTAAAAAGCTTAGAACTTGTAGACAATTTGTGGATAGCATGGAACAAAAGACCATCATACTGTTTCCTAAAAACTGAGCACCAAATTCCTTACTTTAATAAGTTTGAGAATCTAGGAATAAAAGTTACCCAAACGATTTCTCAGGATATCTAATAAGATTAGTGTGTACTATTAATCTCAATGAATAAAATGCAGCCTAAAGTATTAATCAAAATACAGCACAATGGTAATTTCCAGACCTAAGTAAGCTGTCTCATGGAGAAACAGTAACATGTACCTGTTATGGCCACTTACTCTGTATTTTAAAAATATACACATGAATATTACTTTACCATCAAATATTATATATGCTAACATAAAACCAATAGTTGAACTAAGCTTACAAATGCCCTTCAATGCTTTTTAGACCATACATTTCTCTGAGGCACTGTTTACTTCCTTTGTGATAACTGTTTGTATTTTATGTATGCCAGATACTCCGAGTGACTCAGTCATAATTTTCATCCCTCAAGTCTATACTGAGAAAAGCAGGCACTGTGTACTAGACCTAAGGCCCTAAGGTACAGTCCTACCATTTCTAAGGCACTGTGGCTCTCCAAGTGGGAAAACCCCAGCAGAGTGCCAACAGAATTGTATTGGAGGATAAAATTTTACTTAACCATTTCCCCCGATATTAACACATCATTTTATACTAAAATAAATATGCATTCAATATGCACTAGAAGGCAAAATTAATAGTGTTTCAAGATAAAACATGAAACTTCAGAGAAATTCTAAGCATGACAAACCTTTCTAGGCTTCTTTTTTAAAAAGTCACTCCTTTTTACTGGGAAGAATACTAGTTTAATGGAAAAGTTTAAGAACAACTAAGCTATTAACCTGAATTATATGAACTGCCATTTTTATAGGTCAAGAAATGGCTGAATATCAGCAAATTCATATGATTCGATTTTTAAAAAATTTTTCTTAATGTTTATTTATTTTTGACAGACAGAGAGAGCATGAGCAGAGGAGGGGCAGAGAGAGAGGGAGACACAGAATCTGAAGCAGGCTCCAGGCTCCGAGCTGTTGTCAGTACAGAGCCCGACGCAGGGCTCGAACTCACAGACTGCGAGATCATGACCTGAGCCGAAGTTGGATGCTCAACTGACTGAGCCACCCAGGCATCCCCATATGATTCGATTTAAATAACATATTCAGTCTTCAAAGATTTGACTTAGTGTAGGAAAGTCTAATGTTTATAATCTGTCTAGTGTTCTCAAGCCAATGACTTTATTGCTCTAGAGTAATACATATGTATAAATATCGTTAACTGCTGACAGAAAGAGAAACCACAGGAGGCCAAATCTCCAAGGCCCCGGTTTGCTAGAGTAACTTACTCCAAAGCCATCTCCAAGAGAAGTTAATAGTCTTATCATGAAGGGCTAATTTTCCATCTGAAAATGAGTTAATGTCAAATTTACACAGGCAAAAAAGTTTAAGCACCTTCAACAATGTTAAGGATAACACAAAACAAAACCATACAAAACAAAACAAAACAAAACATGTAGCATTAACATGATTTTCTCTATCTAGGGTTTAAAGATCTGTTTTGGTAGGCATGGGAACATATTTAAAATTATGGTTAAAATTTACAGGGAAAAAGAATCTTCTTAATCTTTTTGGTCATTTTGTTTCTTATAAAGATTCATTATATCATTTTGAAAAGGGAAAAGTGGAAAGATCACAAGTAGTCAGAGACAACAACAAACAAAATAAGATACATCTGTTGGGTTTGCTAGGTTTTTTTTTCCCCCAGAGGATGAAAAGACCAATTTACAAAACGAACAAGCCACTACGCAATAAATGAAACTAATTCCAGAATGTATCAGGCCTTAAGTTTTGAAATATATCATACTTCACTTTCAGTTACTGTCCTTCCTCCAATTTTCACTTCTCCAAAAGATACCACAACAGCTTCAACACAGCCTCCAGTCTAGTTTCTCAGTTTTGTCCAAAAAGCATAAAGTAAGCCAAAAAAACCCTCCAGGATCTCCCACAATTTAGGAAACATACATAAATCTTAAAATCCAAACTTTTCCAAAAAACACAAAGCAAAACAGTAATTAGCATTACTCTAGAAAGAAGGTGGCTCATTCTATTCTGACCTAAATTAAGATACTCTTTGACCTGTGATTCTGGCTTTGCAAAATTATAGGTTACAAAATAGCAACTCACAAGTTACAGAGCATGCTTACAATGTTGCCAGAGGGAGGCTGGTAAAGAAAAATGGAGGTCTTTTTGTAATCCTACTTTAAATATCTCTAGGCATAGTCCTAAAGTTAGTTTGCTGACACAATGAACCACTGCACTTCACTGGTTTTAGGCTAAAATGGATACTGAAGAAAATCTTTTGTAATTTTAGAGTTCTTTAATACAGTTTTATCTTCATTATTTTTAAATCTTGTATTTATTCCATCTTTGAATCTGAAATATCTTGCTTCTTTCTAAATAAACTCAGCATTTTAAAATTCAGCTTAAAACAAAAATCACTTCCAGACTTCAAGCTGCATTACAAAGCTGTAATCATCAAGACAGTATGGTACTGGCACAAAGACAGATACTCAGATTAATGGAACAGAATATGGACCCACTGACGTATGGCCAACTAATCTTTGACAAAGCAGGAAAGAATATCCAATGGAATAAAGACAGTCTCTTCAGCGAGTGGTGCTGAGAAACTGGAAAACAACATGCAGAAAAATGAACCTGGACCATTTCTTGCACCATACACAAAAATAAACTCAAAATGAATGAAAGACCTAAATGTAAGAAGCCATCACAATCCTCGAGAAGGCAGGCAAAAACCTCTTTGACCTTGGTAGCAACAACTTCTTACTCAACATGTCTCCAGAGGCAAGGGAAACAAAAGCAAAAATGAACTATTGGGACCTCATCAAAATAAAAAGCTTCTGCACAGCAAAGGAAACAATCAGCAAAACCAATGGAATGGGAAAAGATATTTGCAAACAACACATCAGATAAAGGGTTAGTATCCAAAATCTATAAAGAATTTATCAAACTCAACACCCAAAAAACAAATAATCCAGGAAAGAAATGGGCAAAAGACAAGAATAGATACTTCTCCAAAGAAGACATCCAGATGGTCAACAGACACATAAAAAATGCTCAACATCACTCATTATCCGGGAAATGCAAATCAAAACCACAATGAGATACCACCTCACACCTGTCAGAATGGCTAACATTAACAACTCAGGCAACAACAGATGTTGGTGAGGATGCTTTTTTGCACTGCTGGTGGGAATGCAAACTGGTGCAGCCACTCTGGAAAACAGTATGGAGGTTCTTCAAAAAATTGAAAATAGAACTACCCTATAATCCAGCAAGTGCACTACTAGGTATTTATCCAAGGGATACAGGTATGCGGTTTCAAAGGGGCACACGCACCCCAATGTTTACAGCAGCACTATCAACAACGGCCAAAGTATGGAATGAGCCCAAGTGTCCATCGATGGATGAATGGATAAAGAAGATGTGGTATATATATAGTATGGAGTATTACTCGGCAATCAAAAAGAATAAAATGTTTCCATTTGCAACTACATGGATTGAACTAGAGGGTATTATGCTAAGTGGAATTAGAGAAAGACAAATATCATATGATTTCATTCATATGAGGACTTTAAGACACAGAACAGATGAACACAAGTGAAGGGAAGCAAAAATAATATAACAACAGGGAGGGGGACAAAACATAAGAGACTCTTAAATATGACTATGGGCTAAATGGGTAAGGGGCATTAAAGAGTCTATTCCTGAAATCATGGTTGCACTATATGCTAACTAACTTGGATGTAAATTAAAAAAAAAAAATACAGTATTTTTTTTTTTAAAGTTTTTCTCCTTTAAAGAAATAAAAACTGGACCTCTTTCCAAAAAAAAAAAAAAAATCACTTCCTTAGGAAACCTTTAATGATTAATTCTCCTATTCTTTTACTGCTTCCTCTCAGTATAGCACTTTTTCCATTATATTTATGGTTCTTAAAATATATTTGGCTTCTGCAGCTATCACTTAGATGGCAAGATTCTTCTGGTGTTTTTCCAAATCATGATCCAAAAATCTTAACCATAATTACTAGATCCGTAGCATTATGGATAAAGTTCTCTATCTCCAAATTTTTAGAGATTTAAAAATTTTTTTAATTGAAATTCTTAATAACCAATAAATAAACTAAATTTCTGTTATAGATTACTAACTTTTAAAATTCACAATACTACTTGTTAGCATCATCTTGGTACTGTCACAAATGAGGAGGACACATGTATAAGCCTGCTGTTGTAGTTCCTGGCTATGTCTTTCATCTTCCTAAGAGACTCCCAAATCACAAAATGACAATGATAGCTATTACTCATTGAGCTAGCAACTTTTTAAGTGCTTAATTTACACCATCTCTAATCACCACAAGGAAGAAAGCAAGGAAGGTATTACTGGTCCCCATTTTATGGATAAAGAAATTATTAAGATGTCAGTAAATAGTAGAACTGAGAGAATAAACCCAGGTCTGTTTGGCAGCAAAGCTCATTCTCTTTCCTCAATGCCAGGAAGCCTTTCCACAGGGGGGGAAAGGAAAAACCGTGTTTTTACACGAAGATGTAAGAAAGAAAATGTGCAGAACAAATGGCAGGGGGACGGGACAAGATCATTACTTTACATTTGGACTCCTCCACCTATTTCCCCCTACATCTTTCAGTAAATCACAAAATCAGTTTCATCTCCTACTTCCTCCAAGGATAAGGAGTCCAAACAATTAAAAAAGGGAGCGTTGGGAAACAGCAAGGGGGGATATAGGAGGAGATAGGTAAATTGTTAAAATTAAAGGCAACTAAGCATGTCAGAATAGACCTATAATAATGCAGACTAGTGGTTCATGACTCTAACTGCTTTAAAGAAAATACCAAACCTGGGAGCCTGGGTCGCTCAGTCAGTAAAGCATCTGACTCTTGATTTCAGCTCAGATCACGATCTCACGGCTGGTGAGTTTGAGCCCCGCTTCAGGCTCTGTGCTGACAGTGCAGGGCCTGCTTGGGATCCTCTCTCTCCCCATCTCTCTCTGCCTCTCCCGTGCTTATGTTCTTTCTCAAAAATAAATAAATACACTTAACAAAACAAAACAAAACCCAAGCCTAAAACAAATGAATCAGAATCTCTAAAGGCTGGGGTGCTGTAATAAATGGATTTTTCATTTAACTGCCACCATAAAATATCTACTAGCACTACTAATTTACAGATAAGAATACTGAGGCTAGATTACAATAAGGAGGATTTTATTTTATTTTATTAATTTTTCTTAAGGTTTATTCAAGTTTGAGAGACATGGACAGAATGTGAGCAGGGGAAGGGCAGAGAGAGGGAGACACAGAATCTGAAGCAGGCTCCAGGCTCTGAGCTGTCAGCACAGAGCCTGACTTGTGGCTCAAATCCACGACTGTGAGATCATGACCTGGGCTGAAGGTGGATGCTCAACCAACTGAGCCCAGTCAAGATCATGTGACTCTTGATCTTGGGGTCACGAGTTCGAGCCCCATGTTGGGGGCAATATTTACTTTAAAAAATTATAATTATGAAAACTACAAGTATAGAAGCTTACATATTAAGAGAGGGTCCAAGAGGTAAAGCAATGTTTCCTAAAGTGTTCTGTAGAACAGTAATGCCAAAGGATGAGGCTAAGTGTCCGGGGGCGGGGGGGTCCAAAAACCAAATTCTTTTGGGAAATGCCACATTGGCACTTTTCTTTCTGACAGAGAGTCTCCATAGGTGTAATATGGTAACATGTACTATATACTGCCAGGAGGGCATACATACATAGCATTTGATATTTTAATTACAGACCTCTCCCCAGACTACCTCTTTCTCTCTTTTTTTTTTTGGCCCCAGCTGGGAATGTTGTGAAACTAGTATTCTATAGAACACAATCTTTGAAACACTAATCATTAAATACTATAAAGCAAGAAATTTAAATATTCCTTTGTGTTCATACTATGATAGGATTTTTATTAGAAAACTATATAACAAGTCAATGTCACACCTACTTAAAAGTGGCCATTTCTTTTTTTTTTTTTTTTTAATGTTTATGTATTTATTTTGAGAGAGAAAAAGAGAGAGTGCTAGCTGGGTGGTGGCAGGAAAAGAGGGAGAGAGAGAATCCCAAGCAGGCTTGAGCTGTCAGCACAGAGCAGGATGCAGGACTCTACCTCACGAACTGTGAGATCATGAGCTGAGCCAAAATCAAGTCGGACGCTTAACTGACTGAGCCACCCAGGCACCCCAAAAGTGGCCATTTCTGATTAATATTTTGAAGTACCTAACATTACATATCCTAAATATAAATAGACTCTTCTCTTATCTACTTCTGGATTATGAATAAAGGGAGAAAAGATACTTTTAATTAACCTAGTATATTAATTCAGATAAAAATGTATGTTACTCATATCTATAATTAAGTTTCACATCACACTCCTTCCAAGCTGAAGATGGTTTGCTGCACCATGAATTTTTTTTTTTTTTGGAATTATGAATATAAATTCTCATAAAAACTTAATCCATGTTTCTTGCCATATCACAAAAGGCTAACTTGTAACATGCCCATTCACAGCACTATCTTATTTTAATATATAATGAAAATACATCAAGCATAGCAAGATTCCAAGAGTGTTTCCTGCAAACTGGCTAGGAATGAGGAGAATGCTGCTATTGCTCATACTACAAGCCAACAAGAATGGCAGATACATGCAGCTCCAGGAACCAATGGAGAACACATCCTATGAGATAAAGTTAGGATGACAGAGGAAAGACACAGGAGTTACAGGGAATGTAAAAACTGGCATAAGGGGTGCCACAAGTGGGGATGCGGCATACTTTGCTTTCCTCCTCTATTTTTCTGAAGTGCTGCAGATTACTACTGTTCGGGATGAGAACAACGACAGAAACTGAATTCAGTGAGGGAGACTGCCAATGGGGGCCTTCCTGAAGAAGTACTGCTGGCTCTGGCAACTCTGCGTCCAGATTACAAAAGAGAAACCCTTAAAGGATAAAGGAAGTATTGTGGGGGAGGGAGGGAGGAACTGAGCAGGAGGGACCAACGCTAAGACAGTGAATGGAAAAGGAACTAACATTTTTTGACAATTTACTTACTAGAAACTTTTAATCCTCATAACACTGAAACTTAGATATTATTATCCTCATTTTACAGATGGTGGTAACAAGAAATGTGTCCAAGGTCAAGACGTTATTTAAGTGGAATAAGATAATGCCTACACCTGTCTGATTTCAGTGTCCACGTTCCTTCAAGTACTTCATACAGCCGCTGCATAAAGTCTCTCTAATCCCTGACAGTTACTGACAGTTAGTGCCATACCAACTCAAGCATCTAATCATTACAACTTTGTTGCTCTTTTTTATCACTTCATTCTCCTCTTACGTCTTAAGTACTTTGAGGCTTTATGTTAAAGTGTGAGGTCTTCTAGAGACATCAACTTTAAAAGGGCTCTTCTCATCTAGATGTAAATCAGTAAGTACCAACAGTGTTAGTTTAGTCTTTGGATATTCTTGACAATTTTTATCACTTTGTTCCACAGACCAACTCTTCCATCTCCCCCTGGGAAGACAGATTCCATTCTGGACACTGAGGAGTGACACATGGTAGATTTTAAGGTACAAAACTTATTCTTATCTCCCACCTCACTCATCTGAAAATAACTACCTAAACAATCCCACTACATGGTACCTCACTGAGACTCCAGTAACAAGAAAACAAAGTTTTGTGTGTATGTGTGTGTGTTTAAAGATATACAGTAAATAATTGTTTCAAAGATCATGAACTTTACTGACCAAAGTCTCTTGGTCCCTCACAGCTTACTCATTTCAGTTTAGACATGACTTATCTGGATTCTAGCTAGGCTGGAATAGAGCACCATATTAAAAGTAAAGAAGCAAAGTCATTGAGACCAGGAAGAAGTCAAAACAGACTGCTAACAGTGATGGAAGTGACCAAAATACTATTTGATAAAGTATAGACATTTTAAAAAGCAAGGCAACATGAGACTAGTAAGTACAAGAGCAAAGTGTGTGCAAGATGCCATTCATTATTTCTCTAGCTCAGTTGAGGCCAGGAATCCTTGACCAATTTTCCAAATAACCCTATCCTTGTATTTGCTGCTCATGCAATCCGTCACCTAGGACTTCTTGGGTTTAGCCATTAGACCCTGCCTGCCTTAGAGTCCTGTTTCCCCTCTGCAAACTGTGGCTCTCACATCAAAGTGAGCATTCAAAGAATCACCCTTAATCCACACTATGGTCTGATATCTTGGCTTTTCCTCATGGCTCCCCACTTCTAATTCACAACATAGCTTATAGAATACCCAGCCTAGAATTTAGCTACATTTCAGAACTTCTTGGAGCCTTACTGGAGGGATTTTATTGGCAGACACTGCTTCTTACCCCATGCCAGATGCTCAGCTAAGCTCTTAACTTTACAAGTACATCTCCCTGGAACAACTCCATTATTACTCTGCCTTCTGACTGCTATCCTCATGGCCCCACCCAAGTAATATAGTGAACATACTATTACCTCTAACTCCCCAAGACAGTCTGGGGCAGCACTCCATCAATCAAACTCACTGATATTTGTGCAGCAAAAGATAAAACATACCCACACAAGGTGGGATTAAATAATGACTGTATTTAATAATGTTAAATACAAAGTAATATTATATTTTGCTGCCAAATGAGTTAAGAAAAAAACTTTCCCGAGCCTTTTAGACACTGGAATTAAGATTTTGTACATGTATGTTTTTCTTTCTTTTTTTTTTCTTTTCAGATCTCCTCCTAAAATATTTCAAATAATTTTGTTTCTAATGTTTCATAGGTAATCAACTTTCTGATAATTTTACTTAAATAAAAAATGTAGTGGAAAAGTGAGGAATATTTTGCATATATACACAAAAACATGCATATATTCATCATATAGATACCTACAAACACAACAGAAAAGGATATAAATAGATGCTGTTGTATATTTACCCACAAAGAAGCATTATCTGGGCAGTAAGTACAACTATGTTACTGAAAAAGTACACACATAAAACATTTTATTTATTGAAATTAGAGCCATACTACAGTTTTAAGATTAGTGAGTGTATGCTCAGCTTCAAATATTTTGAATTATCACCCTGTAGAAGTTTTCCCTCCTCCCTGTACATGCGTGGCTCCAATTTCTGAGGCAGGTATCATAAACATAGGGCTTTTAATAATGCTACCTTATGCTACTTTTCTAGAAATAATCCTTTTGTTACTATTTTTAAAAAAGAGGAGGGGACCCCTGGCTGGCTCAGTGGGGGGAGCATATGACTCTTGATCTTGGGATTTTAAATTTGAGCTCCACAAATTGAGATTACTTAAAAATAAAATCTTAAAAAAAAAAAAAAAAAAGCCCAAGCATTCATGACTCATGATAGATGATCCTAAAAAGCATTGTTTTGTTTTGAAATGCAGAGATCATTAAACTAGTTTTCCAGGATTTAGAATAAAAGAATTTTAGAATAGTAAGAGGCCTAAACAAATCCAGTTTAATCTTTATTCTATTCATAAGATAATTAAGAAACGCTCATAAAAGTTATAAATGGTCTCAATCCCCTTTCTGAAGTAAAGCGGGATGGAAAGCAGATACACTGCTTAAAATAACAGCCCTTAAATTTTTTTCCTTTGAGAATGTACTCATTATTTGCATAATTTTTAAAAATGTTAAGGTACTCTGGAGTATGTATTTCCTGTCATTAAAGGCAGATGCAATGATACGCAAAGAGAAAGGAAGAGAAAAGTGACCTAAGACCCACAAATTGTAGTGGAGGAGCTTAACCTAAATTCAGGTATCCTTTCAGGTCAGAAGTCTTTTCTTATATTATAGTTAACTATATAAAATAACTGCATTCTAAGACAAATCCAACCTCCCATACTTTTTTCCAAAGGTCACTGTTCCTATGTTATAAACCCTGCCTGCTTCCCCAATAAAGAAAAGAAAATCGATGGCATTAAAATGTGGCTTACATCTAAAATCACTTTGTCAAAGAAACGCTTTCTAAAACATTTAGAAAATGAAACAAGATAATTCTCCTCTCCCCACCCACCTAATGCTCAGCTCTAAGTAGATTTCTGCTCTCCTTGCACTTTAACCTCGCTTATCTTCCCCCAAAGTCCTGAACAGAACTTGTGGGCACATATCCCCCCCCCCCCCCCCCCCCCCCCCCCCCCCCGCCTAGCGTCTCCTCCAGGCTATGAGTTCCTGCAGGGTGCCAAGCCTACACATAAAAGATGCTGAATATTTGAATAAATGAACGTACATAAAAATAAGGTATAATTATGATCTTTAATGAAGGAGCTCCGATCACTGGACTCCTATTACAGGACTTGAAAGTTATGAAAATTATCTCAACAGCCAGAGGTACATTTATCGTCATTAGTCAGCACCGTAAAGTACTTAATGAAGTTTCTAAACACTTTGTAATCACTTGAAATGACGTTTAGCGGGCCGAAGAGTACGGTAAGAAGAAACGTCTCCTCACACGATACAAATGCTACCCTCACACGATACAAATGCAAAGACAGTCTTTCCTCGCGAGAAGGACTGGAAAAAGTTCTCGCGTAGAAGGGGATCCCTCTCGACTACGCTTCTGGAAACCCGCCTTGAGGGTGAGGCGCGGGTGCTCGGAGGACCTCGCCCAAAGCCCGGCTTGGGGCCCCGCTGCTGACCGACCTGGGGCGCAGCAGGCGCGCCACTTGGGCGGGTCCGGCCCGGCGGGCTCCGACCTTCCGACCTTCCCCGCACGCCCGGAGTCTCGGGCTCCCGCCGGCGGGCAGACTCCACGCCTACCTGTTGTGCTCGGATAAAACCAGACTTTCCCAGAGCCGGGGGAGAGGACGGACCGCACTGGCCATTCAGCCGTCCTGGCGCCCCACTCCAGTCCCTCCTCGGCGGGCTCCGGCCCCGTCAGCCACGACACCGAATCCCCCCACCCATGCCCACGCCCAGGGTCCCGGCTTCCGTCACCGCTTGGCAGCCGCGACCACCCCGGGGACCCCCAAGCCTCTCAACTCCCAGTGCAGGCCCGGGTGTGATATCCCTCCCAGTGGGCAGGCAGCCCGGGCACCGCCCCCTCGCGCCCGCAGCGCCTCCACTCGCAGAATCCCGGACAGCTCACCTTCGGGGTTCCCCCACGACTCAGCGCCGGTCCCAGTCCTGCCACGTTACCGGCTCCACGGCGCAGCAGGACAGCGCCGGGACTTGCCGGCGGCGGCGACTGCGAGACAGTGCGGCGGGACGGGCGCGCGCGGGGCGGAGCCGGAAAGCTCGGATCCGCGAGCGCGGCCGGAGCCAGCGATTGGGAGCGCGCCCTGCGCCGCGCCGGTGATCCTAGGCCCCATCAGCCGACTGCCGAGCCATCGAACGCCCACTTTGGCAAGCGTGACTGCTCCACCGCCGAAAGAGCGATGGGGAGGCGGGGTGGGTGCTGCCCAAGTTGAGGCCAGGACCGTAGCTTTGCAGTCGGGAAATTTGGGCCACAAGTATTTTTGTCTGTTGTTATCGCCAGCCAGAATCGCTAAGGGCGGCACTGGGGCATCTGAACGCTAAGACACAACTGGAGCCTGCAGAAATTCAGGAAGGGGAGTACTGTGGGTGTGGATGGTGTTGTGTTAGACATGGAAGAGACCTTACGGAGCCTTGTAGTCCTACTCCTGCTTTTATAGCCTGAGACTCTGGGGCCTGACAAAGCGTCTTACTCAAGGTCACAACCCGAGTCAGTGGCGGAATTGGGTCTGACAGCCACTTGGCTCCAAGTCAAGTGTGGTTTTTCCAGTATACTCAGCGTTTTGAATATAATTTTCGGTTTTTATTTTGAAACAAGTCTCAAGCTTACAATAATGTTGCAAGTATGGGACAAGGAATATTTTGTCCTGAACCATTTGGGATTTAAGTTGCTGACATGATGCTAAATACTAAATACTTCAATGTGTATGTCTTATTAATAAGCACCCTCAACTACACAATCACAATCTATCATAATCAAAACACTTATAGGATACATTGGCCAATTGTCCCAGTAATTTTCTTTACGGTAAAAGTATTCAGTTCAGAATCAAGCACTGTGTTTACTTGTCACGTATCTTTAGTTGCCTTCAATATGGAAAACTTCCTCAGTTTTTCCTTGACTTTCATGTCCTTGACACTTTTGAAGATTCCTGGCCAATGATCTTATACAGTGGCTTTCACTTTGCATCTGTCTGATGTTTATTTATGATTAAAATCAGGGTAAATGTCTTTGACAGGACTGTCACAGAAGTAACACTCTGTTCTTCTCATTGTGTGGTCAGATGCTTGGTTCCTCACCCTGTTTTGAAAGCATAAGCAGAACTATAGTTGTATTAGTTGCATTATTCACTTAGCTGCACATACTGTTTTGTTTCCTACTTATGTTTTATGTACCTCTTATCAATCATTAATTTTGGCTTTTCCACTCCTACTGCCTGTTTACCCAATGACTGTAGAAACCTAATGGGGACTCGACAATAACATTTGTCTTGAAATTATCTGACATACCTGATCTTACCAGGTCTCAAATGGTGCCCATTGTCCAGAAGAATGCATATGTCCAGATTGTTTCAAGCTCCCCTCCCTTCAAGGTGTCAAGAAATCCTTCACCCTCCTCTCATGTATTCACCTGCTTCCGCAAACATATATAAACTGTCTCTAAGCTAAACAGGACACAGCAACATTGGGATTAATCCTCTGCCTTCTCCTTGGGCTGCTTTCTGATAGTAAAGCTTTCTTTGCTTCCAAACTGGTGTCTAGTGGCACCAGGCTGGCTCAGTTGGAAAAGCGTGGGACTCTTGATCTTGGGGTTGGAACATTGAGTCCCACGTTGGGTGTAGAGATTAAATTAAAAATTAAAATTAAAATTAAATTAAAAAAAAAAACTAGTGTCCAAGACATTGGCTTACTGCAAATCAGGTGCACACACAAATTTGAGTTTGGTAATGTTGCATCCTATCGAGTGGCATATTTTAATTAGTCACATTATTGATGTTTATTTTAATAAAGCAGTATCTTCCAGGTTTCTCCACTACAAAGTTATTTTTTGTCCTCTTTGTAATTAATAAGTATTTGGGGGGGGGAGATTCTTTGAAATTATATATTTTCTCATCAAAATTTTAATTTATTTTTATCACTATAGATTCAGAGTTTCCTATTAAATGGGTTATAAAATGTTTCTATCATTATTTATTTTGATGTTCAAATTGTCCCAAGTTTGGTCAGGGGGAGCCCCATTCATGCTGGCTTCTATGTCTTTGTGTGTTTTAAATTCTTTTGCAATATTTTATTGTAAAATATTTTTAAAATGCAGAAAATTTCAAAGAGTTTTATATACCCATATACCCACCAACCATATTCTACATTAATATTTTACTATTCTGCACCTATTATTCTTTGAGCACTCCCTTATTTTCTGGCACAATAAGCTGTTCTAGGCTCTTTTTGCCCCAACCCTGGATGCAGCCATTTATCGAGGAGTCCTGGCTCCTTTTAGTGGACAATGGTATTTAGAAGCACTAGGTGTGCTCACTGCTCTTGGGGTATCACTGCTCAGTCTGTCTTCATGGATGCAGCTAGGGAATGTTTATACATTCCTACAGTCCATCTATATATGTATCTATATATGTATACTCACACTCATTTATAGCTATATATCTTTGACTAACAATATATTTTGAAAAACCATATGTTCACAGTAATACCTCCAATCCAGCATCACACAGTTTATTCCAGTTTTCTCTCACATTTGTAACTCCTTTCTCCTATAGAGAGAGACCTGGATCCTATTATCCTTGAGATATTTACTTGTTTGAATACCTCCTCTATATTTAAGCAATCACCCATAGCTGCCATTTCCCCCTTTGGAGGATGCTGCCCTTACCCCACTATGATTCTGAAACTCCTGAATTAGCCACTGCAAGCCCTCCTACTTTCTCTTTTCCTTACCCCTGCTCCTAAACCCTGTGCCAGTGCCCAGTCCATAAGCCCTCACCACTCCGCTCAGGCTCTACTCCTTTCCAAGCATTCCCCTAGGTATCCTCTTCCATTCACTTGATACATACACACACACACACACACACACACACACACACACACACACACACTGGGTACTGGGTACTGTAAATTATCCTGAGAAAGTTACAAAAGTATTATAGATCCTAAAGGAGAGAGTAATTACTATGAAGTCCAGTTAGGAGGCTCATGAAGGGTTTAAAGAAAAAGATGTCATTTAAAATGGGCTTTGGAATGCCTGGGTGGCTCAGTTGGTTAAGTGACCAACTCTTGATTTTGGCTCAGGTCATGATCTCATGGTTTGTGGGTTTAAGCCCCACATCAGGTTCTGTGCTGACAGTGTGGAGACTGATTGGGATTCTCTCTCTCTCCCTCTCTCTGCTCCTCTCCCAAATAAATAAACTTTAAAAAAATCTTTTTAAAATCTTTTTCAACATTACTCATTCTGAGAGACAGAGAGAGACAGAGTGTGAGTGGGGGAGGGGCAGAGAGTAACGGAGACACAGAATCTGAAGCAGGCTCCAGGCTGAGTTGTCAGCACTGAGCCTGATGCAGGGCTGGAACTCACAGACTGAGACATCATGACCTGAGTCAAAGTTGGGCACTTAACCAACTGAGCCACCTAGGTGTCCCTAAAAAATTTTTCTTTAATGGGCTTTGAAGGATGCATAAGAATGAATGAGTAAAATGTATGGAAAAAATCCTGGAAAATAATTTGAGCCTAAAGCAGAGAAAGTAATTCATTTTAACTGAGTATGTGGTACAAAAATAACACTAGAATTTTAGAGCTGGAAGGGATATTATGTATCATTGTGTCCAACTACTAGTTTTTCAGAGGATTAAAAGAAGATTCAGAATTTAGAGCTTCAATGATTAAGAGAATTAACTTAGAGGGAGGAGTCAGTTTGGAAGGGTAAATAATGCATTTAATTGTAAACATGTCACATTTGAATAGAGCATTTAAGAAGAAACGTAGGACTACAGCTTTGAAGAGGGGTCAGAACCAGAGATCTAGTTCAGGACTTTTCCATATGGAGCTGACGGCTGACAGTGAAAGAGAAAATAAAGAGAGAAAACAAGAAATCTAGAACGCTGAAAAACAAGTTTGTTTTTAATCAAATAGAAATGTGTTTCACCTTTCAACTTCTATTTTACTTTGTTCAATCTCATGTTGAGATTTTGAGTCACAATAAAGAGGAAGCTGTGTTATAATTAGCAGAAAGAACACAGCTTTGGAATTAGGTGTCTCGTGTTCAAATCCTAGTTCCACCACTTAGTAGGCATGACCTAGGGAAAACCACTTCACCTCTTTATATCTTTAAAGCTCAGTTTCCTCCCTTTATTTTTTTTAATGTTTATTTATTTTTGAGACAGAGAGAGACAGAGCGTGAACGGGGGAGGGGCAGAGAGAGAGGGAGACACAGAATTGGAAGCAGGCTCCAGGCTCTGAGCCATCAGCCCAGAGCCTGACGCGGGGCTCGAACTGATGGACCACGAGATCGTGACCTGAGCTGAAGTCAGACGCTTAACCGACTGAGCCACCCAGGCACCCTATCAGTTTCCTCCCTTTAAAATGAGAATAATGTCTCCTCTCTGAGGTGTGCTGAAGATTCAAGACACAATAGAAATAACTAGCATGCTGTCCACTGTCGAATGATAGCTAGTATTATCAGGCATTTATCTCATTTCTCTGTCCCAACTTATTCCAGCTTGTTAACTCAGTTGGTGTCACTGTCTGGCACAAAGAAGCCTCCCATCTGGTATTTGTTGAAGAAATTCAGAACTGTATATATTTTCTATTTTTTTAATACTCATCACTATAATGCACTATATTATATCTTCTTGGCTTTTTATAAATGAATCACTTCAATAAATGATGCATTCTTATAAATAGAATTGTTAGTATTTAATGATGTATGTAAAAATTATGAAGTAAATCAGTAGTTATCCATTTGCCTAGCTATGTGATATCTTGGTTTAATTTACTGTTCAAACACATCTGATACAAATGACTCTAGGTTCTAACCAGCATACATTTGGGAAATTAAAAATGATAGATTACCTAAGATTGCCTCTACCGGGGCACCTGGGTGGCTTAGTCGGTTAAGTGGCCAACTTCGGCTCAGGTCATGATCTTACAGTTTGTGAGTATGAGTCCCAAATTAGGCTCTCTGCTGTCAGCATAGAGCCCACTTTGGATCCTCTCTCTCTCTCTCTCCTTCCCGTTCTTGTGCTCTTTCTCTCTCTCAAAAAAAAAAAAAAGAAAAAAAAAGATGGCCTCTTCCCCTGAAATTATAAAATTCGATGATGTTAGTGTTAGAACAGCATATCTAAACAGTGGACTCCAGTGCACCCATGGAACTCTAGGGAACTGCTCTAAGTTGTACTCTTCAAGAGGTTAATAGGTATTCTTTTAAACAGGCATTCTTAAAAAAAAAAAAAAAACATTTATTTTGAGAGACACAGAGCATGAGCAAGGGAGGAGAGAGAGACAGAGAGAGAGAGAATCCCAAGCTGGCTCCATGCTATCAGTGCAGAGCCCAATGAGGGGCTTGATCCCATGAATCACGAGATCAAGACCTCATGAGCCAAAACCAAGAGCCAGACATTCAACTGACTGAGCCACCCAGGCGTTCCTAAAGACACATTCTTAAGTAAATTTAAGAAAAATTATATGTTAATATAGCCATCTCCTAGAGAGGCATCATATATATTACTATGCTGAATTTCATGTAATGTTTCCCAAGCTTACTTGGCAATGGAATAGATTATATTTTTTTAATGAATGCATAATAGTATCTTTGAGAATTAGTGTTTCTTTGGAGCAGACTTTGGGAAATACAGCTCTGGAAATTTGTTATTAGTGATCCACTCAGTCATGTCAGGTTGCTCAGTGTTGATGAAACCAGGAAATGAGCAGACTGGAGTGTACATGTGGCAAGCTCATGTCACAAAACTCATGGTTGGGTGCAGCTTCCTCTCTGTCAATTTCAATATGCTCAGAAGCCTGAAACGACACTGATATTCCACTCCAACAAAAGATCTGTGGGTTCTTTGTGATACAGCTTTCTATTTTTGGTCTATCAAGCATTATTTGTCAATGTAATGCTGAGCTTGCTGTAATCTGTGACAGCTTCTAGCACTAAATTTCCAATAAGAACTTTTGGCCGTAGGTAGGATTTTCTTCAGTAGGCAAACTACTACTATAAATATTCAGCCAAGAAGTGCTACTTACAACATAGCATAGACCTTGATCTATGATCGCAAGTGAATAATAGTAAACCATCTAACCTTGAAAGAAGCAGTTAAACTCAGGACTAGTGCTTCTAAGCAGGAATACTGAGCAAATGTAGATTTGTAACTATGCATTCAATAATACTTTATACAAGAAACTACTGCAATTATGCTCATACTTGACTAGGACACCTAAAGTCCCTTCCAATTCCTCATTCTCTGATTAGATTAAGAAATACTGTGTTTTACATGTGCATACATTTTATGGTTTTGTTCCAATGTTGCTGCCATATAATTTTATAAGCAAGCCATTTAATCTCTTTGGGCATTAATTCCCCCCTCTGGAAAATGAGCATGTATATGAGAAAGTCTCTAAGATCTCTTCCAGTTTTAAAATTCAAATATTGTTATTTTTACAAAAACCCTTCAAGGTAAATAGAATAGCTATTATTTGGAAGGAGTAGAAACCAAAGCCCAGAATAGTTAGGTAATTTGTCCATGTTTGGAACAAGATTCCAGAAGTAAGGTTTTATTTTATTTTATTTTTTAAGTTTATTTATTTATTTTGAGAGAGAGCATACAAGCGTGAGAGGAAGGAGGGGCAGAGAGAGAGAGAGAGAGAAAGAGGAAGAAAGAGAGAATCCTAAGCAGGCTCCATTCTGACAGCATAGGGGAAGACTCAGGGCTCGATCCCATCGTGAGATCATGACCTGAGCCAAAACTAAGAGTTGGACACTTAACCGAATGAGCCACCCAGGTGCCCCTAGAAATAAGATTTTAAAACTAGGCCTTCTGGGGCATCTGCATGGCTCAGTTGGTTAAGTGTCCAACTCTTAATTTTGGCTCCAACTCCTTTTTTTTTTTTTAATGTTTTTTTATTCTTGAGAGACAGAGCATGAGTGAGGGAGGGACAGAAAGAGAGAGGGAGACAGGGAATCCGAAGCAGGCTCCAGGCTCCAAGCTGTCAGCACAGAGCCCAACACAGGGCTTGAACTCACAAACCACAAGATCATAACCTGCACTGACATCAGACTCTTAACTGACTGAGCCATTCAGGTGCCCCTTGGCTCCAACTCTTAATTTTGGCTCACAGTTTGTGCTTACAGCAGCATGGAACCTGCTTGGGATTCTCTCTCTCCCTTTCTCTCTGCCATTCCCCTGCTCAAGCTCTGGTGTTCTCTCTCTCTCTCTCAAAATAAATAAATAAACTTAATTAAATAAATGCCAGGCCTTCTGGATCTTTGATATCTTTTTCATATTATCACAGTACCATACATATTCAGAATTGTACAAAATATATCAAATTAACAGCACTTTTAAAAGTTTTTCTTTTACACATATGTAGTCATATTTATTTTAAAATATTATTATTAACATCATTAAATATTAGCTTAAAAATATGACTTTTAAAACTCAAGGAAACAAAAACATAACCCCACTACCTCCACATGAGAGTCATTTTCATTTATTTGGTTTTCATTTATTTGGTTACTCACATGTCTAAGCAAAGCCATATCATATGGAACATCGAATTTGTATTCACAGTCATTTCATTACTATTGGCCATATAAACATCAGTTCCTGGTTATAACATTGCTAGCATTTAGTCACATGGACCTGAGAGGAGAGGGAAAAACTACCATCTCCTACTTGTAGGTAGGTGTGATTGGCAAGGAGTGAAGAGGGCCCAAAATGACTCTGTAGTTTGCTATTATACTCCTTTTCCCTCGTTTCTGGCTTTAGAATCTCATGATTAGAATCATTCTTCTGGTTTTCATAACATAAGGAAGGAGACTTCAGGAAGTCAAGGTTAACATGCTCTTACGTGGGTTGGGAGAGAGAATCCTGGAGATCTCTTCTGGCATATTCCTTTAATACAGTTTCACCTTGGAACATGGGGAGACTGTGACCCTGAAGGAATGAGCATCGGGACAGGAAGGTTTACTATGGTGAGGGGGAGGATTGGGCAGCAATAAACCTATAGTAGCCAGGGAAGGAAGGTTCTGGATGATGGGATCTAGAGCAGATTCCAGGAAGAGGGGAGGAGGTGTCTGTGGGGAATCAATAAAAATGGGGCTGAGAGGAATTAGATGAGAGTTTTTGGTCAGCTTGTCAATTTTTCCCTGCCAGAAAGTTCCTGATGGGAACCACAGGAAGCACCATCATAAGCCAAATTAATCATGAAGTTAATCTATCAAGGTGAAGGAACAAAATTTAATGTCATTAGCAGCTTGGTTCTAAAAATGAGCCAAAACCCAAGGAATCGGATAGGTCAAGCCAGAGCTAGGACTGAAAGGAGGGCTATTATACTAAATATTACTTAAACTATAGACTTCAGCTGCAAGCACTTTAGTCAAGTAAACTGTTTACCTATAGATATGTACCTTAAGAGAATTTAGTGCTTTAATTTTTTAAAGTTTATTTATTCATTTTGAGAGAGAGAGAGAGAGAGAGAGAGAGAGAGAATGCGAGTACATGAGCTGGGGAGGGGCAGAGAAAGAGGGAGAATCCGGAACAGGCTCTGAACTATCAGTGCAGAGCCGGACTCAGCACTTGAACTAACAAACTGTGAGATCATGACCTGAGCTGAAGTCAAAAGTCAGAGGCTTAACGGACTGAGCTACCCAGGGGTCCCTTAAGTCCTTTAATTTAGGGAGATTTCAGCCTATATAAATAGCTTAGAAGGCATCCCACCAAAACCTTATTCATAAATTAGAGACATATGAATGTAAGAACTCATGATGGATAATTATCTACTTAACAATGAAATATATTGGAATAATCATAAAAGATAACATGATAATATTAAGATCCAAAGAGTTGTTGTAAAATTCATAATCTAAGATTATTTGTGTAACTCAAGATATTGAACCTACCCAGTAAAAGGACAAAACTCCACCTGGTTGATTAACAGTATTCTTACTGAATTTTCATATATGAGGAAAAACTATATACAATATTATAAAACATACTTATGAAAGTTCATATCAGTTACTGTGTTTATGAATACAAGTCTATTATTAACTTCTTTGGGACACCTTATTCTTGAAACAACTTCTAATAAAAATTAGTTTATATGTCAAACTTCTTGTTTAGCTATAAACTTAGAAGAGAGAACATTATTTGGATGCAAATATTTAACTGACCAGTATGAACAATAACTCAAAATTAAATTAACCATATAATATGATTATGGTAATCAGTGGAGCCAGAGTCATAGATCAGGAAGAAAAAGAAAAATGTTAATAATATGGAATACAATTATATACTCTTGAACTCAATTTGCCAACCTACCGGCATTCACAGACCAGAGCACAAATCCATTTATAGACTATACTTGCTCATCTTAATAATATTTTATTGACTTACACATTTTCTCCTTTTGTCTGCTTCCTCTCCCTTACACTCCCTGAGATCAAAATAAAAAAACAATTTCTTATATATTTATGATAAAATATTAAGCCTTAAAAAAAGCAAAAGCAAAATATAAAAGCCCTTTATAACTGAACCATGTTAAAATACGTGTGTGGTTATGAACAAAGATTATAAGGGAATAAATAAAAATTAGTGTATTTGAACAATGAGATTACAGGGCTTTTTATCTCTTCAATATTTGTAATTGCTTGTTTTGCTTTTACAAAAAAAGAAAGAAAGAAAGAAGGAAAGAAAAGCATTTTTTAAAAAATATTTTTTATTTATTTTTGAGAAAGAGACAGAGCACAAGCAGGGGAGGGGCAGAGACAGAGGGAGACAGAATCCGAAGCAGGCTCCAGGCTCCGAGCTGTCAGCACAGAGCCCAAATGTGGGACTCAAACTCAGGAACTGCAAGATCATGACCTGAGCCAAAGTCAGACGCTTAACTGACTGTGCCACCAACGTGCCCCAAGAAAAGCATTTTTTGTAAGTTTTCTCTTTGTAATTTCCTGTTGCTACTTTCCCCCCTTTGAAAAGGTACCTGACACATATTATGTGCTCAACATACATTAGATGGGTAAGTATACAAAATGGCAACTACAATTGCTGGCATATTTCCTTTAAGAGATGCCAAGTGATGGCACTGGATATGTTGAGGTAAGCATAAAATAAATCAGTATTTACTCAACCACCTGCTCAGGGGCTTCTAATTACCTATCCTTGAGGTTGTCATTTGTAGATTGTCCATATAATTTGTTGTCTACCAGGACACTTTTGAGAGTGAAAAGCATAGCTATTTATAAATACACTGGGTTCTTATACATGGCACCTAAAATACAAGCAAGCAAAGAAAAAGATAGATTGGACTTCATCAAAATTAAAAACCTTTGTTATTCAAAGGACATTATCAAGGAAATAAAAAGACAACCCAGAAAATGGGAAAAAATATTTGCAAATCATTTACTGATTAAGGTCTACTATCCAGAATATATAAAGAACTCTTGTAATCAACAATAAAAAGACAACCCAACTAAAACGTGGAAAATAATTTGAATGGGCATCTCTCCAAAGATGATATACAAAAGAGGAGTCAGCACCTATAAATATACTCAAAATTGGTCATTAGGGAAATTAGGAAAACCAAAATGACATACCACTTCACATGCACTAGGATGGCTATAAAAAAAAAAATAGCAGGTGTTGGTGAGAAAGTGGAGAACCCTTATATATTGCTAGTGGGAATGTAAAATTATGCAGCTGCTTTGGAAAACAGTTAGGCAGTTTCTCAAAAAGTTATAGTTACTGTATGATTCAGCAATTCCACACCTAGGTATATAATCAAGATGATTGAAAATATATGTCCACACAAAAACTTGTACTTCAGTGTTTATAGCAGCATTACTCATAATAGCTAAGAAGTGGAACAAAGCAAATGGCTATCCATTGGGTAAATGGATAAACAAAAATGTGGTATACCCATACAATTGAACATTATTTAGTCATAGAAAGGAATGAAGTTCTGATACATGCTGCAACATGGATGAACCTTGAAAACATTATGCTTAGTGAAAGACACCAGACATAATAGGTGAAATATTATAATTCCATTTATAAGAAATTTCAAGAATAGGCAAATCCATAGAGACTAAAAGTAGTTGGTGTTTGCCAAGGGTTTGTGGGTGAGTGGAAATGGGGAGTGAATTTAATGGGTACAAAACATCTTTTTAAAATGAAGATATTCTGGGGGCCACCTGGCTGGCTCAGTCGGAAGAGCATGCGACTCTTGATCTAAGGTTGTGGGTTTGAACCCCATGTTGGATGTAGAGATTACTTAAATAAACTTTTTAAAAAATTAAAATATTATGGAATTAGATAGTGGTGATATACAACTATTGCAATATGCAATATTGAACAATATTGTGAATATTCTAAAACCCATTGAATAGATACTTTAAAGTGGTGAGTTTCATAGCATGTGAATTACATATCAGTAATAGATACATACATAAACAAACAAACAAATAATCAGGCTAGGATAATGGGGTGAACTGGAATTGAATTATGCTCATTGCAGATCAGGCATTCAATGTATTTCCAATCCTGAAAGATAAATAAATACTTGGAAAAAGTTGGGGTTGGAGAAGATGCCTAAATGTTTTTTTCCCCAAAACAAAATGTTTAAACTTGAAATCTAAAACTTTTTTAAAAAATATTTTTATTTTATTATTATTTTTTTAATGTTCATTTTTGAGAGAGAGAGAGAGAGGCAGATCACAAGTGGGGAGGGGCAGAGAGAGAAGGAGACACAGAATTTGGAGCAGGTTCCAGGCTCTGGGCTGTCAGAACAGAGCCCAACCAGGGGCTCGAACTCATGACCTGAGATCATGACCTGAGCCAAAGCCCAAAGCTTAACCAACTGAGTCACCCAGGTGTCCCTGAAATCTAAAACTTTATTTATTTATTTATTTATTTTTTAATATATGAAATTTATTGACAAATTGGTTTCCATACAACACCCAGTGCTCATCCCAAAAGGTGCCCTCCTCAATACCCATCACCCACCCTCTCCTCCCTCCCACCCCCCATCAACCCTCAGTTTGTTCTCAGTTTTTAACAGTCTCTTATGCTTTGGCTCTCTCCCACTCTAACCTCTTTTTTTTTTTTTCCCTTCCCCTCCCCCATGGGTTCCTGTTAAGTTTCTCAGGATCCACATGAGAGTGAAACCATATGGTATCTGTCTTTCTCTGTATGGCTTATTTCACTTAGCATCACACTCTCCAGTTCCATCCATGTTGCTACAAAAGGCCATATTTCATTTTTTCTCATTGCCACGTAGTACTCCATTGTGTATATAAACCACAATTTCTTTATCCATTCATCAGTTGATGGACATTTAGGCTCTTTCCATAATTTGGCTATTGTTGAGAGTGCTGCTATGAACATTGGGGTACAAGTGGCCCTATGCATCAGTACTCCTGTATCCCTTGGATAAATTCCTAGCAGTGCTATTGCTGGGTCATAGGGTAGGTCTATTTTTAATTTTCTGAGGAACCTCCACACTGCTTTCCAGAGCGGCTGCACCAATTTGCATTCCCACCAACAGTGCAAGAGAGTTCCCGTTTCTCCACATCCTCTCCAGCATCTATAGTCTCCTGATTTGTTCATTTTGGCCACTCTGACTGGCGTGAGGTGATACCTGAGTGTGGTTTTGATTTGTATTTCCCTGATAAGGAGCGACGCTGAACATCTTTTCATGTGCCTGTTGGCCATCCGGATGTCTTCTTTAGAGAAGTGTCTATTCATGTTTTCTGCCCATTTCTTCACTGGGTTATTTGTTTTTCGGGTGTGGAGTTTGGTGAGCTCTTTATAGATTTTGGATACTAGCCCTTTGTCCGATATGTCATTTGCGAATATCTTTTCCCATTCCGTTGGTTGCCTTTTAGTTTTGTTGGTTGTTTCCTTTGCTGTGCAGAAGCTTTTTATCTTCATCAGGTCCCAGTAATTCACTTTTGCTTTTAATTCCCTTGCCTTTGGGGATGTGTCGAGTAAGAGATTGCTACGGCTGAGGTCAGAGAGGTCTTTTCCTGCTTTCTCCTCTAAGGTTTTGATGGTTTCCTGTCTCACATTTAGGTCCTTTATCCATTTTGAGTTTATTTTTGTGAATGGTGTGAGAAAGTGGTCTAGTTTCAACCTTCTGCATGTTGCTGTCCAGTTCTCCCAGCACCATTTGTTAAAGAGGCTGTCTTTTTTCCATTGGATGTTCTTTCCTGCTTTGTCAAAGATGAGTTGGCCATACGTTTGTGGGTCTAGTTCTGGGGTTTCTATTCTATTCCATTGGTCTATGTGTCTGTTTTTGTGCCATGAAATCTAAAACTTTAAAGGAGATGCTACACTAATAGTAAATAGTGCTTCTAGATCATCTCCATTTTGCTTCATCTCTCCTGGACAATATTGAGGCATAATTAGTGTTTTTGTTGTATTAACATCCCTTCCCTCTCTCCATTTCTTTTGCTTTATCTCTGACAAAATATTCAGTGAAAAATTGGCACTATAATTCCATTCATTTCTTCTCTCACCTCCCTGCAACTCTTGTGTACTTCCCAATGCCCTGTCCCTTCATTATGTGAGTCCCTCTAGCCACTTTTCTTTTATCTGCTCTCTTTCCCATACAACTTAGCTTGCTTATGCCCCTATTGATCCCACTTTATCTTCTAAAGTACCATCCTAATTGCTAATAAACTTTTCTGTACTGTTAACCTGTCCCTAACAATGCTGTGATTTCTTTGCCATAATGGAAACCCAACTTCCTCTGGACCACACAGCTCCTTTTAAGTGAAAGTGATTCCTATTTCAAGACCAGAAAATGAAGCTGACATTTCCCTGGCTGTATCAGGGTGTTCAGACTAGTTCTCCTATGCTCCTCCTGTGAAGTTCACATTCTTTTGAAACATTACTCTTTCCCCATAGTCAACTCTGTCTTTTGCTGACCTTCACATTACACTCTCACAGTGATTAGAGATTTGAGCACAGGGTTAAGGGCATTTCTGTCTGTTCTGAGTTTTAACATTCTGGTTACCTTTATTGTCCAGACGAGGTAGTCATCCAATACACTACCTTTTAAATTCCTTGACACCTCCACTGCAACTACACATTCCCATGGTCTCATCCCAGATCTTTTTTGACTCATAATGGCTCTTCCTCAAAGGTCTCATGCTGTGACCAGTCTCTAATCCTTCCACATCTCCCTAACTCTCTTTGAACTTTCCCTGCTAATTTCTTTCCCTTCTAGTCTTCTCGACCTCTTCCCTCATCTAATCTGTTAACTCCTTGCTGATTTTATTATTATTATTTAATCTTTTCCGTGTGCTCTTTGGTTTATGAGGTCAGTTGTTTCAACTATTTTCCTACTTGCACTCCCAATTCCTTCCTCTCCATGACCATAATACACTGTATCTCTCCTGCCAATCCCTAAATGAGGGTCAACCCAACCATCTGCTTTTTCCAATCTGCTCTTGGACTGCCACAAGAGCTATATAACTCTGCTTTCTAATTTGCTGCATTATTTATGATTTCTAGACTCAACTAGTTGGCTCACTTACCCAATTCCTAAAGTGGCTATGTCAAACACTCACTGTGGTTCTTCAGCCACTACCCCACACCATCTTCCTCTCTCCCAGATAATCAGCTTTATATTTTATAGCAAAAGTAGAGGGCATGATTAGAACTCCTCCACTCCACAGATTTTTCCTCTTACCTCAGAGGATATATGAAGTTTTCCAAAAACATCTTTCTACCTATGCTTTTGATATGGGATTTTGCTCCATAAGCCTCCCTTTTTTCCTTCAATTTCTCCTCCTACTTCCTCAAAACACACGCTCAGATTTTCTGAATCTTAAAAAAATCCCTTAATACTGTCTTCATACAAAACTATAGTTCTGATTTCTTTTATCCGTAACTTCCTTGAAAGAGTTGTCTATACTTTTATTTTCCAAATTCCTATTCAATCCTCCAGATATTTGGCTTACATAATTCCAAGGAATCTGTATTCAGTAATGTTCACTAACCTCCTAATTGTCAATTCCAAAAGCTTTTTAAAAGTTCTTTCCTATTTGTCCTCACTTGTGGATTGGATATTGTTTACTACAACCTACTTGAATAGAACTTCTTCCTTCTCATGGATTCCATGATATTATACTCTTAATTTTTCTGCTTCCTTTCTTCACACCCTTTGTTAGCCTCTTGGTGGCATCTTAATCTGCCTGTTACTTAAATATACAGCTTACTACTATTTCTTGACATATTTTTTTTTCTTTTTTAGAGAGAGAGAGGGCACAAGTGAGCCAGGGTGGAGAAAGAGGGAGACAGAGAATCCCACGAGGGCTAGAGAGAGCGAGAGAGAGAGAGAGAGAGAGAGTGAGAGAGAGAGAGAGAGAGAGAGAGAGAGGAAGCAGGGCTCACCCAAAGCGGGACTCGAATTCACAAACCATGAGATCATGACCTAAGCTGAAGTCAGATGCTTAACAGACTGAGCCACCCAGGTGCCCTCTTGACATCTTTTGTACACACTCTTAGACAATGTCCTCCATTTCAGTGAATTTTTTTTAAGTTTATAGTTCAATGGTTTAAGTATACTCAAATTTTATATTTGTTACCCAAAACTGTGTATGTAGCAAGTCTAACTAAATTCTTATTTAAAAGACTATGCCTTTTGGGGCGCCTGGGTGGCTCAGTTGGTTAAGCATCTGACTCTTGATTTTGGCTCAGGTCATGATCTTGCCAAGTTCAAGCCCCACATTGCACTCTGTGCTGACAGCGTGGAGCCTGCTTGAGATTCTGTCTCCTGTCTCCCTCTCTCTCTGCCCCTCCCCTGTTTGCTCTCTCTCTCTCTCTCAAAAATAAATAAACATTTAAAAGACTATGCCTTTTGAATTCTGAGCGTATCTAATGAAGAACTCCTAGGAGAACTAAAGTCCAATATTCTTTCTACTGATTACTATGTAATTCAGGATGAATCACTGTTGTAAACTTAATGGTTAGGTATCTTGCAATACACGTATCGGTATGCTTATGTCTACCACTGCTTTTCACATACTAAGTAGTATCTGGTTAATTAAATCTCAAATATTAATCAAACTGAGAATAGTGGCTTAGTATTAAAATACTTGCATAATTTCTTATTTCTAAATAAAGATATCAAGAAAAAAAGAGGAGAAAATATGGGAATTAATATGCCATTACTCAATTCCTACACATATATTAGGGTAAATGTAATGTGGGCTATATACTGGGTGGACTTTATTCTGGTTACATGATCTCAGTAAATAAGAATCTGCTAATAAGATTTTTGGAAAAGTTTAGCAAAGAGCAAATTTGTAATACCACTGAAAAGAAAAAGATTTTTTTTTTAAAGTTTTTTAAAACGTTGTTGGAGGGTATGGACACTCACCATTATTATTTATGAGATGATAGCAGGAACACTGAGTAACATTTAAATTAATATTCTGAAATCATCTTGAAACTAAAATTCGGTCCAGATGTATAATGGAAAAAAAAAATCCTACCCAACACGAGGGTGATTGAGGGTACAAAATTTAATTGTTGCTTAAGACAATCAGACATTTTCTCTTTCTCTACTAAATACAGCTTTAAAACTTGCATTAACTTCAGCCAATTCAGGACCCTGAGAAAGTAAGTCACTTTCTTCATGGAAGGGGAAGAAGGTTACTATCAACAATGTAAAAGGAATGCAGAGTGGCAACATTTCAGAGTGGACCTGGCAGACTATGAACACTGGAATCACCAAGGAAACATGGAGCTATGTTTCCCGAAACGCTTGAAGTTCATTAAATGGCTCAGCTTTTAAAAACCAAATGAAAACTCATGAGATGCAAGAAGAATTTAGTTATTTTGGTGAGTAACTCACATACTTTGAATTAAAGGAAACAACGATGGCTCAAATGAATATAAATCTGAACATTTTTTTTTTTTCCGGTTCATCTGATTAAAGTTTCACCAACAGCTTCTAATTTACAAGTTCAGTTTTAAGAGTTCCACAAAATGGTAGTGCTGAACAGAATCTTAGGATCAAGAGATCAAGAATCTTAGATCAAGAACAATTCCTTCCCTTTCATGATAAGTCCTAGAGGGATTGAGTTACCCTAGGGTAGTGTAACACATACAGTCCGTGGGAAAGCTGAGACTGCAACGGAAAAGCCTCTTGGCTCTTGGTTTGGAGATATTACCACTAAAAAATTCTCAGGTGCTAGTCTGTATAAGAGTCACAGGTGGGTCAAAGTGACTGTTAAAATGCAGATTCCCAGGCCTCATATTAGAAATCCTGGTTCAGTAGTTCCAAGGTGAGATGCAGGAATTTGCATTTTTAACAAGTTTTCCTAGCAATTCTAATTAAGGTCTTCTTCAAACCATTTTTTTGATAAACTGCTAGAAAGCTAGACAAATCCTGGAGTCATTTAGAAATAGCTACTCTATTCTCAGGAGGACTTCCAGGGATATCTAGCTAAACTAACTTGAAGGGTGGGAATATAATTTCTCCCATGAACCATCATTTGGGATCTTTCTTTAAAGACAGAAGAGGGGCACCTGGGTGGCGCAGTCGGTTAAGCGTCCAACTTCAGCCAGGTCATGATCTCGCGGTCCGTGAGTTCGAGCCCCACATCAGGCTCTGGGCTGATGGCTCAGAGCCTGGAGCCTGTTTCCGATTCTGTGTCTCCCTCTCTCTCTGCCCCTCCCCCGTTTATGCTCTGTCTCTCTCTGTCCCAAAATAAATAAATAAACGTTGAAAAAAAAAATTAAAAAAAAAATAAATAAATAAAAATAAAGACAGAAGAGGTTTTGCCATAAAGTAAATATAGTGAATTTAGGCATATAGCAGGCTCACACTCAACCTGGGCTTCTGAGGGGAGAAGCTAACAAGTAGAGGCAAAAAGTGAGGAAAGAAAAGAAATAAACCCTTGGCAAAAGAAAAAAAAATGGATGTATGGATAGATAGGTATTAAAACTAACATAGCAAGATGCTAACTGCAGAATCTAGGTGGTGGGCATATGGGTGTTAATTATATAATACTTTAAACTTTCCATATGTTTGTACCCACTTCCCCAATTCTTGAAACCTTAACTTCCAGGATACTGGTGTTTCCACTTATTTTTCCCACTTTGTACACCTACCTATAACAGTCTGATCTTTCTTTCCTTTGTCAATTTTTCCTTTTCCATCTGTTGCCCTAATTCTGGTTGAAACTCAGGTTCTTGGTTATTCTCTACATCCTCACTCTCATGTCTCTTAATCTTGAAAAATTACACTGAAATGTTAGTGCTCCCCTAACTAGATGAAATCTCTTCCATCTCCAAACTTCCACAGTACTGTTTTTATCTCTCTCTTTTAGCACCTCCAGTTCCTCTGTGTTCCAGTGAACTATCTTAACACATCAGTTGTTATAATCTCCATAAGGATTGAAATTACACTTTTCTGTTTTAATGTACTTCTTATACTTACCAGAGTAGGCACTCAGTGAATATTGGATGATTAAATTTTGTCTATTTCTGGGGCTTCAACTATCACTTTCATAAATAAGACTTCCAAATCTGTACTCTCTCTGCCCTAAGAAAGAAATCTGTTTGACATTTCCACTTGGATAAACTTCAGGTGTCCCAAACTCAACATATCAAAATCCGAATTTATATTCTCTAGTAACTCACACATGAGATTTTAGAGTAATTTTTGATTCCTCTCTTTAGCCCTGCCACGACTAGTCAGCTGCCTTGAAATGTGTTTGTTTTCAAACACCTTTCAATATCTCCAGTTATGTTTATTTCCACATTTACAGCCACTATCATGTTATAAGTGAGCCCTAATCTCCTGTCTCCTTACTAAAAAAAAAAAAAAAAAAGTCTTTCTGGCACCAAATTTTCTTCTCTTTGAAATCCTTATGTACCACTGCCAGGTTTATCTTCCTTAAAATTGTTTTAATTATGGGGGCACCTGGGTGGCCCAGTCGGTAGAGTGTCTGACTCTTGATCTCAACTCAGGTCATGATCTCATGGGGTTGTGAGCTTGAGTCCCGCGTTGGGCTATGCACTGTCAGTGCAGAGCCTTCTTGGGATTCTCTCTCTCTCTGTCTCTGTCTCTCCTCTGCTCAGGTGCTCTCTCTCCCAGAATAAATATATAAACATAAAAAAATTAAAAATTATTTTAATTATGTCACTCCTCTTTAAAAGCCTCCAGTGGAAGTTTATTATCTTTTAGTCTGGACAGAGTTTGAAATGCTCACTCCTCCACCCCTTGTGCCTATAGAAATTCTACCCATTCTTCAAGGGATAGCTCAAGTTGCCATGCCTTTTTTAACAACAGAGATTCACCACTCCAGCCAGAAGTTTCTCCTCTATCTGCTGGCATTCCACAGTTCATAGATAGCATCGTCCAGATATCACTGATCACATATCTGTGTGTATCATGTGTTTATATCTGAGTATATCTGTGTTTGTCATGTCCCTTACTATGTGGTAAATTCCTTGGGATTAAGGGTCATATCTTAAACAATTTATATTTCACACAGCTCTCAGCTCAACTACTGGCCCACAGATTCTAAAGACTACAACCTTTAAGTGGAGAGCAACTATCCATGATGCAATATTAATTAAGCAAATGTTAACAGAAACTTTTCAATGGCTGGCTTCAAAAAGGCAAGTATGCACACTATGAAAAGAAATCAAAGCCATGAGGAACACTTGAATGTAATGAGGAAATAAATTAATCCAGGCACTGAGCAAACTAAACTTTGAAGATAATCATATCCACTCATAAGGATACTTACCTTGGCTGCAAAGTGAATTAAAAGAATGCCTTGAGTAGAAAATGTACCTGGGGAGCCTGGATGGCTCAGTCAGTAAAGCATCTGACTCTTGATTTCGGCTCAGGTTGCGATCTCATGGTTCCTTGAGTTTGAGCCCCGAAGTCACGCTCTGTGCACTGACGGTTCGGGTGTGTAACGTGCTTGGGATTCTCCCTCTCTCTCTGCCTCTCCCCATCTTGTGCTCTCCGTCTCTCTCAAAATAAACAAATTTAAAAAAGAAAAAGAAAAAGAAAGTGTACTTTAGTTTATCTATGGGAGAACAAAGCTAAGTAAATAATCTAAGTTGGAGCCAAGGATGGCATTTTTGCTAGCATGGTCAGATGTTCCCTAAAAAACTCTAATTCCCCCTCCCCTTAAAAAAAGTCCACAATTTCTTTGCCAACCCCACTGTTTATAGCTAATGGTTCTCAGACACTGTTACATAGGGTGTGGTGAATTCTCTACATAAATTCTTCTCACATTTGGAAGAAAAGCTGATGTAATAGGTCAAACTTTATTAAGCTTCTTAAGAGAAAAAATGCGGCTAACCCGGTGCAACAGAATTCATTCCTATGGAAAAGTCCAGTAAAAAGAATTAGGGTCATACTTATCACAAAGTTCGCTATTTGTGATGCATCCCACAGAACTGCTTTATTTTGTAATATAGAAGGGTTTTAATACAGCTTGATGCTTCGAAATTCATATTTATAAGTAAAGATATTTTTTTGCTTCACAAGAAATTTGTTTTACGAAGGACTCAAACACAGGTTTTCCTAAATGAAATAGTTTCCCCTTCTGTGTTTTTAGACAGGCTTGATTTTTGCACACGTTTTTTAGATACAGGGCTATTATGTAAATAGTTACACTATCTATAGAGAACCTTAAGAAAACATAAAGTGACCGCTCTGATGTAATAAAGTAATAAAATAGAAACAGCAATTCTCACAATTGTATTGAATCTCAATCTGTTTCAGTTTGTCTCTGCCTTTTCTAATGGTGTTATCTATTGTATTGAAGCAAGGCGTAGCTATATTAAACTCACTTCCTGTACATTCCAACCTCTTTTTATTCCTCAGTAGCAAAGAAATCTATGTCTGACGTACTGGTATTACTGATCCAAAATCAAGGGTATTCTGGCCACTGACATATCTTCATGTTAATTTATATAATATTTACTGAGACTTATGAGCATGGACAACATAGACAGTGCTGTGGAAATACTGTGGGAGATTAAAAAAATTATACTATATTATGTGTGCTCACTATTATATTGTCTCTGCCCAATGTTATTTATACTCATGACGTTAAAACACATGAAATATAAAAAATTTAAGGCCAAAGTACTCAGTCTCTTAAGACACATCACGAATGTTAAGAACGAGACAACCACAAATGCTGAGGAAGGTAGAGGCAGGGCAAATTACTCTGGGGTCAGAAGAGATTGCCTTCAACTAAATATTGAATGATGACAGATTTAGGAGAGCAGAGAGCAACTTAGGTACAGGCATGATCTAAGAAAAATACAGAGTTAACTGGAAAATTTCTGTCAGGAGTTGTGGGAGAAAGGGAGCCAGAGTACAAATCTGTGAAAGCAGCCTTGGAAGTCTGGGCTTCACTCTGAGCAACGGTGGTTCTGGGATACCAGGGTACACCAGAATCCCCTGGGGGATACTGGTGAGTAGATAGATTCTAACTCCTCTAATTCAGGATGTTTGGCATGGTCCTAGAAAACTGCATTTTGTTAAAATCATAGGCTCCAGGTGATTCCTGGAACACTGGTACAGTTTGAGATACTCTGCCCAAGGAAAAAGGTTAAGAATATTTTTCTATTTCTACTAACTCTTGTAAGATTTACTTCAATTTCCCAGAAGCTTGAAAACACCTAACTGCTAGGCCTAGAGGTCTTTCCTCAGTCTTTACATTATCCACTTTCTTAGTATGTAGTACTGACTTTGTCACTGTTTACATCTTGAAAATTATCTTCTATTAACGTCTTTGGGGTTCTCTCTGCATTTCTGACCTATATAGTGTCCTCTAGCCTCTCATTTGTTTGCTCTTTATGTTTCCCCAAGATTCCGACATTGGTCCTCTCTACAGTTCTCCTTGCCTGATTTCATTCACCCCTTTCAAGTATGGAGAACATTCCCGCTCCAGAAGTTTAGACTTTGATCTGTACATAAAAGGTTATAAAAGTTTCTGAATGGTAATATAACACTGTATGTTAACTATCCTGGGGTTAAAATAAACAATTAAAAAGTTTCTGGGGTGCCTGGGTGTCTCAGTTGGTTAAGTGTTGACTCAACACAGGTCATGATCTCACAGTTCGTGAGTTCAAGCCCCATGTCAGGATCTGTGCTGACAACTCAGAGCCTGGAGCCTGCTTCAGATTCTGTGTCTCCCTCTCTCTCTGACCCTTCCCTGCTCACACTGTGTCTCTCTCTCTCAAAAATAAACATTAAATAAATTTTATTTAAAAAAAAAGTTTCTGAACTGTGGAATATCATGGAGAAAAGAATGCTCTAGGATCATCAACTTGGGAGATGGTCTGCAAACAAGGATTAGAAATAGGAGAAATAGGAAGAAGGGAGAATAACTAGGAGGCTATCAAACATTTAAAGTTGTCACCAAGGTGTGGCTTCCGGATGAAAAGGTTACTTTTCTCGTGGATCTTTCCTTTCAGAAACTAGTATTTCAATAAATTAATATGTAAGACATTTCTAGTTGTTTTTTTAAATTTCAGTAAGTTGGGGAATGTAAACTTACCAATAAATACATTTAAGTATAACAAGTCAAGCTTTCTGTAATGTTAACCATACATAGTAAAAAGAGGACAGGTCATTTTTTTTTTTAATGTTTGTTTATTTTTGAGAGAGATTGTGTGTTGGCGCATGCACAAGCAGGGGGTGAGCAGAAAGGGGCAGAGAGAGAGGGGTGGAGCATCTGAAGTAGACTCCGCTGACAGCAGAGAGCCTGATGCAGGGCTCAAACTTGAGAACCATGAGAGCATGACCTGCCTGAGCCGAGTGAAGTCAGATGCTTAACCGACTGAGCCACCAGGCGCCCCAGGTCACTGTTGTCTTTTTTTTTTTTTTTTTTTCCTTTACCTATTTGTGGGCACATATCCTTTTGAAGGCAGGAAATGTTTCTGGTTCATTACTATTCTTCTCTGTTCTTTTTTTTTTTAAATAGTTTATTTTTTAATTTACATCCAAGTTAGTTAGCATATGGTGCCACCATGATTTCAGGATTAGATTCCTTAATGCCCCTTACCCATTTAGCCCATCCCCCCTCCCACAATCCCTCCAGCAACCCTCTGTTTGTTCTCTATATTTAAGAGTCTCTTCTGTTTTGTCCCCTTCCCTGTTGTTATATTATTTTTGCTTCCCTTCCCTTAGGTTCATCTGTTTTGTAACTTAAAGTCCTCATATGAGTGAAGTCATAGGATATTTGTCTCTCTCTGATTGACTAATTTCGCTTAACATAATGCCCTCCAGTTCCATCCACGTAGTTGCAAATGGCAAGATTTCATTCTTTTTGATTGCCAAATAGTACTCCACTGGATATATATACCACACCTTCTTTATCCATTCATCCATCAATGGACATTTGGACTCTTTCTACACTTTGGCTATCGTCGACAGTGTTGCTATAAACATTCGGGTGCATGAGCCCCTTCGAAACAGCATACCTGTATCCCTTGGATAAATACCTAGTAGTGCAATTGTTGGGTTATAGGGTAGTTCTATTTTTAATTTTTTGAGGAACCTCCATACTGTTTTCCAAAGTAGCTGCATCAGTTTGCATTCCCACCAGCAGTGCAAAAAAAGCATCCTCACCAACATCTGTTGTTGCCTGAGTTGTTAATGTTAGCCATTCTGACAGGTGTAAGGTGGTATCTCATTGTGGTTTTGATTTGTTTTTCCCAGATGATGAGTGATGTTGAGTATTTTTTCATGTGCCTGTTGACCATCTGGATGTCTTCTTTGGAGAAGTATCTATTCATGTCTTTTGCCCATTTCTTTACGGGATTATTTGTTTTTTGGGTGTTGAGTTTGGTACGTTCTCTATAAATCTTAGATACTAACCCTTTATCTGATACATTGTTAACAAGTATCTTCTCCCTTTCTGTTGGTTGCCTTTTAGTTTTGCTGATTGTTGCCTTCCCTGTGCAGAAGGTTTTTACTTTGATAAGATCCCAATAGTTCATTTTTACTTTTGCTTCCCTTGCCTCTGGAGACGTGTTGAGTAAGAAGTTGCAGCGGCCAGGGGCACCTGGTTGGCTCAGTCGGTTAACAATCCGACTTTGGCTCAGGTCACAATCTCACTGTTCGTGAGTTCAAGCCGCACATCGGGCTCTGTGCTGACAGCTCAGAGCCTGGAGCCTGCTTTGGATTCTGTCTCTCTCTCCCTCCCTATCTCTCTGCTCTCCCCCACTTGTACTCTGTCTCTCAAAAATAAATAAACATTAAAAAAAAAAGTTGCTGCAGCCAAAGTCAAAGAGATTTTTGCCTGCTTTCTCAAGTATTTTGATGGTTTCCAGTCTTACATTTAGGTTTTTCATCCATTTTCATCCATTTACTTTTGTGTATGGAGTAAGAAAGTGGTCCAGGTTCATTTTTCTGTATGTCGCTGTCCAGTTTTCCCAGCACCATTTGCTGAAGACACTGTCTTTATTCCATTGGATATTCTTTCCTGCTTTGTCAAAGATTAGTTGGCCATATGTTTGTGGGTCCATTTCTGGGTTCTCTATTCTGTTTCATTGATTGGAGTGTCTGTTTTTGTGCCAAGAGGTCACTGTTGTCTTAAAACACCAATGTGAATTCTTATTCTCCAAAACAAGTGGCATAGGACTCTACTGTATTTGATCCTTATACTTGTTAAATTCAGCTCTTTCGTTATGGAGTCAATAAATCATCACCAATACAGATATGGTTCATAAATGGCATGTCTTTTTTTTACTTGAGTAAGTGTGCTTGATTTTACTTTGTATATTTAAGATATTAAAACCACATTCATTGATCATCTGTCTTATATACAGTATTTTCTATAACTGAACCCATGACATTTCTAAATGGGCACACAAAATAACACTTAGAAATGACATTCTGAGACATTCTAGAATCTTCAAAAAACAGGCAGAAGGCATATAAATTAGGTGCAAACCTACCACCATCAAATTTAGTAAGTAAACCAATTTACTGGCTGTTCTTTCTCAAATGATCCACAGTGGAAGATGCTAATCCTTTATCAATTTCAGTTTTTAAATAATTCTCACTACAGGAAGTTAGGAAGATGGAAATTATTCCCCCTTATTGTGTGATCTTGGGTAAATTATTTAAGCACTGTCTTATTTTCTATAGCACTATCGTCATTATATACTGGGAAGATAAAAGGAGGTAACTATTGAAGGTTCTTTGAACACCCTGGGCTAGAAGAGCTACAGAAAGCCAAGGTGTAGTTATTTTTAAATCCACTATTTTCTTCTGCCTTTAGTCTCTGGTTCTAGCCTCCTTGGAAATGAAAGTTGGCCATCACTTTTTGGTTAATAATCCTTCATGTTGTTGAATTTGCTCCTCTCCACAAGTACCTCAAGCAAATTAAAAAAAAAAAAAAAATCAAAACTGCCTGAACTATAAAACAGCAATCTAGAACTATGAGTCAGCATTTCACCTACACACAAAATCAAAATGATTTAAAATAGGTAACACATAATTTTTCAAAAGACATATATACCTCCTTGGAGAAACTCTGAGAAAATTGGAGTTCGAAAGTTTATGAATAGTTTATTACATTTCAATAAGTGTATCATGAATCAATAAAGCAAAAGTTAAGGACAATGAGCTCATTACCAAGCCAATTATTGATTCTTAAGTTCCAAAATAGAATAGTACAGGAAGGATATAGAGAAATAGGTTTTTTTGTGATAACAAAAACTTTAAGTATCTTAGGAAGGTAGACCTAAAGGAATTATGACATAAAGGGACCTTCAGAAGCTACGTAAGATGTTTATTCAAGTTAATTTCATCTTTTGGTAATTAGAAATATTATTTGGTGTTTGCTCTTTAAAATACCTTTTTAAATCAAGTCAGAGGCATTTGAAAAACCTGAATATTATATTTTACTGATCCATTTATTCTTTGACTTTCTTATATATCTTTCTCTCTTAACTGAGAAATCTACCTTATTACCTGTCTATCTTTTATCACTGTCTTTGTCAGCTCATGTCCTAACAAAATACCATAGACTGAGTGGCTTGAATAACAGAAATTTATTTTCTCTATTAACCCTAATTACTTCCCAAAGCCCCATCTTCAAAACCATCATGTTGGGGGACTTCAACATATGAATGGGGGGTGATGGGCACAAACATTCACTAACAGAAAAAATGACAGTGGCTCCAAATCGTCAGGTAAGTAATATGGAAAGGAACAAGTTGACTTGTTTCCAAATAATTCCAGTTGAAAGCTTCCCTTTTTCTTCTTCTTCTTTTTACAGCAATATAATTAAATAAGAAAGGACTTCTTATGAACGTTAATTTCACAAAGCAGTAACTTTTAAAAACCAAAGACAGAAAATAAGACATACATTATTTTGGTAAAAAACTGAGAAACTGAAGTGTTAACCCATACGTATATTAAATAAAAACAATTTTTAAACCTCACACTTTCTTCTATCAACTAAAGAGTCTTAAAATGATTTAAAGCACTTAGATGTCCTTAGAAAGTAACAAAATGTACAATAACATTTCTATATTACACTTTCATAGATATTATTAAAAGGAATAGTCAGTGGCATATTGTTCCATTCAAAATATGGAAAACTGAAATAGTAAAACCTAACTGACAAAATTGTAATTAGTTTGTGTGGGATTTCACCTAATTTTAATAAAAATAATTATTTTTATTACACACCACATACATTTAAAGGTACAAGAAATATATCTTACTAGATTACACAATATTCTTCACTACAAAATGCTTTTAAATACAGCTCTCTAAGAACATTTCCACAATGACTATGAAATGAATAGAAAGCATTTTTCAAGTTTTCAAGTGGAAGTGTAGGGGAAAGCAGAATGAAAGGTGACTGAGATCGAGTTTGTGACTTGGCAAGGTCGTTCCATTATCAGGCTGCATAGTTATGAGCGGGAACCAGGATTTTCTTGTCTAAAAATGCTGCAGATTGTGTATTCAAGAAGAGGAAGAAAATCTAAATATAGTCAAAATCATTTTATACTAGAAAACAACTAGAGAAACTGACTTTTAATTTTTCAAAATTCAATTAGGTGTGTGTATGGTCCATTGGTATCCAGCTTTAACACCTGCCTGTTCCCGTAAGTACCATGTTCCACCACAACCCCAGCTTCAGCACACTTGCTGTTAGCAGCTAATTCTTTCTCACACAGAGTCACAAATTGGGAATAAAGTTCTAACCCTTCTTCTTTTCCAGAGTTAGAATGATACTGCATGTTTCTTCCTTTTACTCTCCCTCCAAGAGTGGCTTGAGGGATGATAAGAACATTGCCAGGTAGATCCAATATAGACACGTGCTTGCCATTTTCTGTTTCACTTAATTTCACATTTAACAGAGTATTAACTGGGTGGGGAAGAAAGGGAAAACATCTTGAAGTGAGAAACAAACATGAAGAAAACCAACAATCATCCAGTCAGCACATCTCATGTTTAAAACCCAGTTTGTCAGCTCATGCTTTTTTACCCAAAGTCTCTATCCAGATTTAAAAAACTGCTTCCCTAAGCTAAATGATCTAAGCATGAAAAACAAGGCAAATTTCAGGCAAAAAATGGCATGATGTTCTAAATCCAACTGGGCAGTCAAGATCTAAATGATAAATTCAGGCAGAAAAGACTAAAAATTAACTGTAAACTGAAACCTTAAATATTGTTGCCCCAGGGGGATACATGAGCAGATTTTACCTTTTTGTTCCTTTATATTCTGTAAGTAAATCTCATTGGAAAAGGTCACGATAAATCCTCCTCACATAAAATTCTGTTTTACAACAAATAATATTAAATAGAAATCTTAGTGTAACTTAATTGCCTAGAGTTCTAAGCTGAGACAAAGGTTCCAGTTTATTCTCATCATAAACCAGATAATTTTGCAGTTTCATAACCTCCAAGGCACTATTATCATGTCTAATCATTTGACAAATGTAACCCATGTAACCACCCATAAAGGTGAAGGCAAGAATCATCAGGAATTCACTATCACAATTGAAAAAGTAAATCAAAAGGTGTATTGGCATTAAGTTCATACATACACAAGAAAACATGGTATTATTTTTATGGCATTATGAAACTATATTCTTCTTATAGTGAGTAAGAACTGCCAAACAAATGCCATAAATATCTATAAGTAGCTAAAAATCTAATCTTAGAAAACCTTTTCATCTCAACATTAGCCATTCTCAAAACAATAAATAAAAGAAATACCTAATAGAAATAGCCTAAGGGTCTTCTTGACTCTATAAAAGGTATAAATAACTTCTGCTTATAAAGAATATTCCTGGGGTGCCTGAGTGGTTCTGTTGGTTAAGCGTCTGACTCTTCATTTCAGCTCAGGTCATGATCTCATGGTTTGTGAGTTCGAGTCCCACATAAGGCTCTGTGTTGACCTTGGAGAAGCCTGCTTGGGATTCTCTGACTCCCTCTCTCTCTGCCCCTCTCTTACTTGCTCTCTCTCAAAAAATAAACATTTTAAAAAAAAAAGAATCTTTCTCAGATGATAAACGGTAAAAGAAACGATGAACTGTAAAAGAAACTATATAAATCTCACAGTCCTGCCCAGTAATTAGGCTTGAAAAGGTATGCTTTCTAATAGGGTATCCATGGTTTTAAGTCTTGGAGGGTTTGTAGTAAGTATCAGTAAGGATTCAGAATGGTTGCCCCACTCTACAAATTAGGGAATTAACCTGGTAGAATCCTGCCAAGATGAATACACAAATGAATTCCTAAGCAATGCAAGAAGCACTATCAATTTTCAACTAACAGCTATTTTAAAATACATCTAATTTTCTCTATTATGAATAGGACTTTGCTCTATGGACAGTGGTCGTTATTGATTGCTTCTAAGGAAACTAACTCTTCAGAGCATTTCATTCCAAGGGAAATCTCTACCCAGTTATCCAGGCCTCAGGCTACTGATAGACTAAGTAGACAATTTTGGAATAACAGGCCAGAGAGGTAAGTACAATTTATTATACTTCCACACACCTCCCTCTACTGGCGATAACTAAGAATTCAATTAATGCTGTTGGTATACAAATATCAGTATGTACAAGTAATTATAATGCAAATATGAATGTCAGTATGTAGAATTAAAATGAGACAATGAATTAATGGCATGTTGGAAACTCTAAGATCTGAAGACAGGTTATCAATCAAGTATCTCTAACGATGTATATGGGAAGTTAAGCTTTGACAGGTCCCTGGATCTCAGTTCAATTATACTGAAGATGAATTGAGAAAGATTCTGCACATCTCTATGTTAGCCACGTTATTTCAGAATCTGTGGATATAACTGGTTATATTCCCAAGGGGTACATGATTTGATTAGAAAGATCTGAATCCATGTAATACGTATGAGGTGGGGTTTAAGAGAATCCCATCACATTGGCTTACTTTGCCTCCTGGAATAGAGGGAAGTACAGGCTAATGCTATCAATAATAGATGGACTCTTTTTGCTCATCACTCACACCAGCAGAATGTGATTCTTAGATTCACAGTTCTTTACTGAGAATCATGATATATGAAGTTTTGTTTTAGACTGTCCACTAAAAGAGTTAAGGTGGACCTCCCTCAGTGTTTTTAATTTACTACAACCTTATGCATGTATTCAGAGAGAACTCAGAGGTATATGGAAGCACACAGGATTTACTGACTATAAAACAGAATGTGGGTTTCCTGTGTGGCTCAGTTGGTTAAGCATACAACTTTGGCTCAGGTCGTGATCTCACAGTTTGTGGGTTCGATCTCTGCATCAGGCTTGCTGCTGTCAGCACAGAAGCGGTTTCAGATCCTCTGCCCCTGCCCACCCCCACCCCTCCCCTGCTTGTGTGCACACACTCTCTCTCTCAAAAATAAATAAACATTTAAAAAAAAACACAAAAAACCAAAATGTGCTTGGATTTGGTTGGTTCATTTCATCTTATTATGATTAAAAGTCACTTAAGAAAGTATGAAACAACTTTAGGAGTCAATCTTAAGTTACAATGACAAAAATTCTCTTCCTGTTTTTACATATTTCTACTATACTCCTTATAGTTAATAAAGATTTAATTCCAGGCAATATATTAACTTAGGAAAATGGACAGCATGTCCAATACCCATGCCATAGGTCCTAGAAAATTACTCTGTAACAGGAGCCCTCAATTCATTTTCTCTCTCTCTTTTTTTTAAGGTAATCTCTACATCCAACATGAGCCTCGAACTCACCACCCCGAGATCAAGAGTTGCATGCTCCACTGACTGACTAAGCCAGATACCCTGCATTTTCTTTAACCCCTGCAAAGCTCCCTATTACCTTCCAGATTCAAATTTCAAACTATCAGTTATTGGCTTTCCATCCTCACTTTAAGTCTAGTTTTCACCCTCTGACAAAGTTGTCAAACATGTTTGATGTCTCAGTATAAAATTACCTCTAGGAACTTTCAGCCTTTTTCCTAAGTTGTTCCCCACTGGGCTATTTACTCTTGAGTTTCACTACTTGAAGCTCTTCCAGGTTAATTTCTGCATGCTGCAACTTCCATTTGTATACTTTATATTTCTTATTAATCCAAACTGGGTACTGTCCTTTCCTAATGAAGAGAATATAACCTGTCCCCAACCTTAGGGATAGCTTCATTAGTTCAGGCTTTTTTGGGTACGTTATTATGTTATCAAATACTGTCTTAAGATTTGATGTGATGTATCTGAACCTATGTAATTATCACAAGGAATGTCCAGTGCTATGGGCTATCCAGGACATTGGAAAACTGCAGGCAGGTAAATACCTGTTCAGAGGTACCTGAACACTGACCTTGCTTTCCTGTCCCTGGAGGAGGTGTGGTTGTGATGACACTGAGCTTTGTTCAAGATCAGAAAAACCTTACATTTAAATACATTTTTTATAAAAAAAAAAAGTACATAAATGGTTAATTTAAATTTTTCCATAAGAATGATGCAAGTCCTAGCTGTCCAGATTTGATGGGAACCACATCTTACACATACAGTGTCACCTACATGCCCCTGTCAGGGACTCTGGGAGATAAGGAAACTATGTTAAGAAATAAGCATCTGCTTCTTCCTATGTGGCCACCCTGCTTTTAACAAATTTTTGTATCCCTGGCTGAAACTCAAGTGTATTGTGTGTGTGTGTGTGTGTGTGTGTGTGTGTGTATGTATGTACACTCTTCTAAACCAAACTATAAGCCATGTGAAATGGTGCTGAGGTTTTTAAAAAATTCCACCACATTTTCTTACTTTAAACTTTGGAAAAGGCAAAAATAACCTAATAATAAAGGCAAAAAAAAAAAGCCAACAACCATAGAGTCAACTCATTTATAACTTACCAGTACAATTTAAGGTTGTGTTTTTTGCCCCTTCTGGCTCATCTATCACTATTCATTTTCACTCTTAAAAAACAAACATCAAATACGTACCCATTTTGGGAAGAAGTTCTTTATTAGCTCCCTTGAAAAAACACACATAGATCACTAATCCCCTCTGAACCTATGAAAAATCAGCACAGAAAACTTAGATTAAAAAAAAAACTTCTACACAGAGATACAAAGGTAAGTGAATAAAATTTCAAAAGTGCTATATAGAGATTAAACCCAAAGAAAGAGAAATAAGTTTTTACAACAGATTTGATTTCTTAAATGTGATAAAACAAAATCTTTTCCAATATTCAATCACCTCAATCATCATTTGTTTCAAAAATTAAGTTTAAAAAATATATCCAAGAGCAGTGAAGACCACAAGTTGTACCCTCAAACATTTACTTCTAATCAAAGTCATTATGACTACGACCCAGTCTCCTCTCCCTTAAGGTTGGGACACTTAGAAATGTTTAGTTTGCAGGGCCCCATTTATTCAACAAATGAATTCACATTAGATATGGCTGATTTATAAACAGCATGACTGATATCTTTTGACGTCATCACTCTTTATTCTTCCTAATCCATTTACCTGCAGCTAATAAAAATAAGGATCTCAATCTACTTCATTAAACTACCAAGAAACTGTCCAACTATTTTTTTGTTATTGTTAATGCTTTAAATCAACATAGTGATTAAGCACTGGAAACTGCATTTATGATATTAAGTCCTGACTGTTATCAGGAATATTAAAAATTTAATTTTATATAAATACTTGGATATTTCTTTATTAGCTCTTGTAGTTTGCAGAAAATAGAATTGATAAATGATCCTGATTTTGCCGCTGAATCATCAAATTGTTTATTTTGTAGTTTAACCTTGCTGACTCCAAGAACTATTATAAAGACTAAATTAATTAATATTTGTAAGGTGCTTAAAACGGTGCCTACTTCACAGTAAGAACTAAATGAATGTTTATTAAATGAGTAAGTAAAAATAAGTTTAAAGGCTAAAGCACAATTTATTTTACATTTTAATTCCCAAAGCATTTTACAGACTATTTTGTACACGATAGGGACTCAATTTATCTGTTGTTTGCATTTAAGTTCAATTGTATCTTACAGGCTCTGTGTTATCTAAATAGCCTTCTATATAAACATAAATGCAGCTTGCACTCATACCTGATTTCCTGGAAAATCAGCAATTTTTAAGTGCAAATGTGCTTCTGGAACAAGCAAAGTTCTCCAAAGCACACCCACAATTAGGAGCAGACAGGATGAATGATATTTGTATCACTGTCAGAGGTCTCTCCACGGGGATTATTTTAGTACCAGACAAAATCTCAAGCACATTTACTCAAAATCTCAGGCATATTCATATTTGGACACTCCCGATGTCAGAATTAAGTATCTAATTACATACAAAAATAGACACCAGTTCTATTAAGTATCTAATTATATGCAGAAATAGACACCACATTATCTCATTAAGGTATTTTCTTTTAGTTTATTCCAATAATAGATTTTAAATTGTGACCTACAAAATCCCCATTTCAAGTCAGAAACCACTTTTCTTGTAGTTTCTTTTGGTATAAAACTTTTTAAATGTTTGTTTATTTTTGAGAGAGAGAGAGAGACTGAGTGTGAGAGGGGGAGGGGCAGAAAGAGAGGGGGACACAGAATCTGAAAAAGGCTCCAGGCTCTGAGCCTGGCATGGGGCTTGAACTTGTGAACCTTGAAATTGCAACCTGAGCCAAAGTCTGAGGTGCAACCAACTGAGCCACCCAGGCATCCTGTGGTATAAAACATTTTAAATATGTAGGAAATGACAGGTTAATTCTCAGCATAGTTTTACAAAGTTCAGTCTCAGGAAGAACATTAGCCTGTGACAGCAAAGGTCTAAATGAATAAAAGTGAGAACACTAATCTTCAAATCTTTTGACAATTAAAACAATATTTTCTTTAAATTGTAACTTTTAATAGAATAGGAAAAGAGGATGCTCGAGAAAGGAAAAAAATTTACTTTCTCACTATCTAATTACCTGTCAGCTCTTCATAGTATTTAGCTGTGTGTGGGAGTGGGAGGGAAAGCTTTGTAATAGCTTTAAAAGTTTATCAACACAACTGGTAGTTTGGAAGGCTGCAATAAAATATCTGATTTTGCATAAGGAGATGTGGCATGAAGATATAAAAAGATAAAATAGATGGAAGAAAGCTAAATGATTAACAGTTTGGGATTTATAGTCCCAGGAGTTAGCCATAAAAAAAAGCAATTTGGATAGGCTGGCAAATATGAAAACATGGAAAGAACAAAATTCCACAACATGGAAGAGAAATCAAGACGTCAAAAGGGGGGGGGGGGGGTAACAAAAATAAGAAACATGAATTTTTGAGAAGGAAATGGGGAAAGGGGAAATACAGGAATATATTTGCTTATAAATCTTTTAAAGGCAAATATTCAAGTAAAAGGAAATCCTATCAGTGTAAATGGTTTAAATTCTTTGGAGGAACAGTGTTCAATAACACATTACATTAGCAGTAGTAGTGTTTGTTTCTAGTTGGAAATAAGTCAAAATTTTAAGTCTCCTGAAAAAAGAATTGTTTCATGGGAAATCTTATTTCTATGCTGAGGCCTAGCTGCAGGCAACATAAAATGGAATTCCACGGAAAATGAAGCACAAGTGACTTGAAAGTCTGCAAATAATCTAATCTACAAGCTCCAACCAGACCAGCACTAGCCAACAGTAGCCCGACCAATGCGAAGGGCATGCCAAGGTCCTGGCTCTTTGGAAGCAAGAGATCTGATACAATTAGGCCTCAAGTGCACCGAGCTCAGGGAGGCAGAAGGTGAGAGGAAGTTCAAATTCTCGCGGTCCTGAGCAGGGGACACACTCTTCCGCTGACCGAACGGTCTAAGGCAGAAAGCTCCAGAACCAAAGAGCCAGACGGAGCCTGGCAGGTTGCTGAGAGAAAAGATGGGCGGGCCGAGCGGAAATCGGCACCGCCTACAGCACGTGCCAGGGCCACGTACCGCCCGCGCTAGGAAACGTAGAGAGCGGGGACAGATCACCAAGAAAACGGGGGAAGTACCGCCCCTGCGCGCCGGAATGTAACGGAAGTGGCGGGGCTGGCGTTACCTCCACCCATTGAGTCTCGGTGTCCCCCTCGGCTGGGCGTATTTGCAGGCGGGCGTGCAGGCACTGCTGCAGAAGTGCCCGGGCCTGAGGAATCCGGCCGCTGTCAGCCATAGTTCGAACCCTCGTGGCAGTCCAACAGGTTCAGGCACCGAGCCGCTCAAGCTCCTCCTCCAGCGCGCGGGGAGGACGTGGCGCATCAAGGCGGAGGGACGTCCTTATCGCCCGTGGAGCCACCCCTGGAGGGGCGGGGCCTCTGCCTGGCTCTAGGGTGACCCGGATGTGCTGCCTTCAAAGACAAAGACCTGACTGCTACGCTGAGCCTCTCCAACTTTGCAGAAAGCGCCCAGTGTATGCTTTAAACGTGTGAGAAGACTCACTGGCTCTCTTCCCTACGCACCATTTAAAGACACATTTTTCAGTTCAAAGAGTTTACGTTTTCAGACACTGAGAAATTTTAAATCTGCTTAAGTCTATGTTATGCCCATTATAAAGGTAGGTAAATTGAGTGAATCAATTGAATCACAAAACAACCAGAGATGAAACTACAAGCCATGTCTTTAAAATTTACCCGTATTCTAACGATGTCTCCATTGTCAGGAATGCTGTAAATCATTCTGATCCAGTAGTAATGGAAAGATGTTGGTATGCTATGTGAATGCACGTTTGGAGTTCAATTTTTTGGAAAATATCCTCACTAAAACTATTCTTATCCAAGAAAGTGTGTCATTGTTAATAAATATTTTAAAAAGAAAACAACATAGTCCTATGCACATAATGATAATTTTGGGGGGTTTCCTCTAAGTACAAATTAGAATGTAAATAAAATTAAACAAAGGCTTGATCTTTCCCACACAACGTATTTCTTGAACATGGATCAGATTAGCATTATTTTTCTATGGGCTTGGAGGGTTTAGATGAGGAATAATAGTGTTACCATGATTGCATTACTCAGGTCATTGATTTGGGCTCAGTTGGCACAATATGCCTATACATTCGGGTCTGTTGTCTTAGAAGATGACATCACTGATAGTGTTGCTACCCATATAAAGTAGTATGACTGAAGAAAATAATCCATGCATAATCAATGGTCTTTTCTACACAAAATGGAAGCTGCCTGTTTGCTGGTTATCTAAAGCAGGCTGCTTTACACTTTTTGCAGAAACAAAAAGCAAAAACTCTCATGATCTCTGCTGCATTGCAGGGGTTCCTGTGTTTGTTGACATTTGTCTGCAAAGCACATACAAGTTGCATTGTTTTTGCCTTTATGTCGTTATAACTATTGAGTCTCTTTTTTCTTCACTCCCAGACTCAAGTTTTACAGGACTGTAAGGAACTTTAACGTAAAGGCCTTTAGTCATGACCCAGAGTAAGAGAGGACTAAGGTGTCGATTTGTATGTAAGTATGGGAGATAGCAAGTTCCCTTGAAAATAGGATATGTGGCTCCCAGATATCTTTCCACGGTGAAGGGACTTTAGCAAATTGGTAAATCCTTCCTGTGAATAGGTGGAGTCTGGTTGGTAATGGTTATCCTTTCAAGAATCACCAGTTGCTTTAAACCTTCTGTTAGGTGAGAATCTCTTGGACACTGCTGCAGGTAGTAATAGGTTGTGACTCCCTTATTCTCTCCTTACACCTGCAGAGGGCAGTAGAGAGTAGGCACTAAACTATTCCTTTCTGTATTTTATTAATGTTTTTCAGCATCCAGTCTCATTCTACAAAGAATTCAAGAAGGCAAGACATACATGCAATAAAATAGCAAAATGTGAATAAACATAAAGCACTGGGAGGAAGGAAAATAGACTTTTGTCAGTAAGTCCCAGTAGGGGAAATTGAAAACAAATAGGTAAACACACTGGTCCTTGCCTAGAGTGCTGAGAGTATACAGTAAGCAGCAAAGTTTTCATAGCTACATTACTTTTTGTTGTAAAACAATTATATCCATTGTCAATCAAGAAGAAGAAGCTGTAAAGCAGCCAAAGCATTTATTTTGGGGTATTAGGGATTACAGTCCTGGGGACGGAGTGGACTGAAATTGAAAGCGTGTTCGGAACTGTAAGTGGAAAGCACAGGCTCACAAAGGCAAAGCCCATAAGGTTATATGACTTCTTTGATTGAATTAGGATTGGTGCTGACAGTTAAACTATCTAATAAACAATTGGCTATTTAGCTGATACATGTTACATTATCTCTATTTTAGTCCAAAGTAGAAGGAGGCATTCTGGAAGGTAGTGAAGGTGCAATTGACAAAAGTCAAAAGTCCAAGGTGTTCCAAAAATTGAAACCGAGGTCTATGGGCCTTGCTTCTCCAGTATCCTCCTGACCCTATTTTTGAACGACTCTCTTAGCAATGTTTATTTAACTTTGGAATTTTCTTTCACACTATCATATGTAATGTTGAGGCAGAGCACATTTACGATTTCCTTGAGGTTAGAAGTAAAAGATGAAGTGCGGTATTAAGATGGCTCTAGAGGAGGATGGTGGTTGACTAGGAACATAAGAGAGCTTTGCCTGTGAGTATGCAAGAAATCACTGTCTGAGCAGGAATAGTTCTCAAACTGTTGTAGTGCTAAAAGGGGACTGTATGGTTAGTGGGTTATGTAGGAATGCATTCTAGGCCCTCTGAGATGTGACAAGAATTGATTTAGAGTTTTTTAAATTGTTTGATTCATTCACGTTGGCTGCCCCAAATTCAAAAGTATTTCACAAACATGAAAAATTTGAGAACTACTTCTCAAAGATCCTTTATAGTTGATGCTAAGCTTCTTGATGTTAAAGAGGAAAGGAAAGAGAGAGGAACTGTAACCTGTTTCATAGTTCTCAAAATAAGCAGAGCTTTCCCTAAGATTCAGCTTTAGAATGAGCCTCTTACCTGAGCCCCTTACCTCTTTACCTAGGCGTATGTTCATCAGTAGAAGTGCAACTGAAAGAGGTAGGTGTTTTAATCTTACAGAGGCTGGAAGAAATCTAGCCCCCCACCACTTGAAAGTTCAGGGATTTATTTTTTTCAGTAGCCAGGGAGGTGATCAAGTTCTGAGAAATTGGTTCATACAAATATAAATGCACATGAATTGGGGTAGAACTAGAATACTTACTTATTCATTTAGAATGAGAAATATTGCTGTGACATAGAGTGGAAATTCTCACATAGGGCATGACCAACACATTTTCCCTTTTGTTCAAGCATTTATACTAGGTTATATTCAAAAGTCTCTTTATTAATTTACTATGAGAGATAGTCACTCTTCTACCAGGGCATGGGAAACTGAGGTTTGAAAGACCCATGTGGATTCTGACTTTAAGACACTTACCACATGCATTAAGACTGTGAGGAAAGAGGAAACAAACATATTTAAGTAGTGCCTGAAACAAAAAGGCCAAAGGCAAATGCTCCAAACTGCAATCACATATTTTGTCATGGAGCCTCTTTTTACACAGGCAGAAACTGAGGCCAGGAGTGTTAATCTAGTTGAAGCTCCTCTATGTGGAAATATGAGGACTGGGAAAATGATAGTTCCCCACCTAAAAGCTGAGTCTACCTTTAACATGAGTAGTTTGTATAGCCAGGTAGGGGGTGGAATTTGGAACCTGGTATTGATTGTTCCTTTGTTCAATTTGCTTTTTTAAATTCTTATTTTATTACTGCACCATTTGTTGGTATGTTGCCTAGGAAACTTAATATTGCAAGTGCTTTTAACTCTAAGGCAATGATGTATATCTGGCAGTCTGTAGCCCCTGGTAGGCTGATAAATTATCTTGATCTTTGGGTTATTTTTCAGTCTGTAGTGATGTGATAACTTAGCAAAGTATTGTATAACCTTTTGAATATTTGTATACTTCTGTTAGTCATTTTGTCAAGTCATGCCTGGCTGTTGTAAGGGCTTTTTATAATTTGGACACCTACATTCTTTGTAGGAAAAAAAAAAAACTGAAAGATTTTGAATGGGCAGAGGAGATTCCTAGATATCCTTTTAAAGGAATGCTGGAGCCTCTGGGGATTACTTTGGTCCTATCGGGCTATTTTGGATTTGTCTTAGTCTAGGCTGTCTTACAGCTCTTTAGAGATAGAGTTGGTTTGTTAAACATGAATAGTAAATAAATCATTCCTGTCCATAAAAATGTAAAATTTGATTATTACTCTATGGATATTGAGTGATTTTGTCAGTTTTGCATACTCTTGTAAATCCATTTTAGCATTCTTTATCTGACTATAAATGTACAGCACCTTGAATTTTCTCTCTTTTGAAAATAAACTTTAAATTTTACAATAGATTTAGATTTATAGAAAAGATGCAGAAATAGTACAGAATTCTTATATACCCCCTCACCCAATTTCCCCTTTTATCAACATCTCAAATGACTATGGTATGTTTGTTACAACTAAAGGAACCAGCACTGGTACATTAATTAAACTCCATACTTTTTACGAAAGCCTTTTTCTGGAATCCTTCCAGGATACCATGTTACATTTAGTCATGATGTTTCTTCAGGCTGTGGCTGTTTCTCAGATTTTCCTTGTTTTTGATGACCTCGGCAGTTTTGAGGAATACTGGTCACCTACAGTGTACGATGTTCCTATATTGAATTTTATATTTTTCTTATGATTGGACCAAAGTTATGGGTTTTTGAATGAGCATCACAGAAGTGAAGTGACATTCTTATTACATCATATCAAGGATACATGCTGACAACATGTCTTTTTGCTGATGATATTAACCTTGATCGCCTGGCTAAGGTGGAGTTTGCCAAGTTTCTCCAGTATTAAGTTACACGTTCTCCCTTCCACAATGTTCTCTTTGGAAGCAAATCACTAAACACAGCCCAAATTCAAGGGGTGGTGTTACTGTCCACCTTTTTAAGTGGGGAGTATCTGCATAAATTATTTGGAATTCTGCATACAGGACATTTGAGCTCTTTTTTTTTTTTAAACTTTTTTCAACGTTTATTTATTTTGGGGGGGGGGCAGAGAGAGACAGAGCATGAACGGGGGAGGGGCAGAGAGAGAGGGAGACACAGAATCGGAAACAGGCTCCAGGCTCCGAGCCATCAGCCCAGAGCCTGACGCGGGGCTCGAACTCCCGGACCGTGAGATCATGACCTGGCTGAAGTCGGACGCTTAACCGACTGCGCCACCCAGGCGCCCCTGAGCTCTCTTTTGAACTGGTTGTAATATATTACTGGTTTCTTCCTTACTGAGTTAAATATGAATGAAATGAAAATCTTTGACACATGTCTATTTTATATTTGTATGACAGTTGTGATTTTACTCTTTTAAAAATTATCCTCTCATATCCTCCTACCAAGAAATGTGTGGGAATTATCATTTATACAGTTCTTTGACATCCATGAGTAAATGCCATATACAAATATATTATTTTTGGAAAGAAGATACTGAAAATTATTTATAGTCAAAAAATACATAAATTATTTTATCATACTGACTGTATCAGTCAGGGTCCTATTAGCAATCAAATATGTTCTAAATAGGATAACCTGAGAAAGTGTTATTTACAAAGGGACTATTCACAAAGTTGTGGGTGTAGGAGAACTATAGGAGTAGTGTAGTATCTCAGGGCATAGTAGCAGCTGATATGTAACCAGCCCCTTGGGATGAAAGGAAAAAGGGAGGGAGTCTGGAATCCAGAGGTAGAGACTTATGTAGACCCTTAAGAGAAGGAGTTGACATTCTGTCAAGAAACACATCCAACTCCAGTTGACCCTTTAGGGAGGGAGCTAAGGAAATAAATACTTGGCCCCATACTGTATCTTCCTTGTATTTCCTGCCAGAGGTCCTCATTGGCAAAACCCTACCAGAAGCTAGCAAGCAAGGGACCTGTTGCTCTCCCAGGCTCCAGGGCAAAGGCAGGGTGGAGAATGCTTGAATGTGAATCTGGAAGGCAAGTAAGACACCAAGCACATGGACTGAAGGGGCTTAAAGGCCAACATCTTTTTGTTGGAAGGTAACAGCTGGGTAGACAGAGATATCTGCAGTTAACATCTCTAATGGAAATCCTTAATGTCTCTAAAAGTTGAGAGAGGTGAAGTTAGACTTTGTGAGTTATCAGCATAACATGAGTCAAGGTCCTTGCACCACTACCCTCTTTTTTCTGCCATTGGAGGTATGGCTAAGACATCAGAAAAGAAAGGTTGCTGGGATCCTAGCCTTGGTGAAAATGCCAAAAGAAGAGATGGAGCTGCTGCCTCCAAGGGGTGTTGTAGAATTGAATAAAAGGCATGTTAGGGGCTCCTGGGTCGCTCAGTCGGTTAAGCTTCCAACTTCGGCTCAGGTCATGATCTCACGGTTTGTGAGTTCAAGCACCGCGTCAGGCTTTGTGCTGAGAGCTCAGAGCCTGAAGCCTGTTTCAGATTCTGTGTCCCCTCTCTCTCTGACCCTCCCCCGTTCATGCTCTGTCTCTCTCTGTCTCAAAAACAAATAAATTTTAAAAAAAAATTTTAAAAAAAAGGCATGTTAGAGGGGGCCATGAAAGACTTCAGTGTCCTGGGGCACCTGTGTGGCTCAGTCAGTTAAGTGTCCAACTTCGGCTCAGGTCATGATCTCACGGTTTGTGGGTTTGAGCCCCATGTCAGGCTCTGTGCTGACAGTTCAGAGCCTGGAACCTGCTTTGGATTCTGTGTCTCCCTCTGTCTCTGTCCCTCTCCCACTCACACTCTGTCTCTCTCTCAAAAATAAATAAACATTTTTTAAAAATTAAAAAAGAAAAAAGACCAAAGTCCTTAGCGCTTTCATGGAATCCTTTGGATTGTGAGGGAAGGGACTCAGGACCAGATTTGGTTTTATATACAAAAAATAGTGAAACACTTTTTTAATGTTTATTTATTTATTTTTGAGAGAGAGAGAGGGAGAGAGAAAGAACCTGAGTAGGGGAGGGGCAGAGAGAGAGACTACCAAGCAGATAACATGCTCAGCGAGAAGCCTGACCCGGAGCTTGATCTCACAACCATGAGATCATGTCCACAGCCAAAATCAAGAGTTGGTTCCTTACTGACTGAGCTACCCAGGCACCCCAGGGCTGTATCATACCTAGGCAACTTCTTAGTCACCAACTGACTCTCTCTTAGGAATACCTCTCTGTCTTCTTTCTCTTTTATAACACTTCCCTATACATGAATTATGCGGTCTTCAGGGTCTCCAAAGTTCACTCCAGTCTTAACCTTCAACTCAAAAGTTTTCCTTCCTTTAGGCCACAATCCAAAGTCTAATATTCTAAGTACTGTGTTTAGGTACACTCTGCTGGGTGTGAAGCTGATTAAAGTAATTCCCATTAACTTGTGAATGAAACTTAACCTTCTTAAAAGGTATATTTGCATTTTAATAGCAGTCCCTTAGCACAAATTAATCTCTAATTGGTAGAAAGTGTGAGAATTACTTTTTGTGGGAAACAGGAGGTGGAATTACTCCTTAATTCTCCAAGTTTAAAAAAGTTGCTCCTCTCAGAAGGCTCTGGATTCTCACCTCTCAGACACTCCTCAGCATGGTGCAATTTTGTCTCTTTCTGAAGCTAATCATTTCAAAAAGCTTTTTAGGTTAAATTTAATGGACGTCATTGTCTTTCGAGTAGCTTTTATGTTTGGGGAAATTCCTACATTACAAGCATCCTTTTCCCTCCCAGGTGGAAAGCGGAACTCAGCTCCCCAGCCTCCTTTGCAGCTAGGATGCAGGCACGCCAATTAGATACCTTCATGCAAGATTATATTCAGAAATGAGCAATGTGAATAAAACAGGCTCTGTCTGCATGGGGCTTCCATGTACCTGATGGCCGTGTTGGCAGAGCTTTTAGGCACAGGACAGTTCAAGATTTGATGCAGACGCAGCATTGATGTCAGTAGCAGTTGTAATAAAACCAAGTGCTGGTATTTGGGGCTCAGTGGCCGCAGTGGCAGAAGCTGGGACTGTATAGTGAAATAGAGAACACCAGTGACAGGTTCCTGTTCTGGGTGGTTCTGTAGTCGAGTTTTGGGCACTGTTCCTGGGAGCTTAGCCTTGAATGTTTCCCCAGCCACCCCAATAGTTCTATGAGCTACTTAATATCCTTTAATAAATCAGTTTGTGGTCAAACCAACAGAATGAAATCTACTGTTTGCAAGTAATTGATACAGGCATCACCTTCAACTTTTGCCCTCTGGTTTAACTTTGCAACCAGCAGAATTAACCGGACAAGACTCTCTGGTTTTCTCCGTCCCCACTCCCACTATCTTAGTTCAGGCCAATCATCTGTTCCCTGGATTACTCCAACACTGTCCAGTTTGACTGCTCACCCCCAGTTTTTTATTAAAAAAAAATTTTTTTTTAATGTTTATTTATTTTGGAGAGAGACAGAGACAGAATGCGAGTGGGTTAGGGTCAGAGAGAGAGGGAGACACAGAATCCGAAGCAGGCTCCAGGCTCTGAGCTGTCAGCACAGAGCCTGATGCGGGGCTCGAACTCATGAGCTGTGAGATCATGCCTGAGCTGAAGTCGGACGCTCAACTGACTGAGCCCCCCAGGCGCCCCTCACCTCCAGTTTTTACCTCTTCATCAAAGTAGCCAGAATGATCTTTCTAAAATGAAAATAGAGTGGCACCTGGGTGGATCAGTTGGTTAAGTGTCTCAGCTCAGGTCACGATCTCATGGTTTTGTGGGTTCGAGCCCTGTATCGGGCTCTGTGCTGACAGCTTGGAGCCTGCCTGGGATTCCCCTTCTCCTCTCTCTCTGTCCCTCCCTCTCCCTCAAAATAAGTAAACATTTAAAAAACATAAATAAAAATAAAATGAAAATAGAATTCTATTGCTGTTTGGCTTATGATCTGGTAGCAGCTCCCTAATGCCCTCAGGATAAAGTCTAGGATCAAATCCAAACTCCTTAGCAGGGGCATTCAGGATCAAGTTCGGGTTGACCCTTCCCACTCATCTTGCTTCTCACATCTATACCCCACTTTTACTCTTCTCTTGCTCTGAGCCAGCAGTAATGGATCCCATGGGATCTTGTTAGAAATGCAGAATCTCGGGGCGCCTGGGTGGCGCAGTCGGTTAAGCGTCCGACTTCAGCCAGGTCACGATCTCGCGGTCCGTGAGTTCGAGCCCCGTGTCGGGCTCTGGGCTGATGGCTCGGAGCCTGGAGCCTGTTTCCGATTCTGTGTCTCCCTCTCTCTCTGCCCCTCCCCCGTTCATGCTCTGTCTCTCTCTGTCCCAAAAATAAATAAAAACGTTGAAAAAAAAAATTAAAAAAAAAAAAAAAAAAAAGAAATGCAGAATCTCAGCCCTACTCTGTACTGGTGAAACAGAATCAGCATTTTAACAAGATGATTATGGGATTCGCATGCATATTTACGTTTGGAAAGTGCTGCTTTGTGGCCCTGTGCTCTCTTTCCCTTGGGCTTTTACACCTTGGCTTCCTCTGTTGTACTCCCCTTCCCTTTCTTAATATGTTTAACTCTGTTCTCCAGGATTCATCTGGGAAAACTGGTGAAAGCTGGGCTGGGGCTTTCATTTGTTTCCCCAAACATGGCACTTATTCTTTGTACCATAATGACCTTTAACTTCTTTTTCTTTCCCACTAAACAGGGCTTTTCTGTTCTGGTTCTACTTTAGAGTCAGCCCAAGAATTTTAAAAAAGGACAGATTCCTGGGTCCTGTCACTAGAGATTCTTTTTAAATTTTTAATGCTTATTATTTTTGAAAGACAGAGAGAGGCAGAGTGTGAGCGGGGGAGGGGCAGAGAGACAGAGGGAGACACAGAATCTGAAGCAGACTCCAGGCTCTGAGCTGTCAGCACAGAGCCCTAGGAGAGGCTCCAACACATGAACTGCGAGATCATGACCTGAGCCAAAGTCAGGGTCTTAACGGACTGAGCCACCAGGGCGCCCTGAGAGATTGTGGTTTACTCGATTTGAGTAAGGCGTGGACACTGGCATTTTAAGAAGGTGTTCGAGATGATTATTATGTGAAGCCACATTCAAATCCTGCACACAACACTTTAAGCTCCTTGAAGACAGGGATTGTGTCTTTTCACTGTTGTATTCTCAGAGCTCAGATTCTCACATGCCAGGTACATAAACTCTGGTAGTAAATCATTGTTGCCCTAGTCTCAGGGCTATGGATTTGACTTCTTGTGTACACATAGTCCTACCTTATACCCCACCCCGCCTCCCACACGTCATCCGCTGAGCAGCCCAATCATCTCATTAAAGCAAGGAGCCATTTCTTGAGGAAAGAACTCAAGCTGGCATTTGAAAAATATCTCTAGTCATCTCTATAGTCTTTTCTTGAGCCAGTTTGATCCTGATATAATGAAGCAGGTTTATATAATTGGATGCTAATAGGCACATTGTTTTGTAAGATTGTCTCCAAGCATGAGTTCCAAAAGCAAAGCCACTAATTCTTTGTTTATAAAGGGGGCCCCGAGAATTCACAATAGTGAGAACGTGGATGAGATCAATACAACTATAACAAATAGGTTTTCTAAAAATTAATGATTGTTTTATGGAAAGTTAAAAAATACAGTTTGGGAAAATTTTCTTAAGTTTACATCCCATTTTCTTAAAATGTAAAGTGACAAATTAAAAAAAACCCTTTTAAGAGTACATTTATATAGTGTTTTACATTTTAGAAGTAGCTTCATATCCACAATCTCATTAAGAGATGTCCCCATATTATAGATGAGGAAGCTAAGGCCCAGAAAATTTGTATAACTGCCTCATATAAAACACCAAGCTAGAGGCAAAGCCAGACCACCACCCAAATCTGATTATAAGTTCAATGCTATTTTTCGGTTTTTACTTTGTGTGTGGATCCTGACATTGTCTAGGCATTTCTATTTGATTTTTTTATTTTTAACTTAATTAATTAATTTTTTTAAAATTTACATCCAAATTAGTTAGCACATAGTTCATCAATGATTTCAGGAGTAGATTCCTTAATGCCCCTTACCCGCTTTGCCCATCCCCCCTCCCACAAGCCCTCCAGTAACCCTCTGTTTGTTCTCCATATTTATGAGTCTCTTATGTTTTGTCCCCATCCCTGTTTTTATATTATTTTTGTTTCCCTTCCCTTATGTTCATCTGTTTTGTCTCTTAAAGTCCTCATATGAGTGAAGCCATATCATATTTGTCTTTCTCTGACTGACTAATTTCACTTAGCATTTTTATAGCCAAGAAGGTGCTTTTTGTTGAAATAAATAGCCTAGGTGGATCTGGGCTTAAAGCCCAGCCTGACTGGCCCCTAGCAGTGATGTCAGGCAGTGAGTATAATGGTAAAGAACATGGATTCTAGCACCAGACTCCCTGGGCTTACAGTACTGGTTCTTCTAATTGCTTACTATATGGCCTTGGACAAGTGTTTCAGTTTCATAGTCTGTTACATAAGGGTAATAAATGGGACCTAATTCATAGAATTGTTGTAGGATTAAGTGAGTTACTATTTGCTTTTGTTTTTAATGTTTATTTATTTCTTTTGAGAGAGAGAGAGAGTACGAGCAGGGGAGGGGCAAAGAGAAAGGGCAGAGAGAGAGAGAATCCCAAGCAGGCTCTGCACTGCCAGCACAGATCCTGACACGGGGTTTGAACCCACAAATTGTGCAATCATGACCTGAGATGAAACCAAGAGTCAGACGCCTAACCGACTGAGCCACCCAGGTGCCCCAGTGAGTTACTATTTATAAAGCACACAGAATCATGCCTGCACACAAGATAAGTGTGATGTAAGTATTTGTTAAATAAAACTCTGGTTCAATCTTATTATTTTATACCTAAGGTCATTTTGCAAATCACATACAATTGTGATTACCCATATACAATTTTCATTGAGTATCTTTTATTGAACAACAATTGTGTATAATAGCAGAGAAAAGAAATAGTGGGACTGATAGGCTTCTTTCTGTTCTTGAGGAGTTCACAATCTATAGAGAGATGAACAAAATATTTTTGAAAAACCAGGAAAGCACATTCTTGTTTATTATTGGAGACGAAGGCTCTCTCTGTAGCTTCTAGGTATCCAAAGCTATTCTTTTTTTTTTTTAAGTTTATTTATTTATTTTGACAGAGATAAAGTGAAACAGAGAACACATGCATGTAAGTGGAGGAGCAGAGAGCAAGGGAGAGAGAGAATCCCAAGCAGGCTTCCTGAGCCTGATGCACAGAGCCTGATGTGGGGCTCGAACTCACAAACCATAAGATCATGATCTGAGCTGAAATCAAGAGTCGGATGCTTAACCTCCTGAGTCACCCAGTTGCCCCTAATGCTCTTCTCATTTCAAAGAATCATATGTTCCATCTAACAGCTTTCTTAAGTCCTGCATTATACACTTCAGCGGGCTTGTCAGGACAGAGGAGTGTGGGGAGGGATGAGGCACTGGCCCTTACTTGCTGCAGGGACACTTGGAGCCACAGCCTAGTCATCAATCCTATTCCTCCTGCTCTGGGAAGACTCTTCCAGCTCCAAAAGCTTGTAATAGGGGCCAACAATGAAAGTTTTCATCTACCCAAAGCTTTTTGTTCCTCATACTCAAAGAGAAAGAGAGAGACTAAGCCCCTAAATGCCCAGGGAGGCAGTGATGCCAAGTCAATTAGCAGCATTTCTAGGGCATCAAACTACTATTATTTCCCTTCTAAAAAAAAGTTAGTAATGAAGGTTAATTTCCCTTCATTTCTGTAACCCCTTGTAATTAATATCATCCATTCTGGGGATTTCTGAGTAGGATATATGTCTGTGGCTTGGAATAGTTTGTGCAAAGCTAGCTGGAATATTTAGGGACTCTGTGTGATGTGGCCTAAATGTCTGCATTCTGCATCAGTTGAACTAGACAGATAGAAGTATGTACCGATTGATATTTATTGGGTGATAGATAGAACTAATGAGTTAAATATATAAAAGGTAATAGGTCAGTGATACTATGTGGTCCTACATAATTTTGGTGCTTTAAGGTATTGCAAAAATTTAAAGCAAAACTTGAAAACCAGGGAAGATAAGTTAATATTGTTATGGCTATTCTAAAATCAAGTACATTATGACATTACCTGGGCAGATTCTTAAATATTTATAATTATCTTAGTCACATATTTCTGAGATAGTTTAATCTATGAGTATTGAAAAGAGACATTTAAGATATCTTTTTTACACTGAAAACGTTAAAGCATAAATTACTTTAACATAGATATGAGAAGATTAGTGCCTTGTCATCCCCATGCTAAATTGGGTCTATACCAATTAAATTATTTAGATGCTATGTAAATTAAGAGGGATGTTGGTCCAAATGTCTGTTTGCCAGAAGACTCTGTGACAGAAAATTCAGATCAATAGACACTATTTGTATTTAGAAATTGATATTCCTAAAGTCTCAAAAGTCAAAGATTAAGAATCACATTTGCACCATTTCATACCAATTAGGATGGGTATAATTGAAAAAAAAAAAAAAGGAAAATAATAAGGGTGGGTATGAAGGGTATGAAGAAAGTGGACATTTTGCACCTTGCTGGTGGGAATGTAACATAGTACAGCTGTGGTGGGAAAGTATGGTGGTTCCTCAAAAAGTTAAACACAAAATTGCGATATGACCCAGTAATTCAAAATAATTAAAAACAATTGGAAACAAGGACTCCAAAGATACTTGTATATCAGTGTTCATGGTAGCATTGTTCACAATAGCCAAAGGTAGAAACAATCCAAATGTCCCTTAACAGAAGAATGGATAAACAAAACACACAAGGGAATAAACATACAATGAAATATTATTTTAGCCGCAGAGGGTACAGTTCAGATACATTTGACAACATGGAGGAACCTTGAAAACATTATGCTAAGTGACATAGGCCAGACATAAAATAAGAAATGTTGTATGATTCCACTTACATGGAATAGTTAGGATAACAAATTCATAGAGACAGAAAGTAGATAGGAAGTTATGAGGGGTTGCAGGGAGGGTGAAATGAGGAGTTATTACTTACTCAGAGCAGAGCTTCTCTTTGGGGTAGTACAAACTTTTAGAAATAGATAGTGGTGGTTGCAAAGCCCTGTGAATGTAGTTAATGCTACTGAAATGTACATTTTAAAATGGTGAAAATGGCAAATCTAATGTTATATACAGTTTACCACAGTAAAAACAAAGTAAAAATAATTACTTTTGGAACACCACCCATTGCTTGGTTTCTTACAACCCTTTTAATATTCATAGATCTAACTATAGTATAGTTTAGATGTCTCTCTAATATAGGGACTATATTATATAAAAGCAGAGGGGACATCTCTGGTGGTATAATTGACTAAGAGTCCATTGTTTGCTCTGGGATCCAAAATTTAAATGTAGGCTTCTGAATTTAGGTTTTGTATCCTTTCTATCAAAGAGTCCTCACTGAACGTTGACTCAAACAGAGCAAGAATGGACTTCTTGAAAACATTTTTGAAGTCCTCCCCAGTAAACAAGTAGAGTGTAGGAGAAAAAATAGCGTTGAAAGAAATGGTTATGACTGTAAGTATCAGAGTCAACTGTAAAAGTACTGATTGGTTCTTAGTGAGGATTAAGCCCTGGTGCACATGGTAGGGCATCCAGCACACAAAGAAAGAGATAATGGCAGTCATCATGACTTTGAAGGGCTTATTGGACCTAGACAGGCCCCTCTCTTTCATCTTGTTGGCTACTCTTTTGTAGCAAAGGGTGATGGTAAAGAAAGGCAGAAGGAAGCCTAGCAAAAAGCGGCCAATGAAACAGGCTACATGAATCCATTTCCTGAATGTTTGCATCTTTTTGCTTTCCCAGTTAGTAGACACAGCATAGTTATTTTGGCAGGTCACTCTTCCTTTATGGTCATCATGTGTCTCTCTGAAAACCAAATAAGGCATGCCGAGGGCTGTGGCAGAGATCCAGATTCCCAGGATGATCCTGGAAGCCCAGCGTGGGGTTCGGTGCAGCTGTGACCACACTGGGTGAAGAGTGAGAAGGTAACGGTCAACACTGATGGCTGAGAGGAAGAAAATAGAGGCGAACATCCCTGTAGACAAAGTGGCATTGAAGACCTTGCACATGGCAGTTCCAAAGCTCCAGTGATTGTCCTGAAGGTAGGAGGCAGCTATAAATGGTAGAATCAATATTGAAATAAAATACGAGAAAATGAGATGAAAAAATAAGAGCGTATTGACAGTCTTTTTCATCTTGAAAAAGAGCACCCATAGGTAGAGCCCGTTGGTGATGGTACCAATTATAACTGACAAGTACAGAAGAAGGGCAATGATCACGTTTGAGGCAGGAGCTGGAAAGTGAGTGCTGTTTCTTACTAGAGTGGAGACATTGAGCAAATTGGTGAAGTTGATCAGATCCATAATTACCTGTGGAGAGAGAAACTGAAAGTAATCACAAAAAAGAAGCAAAAAAAAAAAAAAGGTTAAATATAGAAATTTGAACAGTAATTTGTGCATAGTAAAAGTCAAAATGACACTATTTTAAAAATGGCAAACATCAGGGCCACCTGGCTGGCTCATTCAGTAGGACATGTGACTCTTGAGTTCAGGGTCTTGAGTTCAAGACCTACATTGGGCATGGAGCCTACTTAAAGAAAAGAAAATTGTAAAATGGCAAGCATAATATTTCCACAATAAATGCAAATCAGATATTTTCCTAAGGTCCATATTTTTATTTGGTATGAAGAATTAAGATCAGATTAACTTGAGCATCAAAAATGGAAATACTACAGATGAAATTAATGTGAAAGAGAAATGAAGTTTGGAACATTTTGACTTTAAGTATTAATTTAGGTAGCTAAAAATCTTCTATTTAGACATGAGCCATAAGTCTGACCTTCCTTGATGGTCATAACTTCTTGAATAAGGCATTGTAGGATCAGTTTTGCTTGACTAAGACTTGATCAGAGCAAATGTTGCTAATGAAATTGAGTAACAAAAATAGCAACTGCTGCAAATCAATAATAATTTGGAGCTATAATTAGATTTCTCCCATGAGCTAATTATATACAGTAAATGCTGTTAGCTAGTATTAAAGTCAGCATGTAATAAGAACCAATATTCATTTGGGAACCCTAGGCTAGGGCACTATATGATTGTGAGGTGCCTTCACAATCATCAAAGGGGAACATGAATTGTTGAATATAGTGGTAGTTCTTTCTTACCTGGGAAAGGAAAAGAGGCAGAGAAGTCAAGGGATTGATATTTATCTAATACTTTTTATATGCCAATAGCTTTCTATAAAAGTAATTTCTTTTTTTCTCACAAACCAAATATTTAAACAGAAGAGAAAGTGAAGTTTGCAGGAGTTAAATTTCTTATTTATCAGCATTTCCCACCATGCCCTCGTTGTGGCAGGTGGGGAACCCTACCAGTGGTTGTGTTACTTCTTTGAGAATTGGTAATTCATGTGTAGTGTTTTGATAATGCTCCATGAATCAGAATATTTGATTATCCAAAACATCCCACTTCTTGGTTAATGATTCCTAGAGTATTGAAAATATGAACCTGAGAATGTTTTGGAAATAGCTAATATATATAACAGTCATATCAACAAATTGGTTTTTGATAAATTGGATATAGCAGTAGAAATTACTAATGATTTTTTTCCACTAAGCAAAAACATTCTAAGAATATAGAGAGAGAATAAATAAAATAATTGCTATATCAAGACCACAATTTCCTCAAGTTAATTCTGCCTTCTAAGGGAGTTGCAAACTTTTTCTCCAAAGTAGAAAAATGGCTCTCTTCAGGAAAATGCCTTACTAGTCTGCTTTGAATAAAAAGTGAAGCCTAAGGACATTGACTGGAGAGGCAATGGCGAATGACAGAGTGGGAACCTGGGAAAGATGCTGTGGGAGGGTCCTGGGACCATGAGAAGAAGGAGGAGTGAGGATGGTCTTCAGAGAGGAGGGCACAGGAAAGACATGGTGGGAGGTTAGGAGGCTTGAAGAGGAGAAAAGTTCAATGAGATATTCTAAAAAGCAGAAATGACAGAGAGGGTTTAAAATGAGGAATTTCTAATATTCAGTTTTAATCCATGTGCTATGCTTTGACGTGGTGTAATGTCCCGAAATCAAGAGTAGGTCGCTTAACAGACTGAGCCACCAGGTGCCTCTATAGGGAGGTTTTTTATGTTTTTTATTTTTTTATTTTATTATTTTATTTTTTTAGATTTTTTTTTAAGTTTATTTATTTTTGAGACAGAGAGAGAGAGACAGAGTATGAACAGGGGAGGGTCAAAGAGAGAGGGAGACACAGAATCTGAAACAGGCTCCAGGCTCTGAGCTGTCAGCACAGAGCCCGATGCAGGCCTCGAGCTCACTGGCTGCGAGATCATGACCTGAGCCGAAGTCGGATGCTCAACTTACTAAGCCACTCAGGTGCCCCTAGGAGGTTTTTTAAACAATTGTGTGGTTGAGACCTGGAAGGGCATATGAAAGTAATGTGGGACTTGAGCAAAATCAACGTGGGTAGTGGTTCTGAATAGCATATTAAGTTTCCTAGGAACCTTGATTTATTGCATATAACCAGGGGATTTCTTCTTCTTCTCCTTTGTTTTTAGATTTCTTCATTCTTAAAGATCTTTTTCCATGCATGGTTTTAAAGTACATGAGTATAAATTAGTGGGGCAGAACTTGGGCTCTGGCATCCCACAGAACTGGATTTCCATTCTATTTGTACCACTTACCAGCTCTGTGGACTCTTAACTCTGAGTCCCTTTTACCTTCTAAACCCCAATGAGCTTCTATGAGGATGAAATGACATAATTTAGCTCCATTCATGGCACATATTAAGCACTCAGTAACTTTTTACCTATTATTTTGCTCAACTTGTTATATTAAGGCTAGCAAGTACTTCCTTTTCCCCTTTTAATACTGTAGTCCACATTCCTTCCTCCTCAAAGCCTCCCTATTGAGTTCTAGAGTACTACCAGTGATTTCTAAAAAAATCCAAGTGTTCATCTATTGGGACAGAAGTTCTCAGATTTAGAGTTATTTTGAGGCCTTGCTGTAGTGACACCTTTGGCATAGTGGCTTTCAGATAGATGCCACCTTTGCTTAGGAACACTGTGCTTCTATTGGGGGGGGGGGGGCGGGTAGGCATGAGAACCTCCAGAAACTGATCTGTGTTAATTTAGATACTTTATTGTAATTTAGTAGTACAGAAGTAACATTAATTGGAATGTTCTTTTCTAACCTTTCCACTAAAGCTCTAAAAACTTTCCCCAGAATTAAACAGATTCATATGATATTCCCTCAACAGTTTGTTCATCATTAGCAATGGCCTGTCCCATATAACGTAACAGCATTTAACTAAAACATAAAGCACTGGCCTTCCCCCAAATGATACTTTTCCTTTAGGATGCTCACATCTGGAGGTTTTTGATACATGTTGGAGGTCGCAGGGTCTCTAGGCCGTACATCTGAATTTTCTGTTCAGTTACTTGCTCTGGCGGGCACTGTTCCCTGGCAAATAGCACAGCCATTTACAATCTCCTCCTCACTGCCCGCTACGGGGACTAGAAAGCTGCACACTCATTTCCCCAAATTTCCTTAAAGCAAGTGATTCAGTTTTAATCATCAAGTGATTCATGTGATTCAGTGAATCATTAAGAGATGCCACCTGTGTAGTTTCTGGGGTTGGAAAGCTGCTGTGGAGCATGCCTGGAGGGTTTATTCAGATAATAGCACCAGGATAAACCTGCTGGCCCAGGGATCCTTACCTTGGAGTTATATTCCCATGTCAGATAGTCTTAGGTAGGCCAGAGTGACTCTAAATCAGCAATCTTCTCTCCATGGACAGGCAAAAATCAGTGACACTTTGACTTCATTTCATCTGCCTTTCTTCTGGCCGATGGTATTCCCCAACTTTGAAGCTACTATTTAAATATTCTGTGAGGTCTTCTTGCTCTTTTCCAGTTCCTTTTTCTGTGTAATGTATGATAAAGAGGTGGAGATAGAAAATTAAGTACTTCTTCAAATCATTTCTCCATTTTAAGAGGAGATTTAAAAAATTCTGTAAACAAAGCCATTCTATTTAAGGTTGATAAGCTCATTTCAGATGTTAAAATGCTGATTAAAAATTATCTTCTGGGGGCGTCTGGGTGGCGCAGTCGGTTAAGCGTCCGACTTCAGCCAGGTCACGATCTCGCGGTCCGTGAGTTCGAGCCCCGAGTCGGGCTCTGGGCTGATGGCTCAGAGCCTGGGGCCTGTTTCCGATTCTGTGTCTCCCTCTCTCTCTGCCCCTCCCCCGTTCATGCTCTGTCTCTCTCTGTCCCAAAAATAAATAAAAAGAAAACGTTGAAAAAAAAAATTAAAAAAAAAATTATCTTCTGTATATGGTCATCCCACTAAGCACCCACTCTGCCTCGAGTGTAGCACATTCATTAGCATATGGAGCATGCTGTTGGGTACATAGAGAGACTGGGTAAATACCAAGCTTGGAAAAAACTGAATCTGGAAATTAGCAATCTAATCCCCTTAGAGTGAAGATGGTCAGGGAAGAAAAGCAAACACTGAGTTTCACATTCAAATGAAATGTATGAGTACAGGCCAAAGATTAATATTATTTAGTTTGGGAAGATGAAGACTTTTATCTTTCATTTACATCTGTACAATTGTTGAGAATGGTTGGAAAGAACACAGAGTTGGGTACCATATCCTGGAAGACAATCTCATTATAAGAAAATCCTGAACACAGATCATGTATTTATGAACTGAATCTTACATTTTCTATTTGCCTCTCTCCAGTCCATATCTGACATTTTTTAGGATCAGCTTCTGTGCTGACCTCAGTGTCCTGATTTCTTTCCTGCTTGGTTTCCTCTTGATCTCTGCACTGCCAGTAGAGAAAAATACATCAAAACCTGTGTGTGGCTTCAGTGCTGAAGCTTGGGAATCAGTTATCCAGTTTGCGTTAGAATTTTAAAGCTTTCATTGCTACTGTAAACTTATTAGAAATAGGCTTAAATTTAGTTCTTAATTCTTTGGGACTGTGACCTTCAACCTAAGAACTGATCTTTGCTTCAGGATAAGTTTTCAAACTTGCTACTGCATTTTAAGAGTGATTTCTTGCTAGGTTTTCATGCCCTTTGGGTTAATTCACACATCTAGAAGCAACCTGAGCTACTATTCAGTTCAAACCTGCTAATTTTGAAGATTAGCAAACTGAGATGCAGAGTTAAGTGACTCAGAAGAGGTTTTCAGCAACAAAAGAATGAGAGAGCTCTTTCCACTGTCGTATGCTATTTCATTAATTAAAAAAGGGGGATGTGTGTGGATTAGGTTCTCGCTCCTCTTCCTTTCACTCTGTATTTTTAAATTTTACAATTAGTAAAATTCATAAATAACAAATATATCAAGGACGAGTGTTTAACACCCCTCTCACCAAATGCACAAGGACTAGTACCACCATTAGATAGCCTAAAATTTGACTCTTTCTTAACTGTTCTCAGAAATACTCTCATTAGTGAGCATTTTCTTCAAATAGGTAATTAAACCAATGACATTAACTCCTTTGGGCAATATGCACACTGCTTTTGAGGAAGTATTTTCTCTTTTGTGGCTTTGTTGATGTGGCTGCATTCATTTTACTTTTCATATTTCAAATTAAGTGAGGTGGTTTCAAGAAACCAGGGAAACTCAGGGAAATGGAAACTGTTTTATACAGATCTGATATAATCACAGTATGAAATATATAGAAATGCAGAAGCAGATAGTGTTGCAAAATCAAATGCTCAAAAGTCTAGGAACTCATGCTTGCATCTAATTTTTAGAGCTGGAATAGTCCAAGAGGTTAATTTCATCTAATTCCTGATCCTGTAGGTGAAGAGACTAAGACCCATAGAGGTATTTGAGAGCTTGTCCTAGATCTCATTATTAGTTAATAAATGAGTTGAGGCAGAAATAATGTTCACTAAAAATACTGATGTGTATATGACTACACAATAAAGGATAGGATAGAAAAAAAAAAACCCTCCTAGATATAACTCTGCTACTTACATATGTATAACCTCTCTGCCTCTGTTTTCTCATTTGAAATGTGAAAAAAAAAAAAAATGAAAGAAAGCACCTCTCTTTTGAAGTATTCTTTTGAGGAGTAAATGAGATATTATAGGTAAGGGCTTGGCACAGTTCCTGGCAAATGGTAAGTATCAAATAAATGATAACTAGTATTAATATGTAAGTTGTAGCAAGCCCATCGGGCTGAAGAAAAATCTCTGAGCAGTGCAATTCAAGAAATATTTATTGAGGGGGTGCCTGGGTGGCTCAGTCGATTAAACACCGGATTCTTGATTTTGGCTCAGGTCATGATCTCACGGTTCCTGAGTTTGAGCCCTGCATCAGGCTCTGGGCAAATAGTGTGGAGCCTGCTTGGGATTCTCTTTCTCTCCTTCTCTTCTTCTCTCACGCTGTGTCTCTTCCTGTCTCAAAATAAATATATAAACTTTAAAAATAAAAGAATATTTATTGAGTATCTAATACATGCCAAAGTGTTTGAGACTGGGAAACAAAGTAAATAATTCAAAATAATTGTCTTCAGTGTTTATAGTTACTAAAAAAGATGATTCCTGAACTGACTAGCTTAGGAATGTTGAGGAAAACAAACTCTAGGCTTTGGAACAAGTGTGGTAAAAGGCTTAGCAAAAGAGAACAATCTTCATTTGTTGGCCTGGTTTTACATTTTTCAAGATCATTTCTCACCACCCTTTATGTCCCAGTAAAGGGACAGTAAAGGGGAGCAACAGTGTAGGTATTAGCCCAGTGGTTTCCATTCGGGCTGATGTCAGAATCACTTGGAGGTCTTTAAAGAAAATGCAGAGTATACCTGAAACTTAATTCATTTATCTAGTATTTGTCAAATACTTAATGTATTTGATTCTTGGCTTCAAATGTTGAACCATCAAAAAGCATTAAAAATTTACCATTCTAAGAAATATAATAACACTAATTCAAAGGGATTCATGCACTCCCATGTTTATAGCAACATTATTTATAGTAATCAAGATATGGAAACAGCCTAAGTGTCCATCTATTGATGAATGGATAAAGAAGGTGTGACATCTATCTTTCTTTTTTTTTTTTAATTTTTTTTTCAACATTTATTTACTTTTGGGACAGAGAGAGACAGAGCATGAACGGGGGAGGGGCAGAGAGAGAGGGAGACACAGAATCGGAAACAGGCTCCAGGCTCTGAGCCATCAGCCCAGAGCCTGACACGGGGCTCGAACTCACGGACCGAGAGATCCTGACCTGGCTGAAGTCGGACGCTTAACCGACTGCGCCACCCAGGCGCCCCAAACATCTATCTTTCTATCTGTCTATCTATGAATACAGAATATTATTCAGCCATAAAAAGAATGAAATCTTGCAACAACATGGATGGAGCTAGAGAGTATAATGCTGAGCAAAATAAGTCAGTTAGAGAAAGACAATTACCATATGATTTCACTCATATGTGAAATTTAAGAAATAAATGAGCAATGGGGAAAAAAGAGAAGTGGGGGTGGGGGGAACAAACCAAGAAACAGACTCTTAACTAAAGAGAACAAACTGGTGGTTAGCAGAGGGGTGAGAGTGGGGGGATGGGTGAGATAGGTGATGGGGATTAAGGAGTGCACTTGTGATGAGCACTGGGTGATAATATGGAATTGTTGAGTCACTGTATTGTATACCCAAAACTAATATGAAACTGTATTTTAACTAACTGGAATTAAAATAAAAAAAAATTACCATCTAACTTCCTCTGCCCCCCCTCCCCCCCCCCCCCAAAAGAGGAAGAGCATTACCTTGGACCTACTTTATGTCTTGCCCATGTCTGTCAGTTCCATATTGGCTCCGTTCTATTTCTTATCTGCTCTTGCTCTTCTAATTGTGTCTCTCCGTTTATTGGAATCTTTGGCTCATGATTTTTCAACTTTTCTCCATGGTTTATGGCTTGCTGCCTGTGCAGAGCCCACCTTGGAGCTTGAAATCATGAACCGTGAGATCATGACCTGAGCTCAACCGACTGGGCCACCTAGGCACCCCAAGGAATTAAATATTTTAATGTACTTACACTTACATAATTGCATCCTTTAAGATACTTTTATGAAAGCCAAGGTCAAATGTGGCTCATTTATGTTTTTTTCCCAATTTGTACATGTAGACAGTATAAAAACTAAGGCAACTCGGGCCTATGGTAGCTTAATCAACATAAGCCATACCCAATTTGGAGATGATAAGTTTACTAACTACCAAAATCTCATTTTTATGAACTCTTTAGGGAGTATGGAATAGACTTCCTTGTTTTTTTAAAAAAAATTTTTTTTTCAACGTTTATTTATTTTTGGGACAGAGAGAGACAGAGCATGAGCAGGGGAGGGGCAGAGAGAGAGGGAGACACAGAATCGGAAACAGGCTCCAGGCTCTGAGCCATCAGCCCAGAGCCTGACGCGGGGCTCGAACTCACGGACCGCGAGATCGTGACCTGGCTGAAGTCGGATGCTTAACTGACTGCGCCACCGAGGCGCCCCTAGACTTCCTTGTTTTATAAATGAAGGATTCCCCTGAAAAGCCTGGGCCACCACTTAAAGGGTGGCTGGTGGCACCTGGGTTGGTTAAGTCTCTGACTCTTGATTTTGGCTCCGGTCTTGATCACATAGCTTCGTGGATTTGAGCCCTGCTTGGGCTCTGTGCTGGTAGCACATAGCCTGCCTGGGGTTCTCTCTCTCCCTCTCTCTCTGCCCCTTCCCCACTTGCACCATCTATGTCTCTCTCAAAAATAAAATAAAATAAAATAAAATAAAATAAAATAAAATAAAATAAAATAAAATAAATAAAATAAACAAAGGGTGACCAAGGAAGTAACCTAAGAAAGCATTAAAAAAAAGCTTTGGATCTTTGGTTTCAGATACACCTGGATTCAAATTCTGGCTTTACTTTTTATAAGATATGGCCTCAGTATTATTACTTCGATTCTCTAAGTTTGAGCTGTCCCCTGTTTATCTTAAAGAGCTTTTAAAAAAGTGTATAATTCAGGGGTGCCTGGGTGGCTCAGTCAGTTAAGTGTCTGACTTCAGCTCAGGTCATGATCTCATGGTTCATGAGTTTGAAGCCCACATTGGGTTCTCTGTTGTCAGTGCAGAGCCTGCTTAAGATCCCCTGCCCCTCCCAGCCTTTCTGCCCTTCCCAGCCTCTCTGCCCTTTCCCCTTTCTCTCTGCCCCTCCCTTTTCTCTCCTATACTTTCTCTGCCTCTGCCCCCAACCCCCCTCCTGTGCATGCTATCTCTCTCTCAAAAAATAAATAAATAAATAAATAAAAAATAAAAAATAAAAATCAAGTATATAACTCACTAGATTTGTTGCTGTGTTCCCATTTAATAATATGTTATAAATGTTTGCCATATGAATAAACTACTATGTTAATAAATATACATCTGTATCATCATGTAATATTCCATTTCAAATGATTTTGAGGTTTAAATGTGATAAAATATGTGCATATAACTGTCATATAATAATTTAAAAGCAACTACAGGATATAAATGTTACCGAAATTCAGATTTCATATAATTAGCCTGGTGATTGACATTTGCTAGCCAGCCACCATAGTGCAGGTGGTCTCCAGCCCCCTTAAAGCAATACCTCCACACAGAATTGCTTCCTATGTCAGGACCAGGATTCATGTGTTTCAGACATCACCATAGGCATCAGAACGAAGGTAGTTCAGGGACCTGCATAAGAGATATGGTAGATAATGGAATAATATTGATGCTTTTTGGAGAACAAAAATATGTATTATAACTGGTTCTAGACCTGGAAGGCCAGCAGACCCTCAGAGGTTTTCTCAGAGATCATTTCTCAGAACAGAAAGTTAATTTTCATTTCTGTGAAGTCCTTTATTTCCAGCACCCTGGAAGTATTTGTTCCCTTCCTTGTGAAACAAAACTCAGTTAATGACCTTCCCCTTAAGGAAGATTATCAGAACATGAGGAACACTTCAGGTTTCTATTTGAAAATGTGTGTTCCTCCTACTACATTTCTAGTTTAAAAATTCTCTCTTTAACATTCCAAGAATTATTTTTGTAAATGATCTTGGCTGCAATTCATAACACTGTATGTAACATTCGCCAGACTAGTTCATAGTTCTCCTCTGAGTACCATTTTATAGAAGTAGACTCAGATGCTCTGGGATTGACACAGATCCTATGGGCTGAGCTCCATGATGTCTCCTAAGTCACAAAGGGCTGGATCTATGAGAAGAACTCTGAGGTCTATTGCTAGCTGTTCCTCCTATATATTACATCTCTTGAGGAGGATACTCTGAGCTATGAATGCTGGTGAAAATAGAGACTGCTGGGAAGACGGGCTGCATATTGACATCTTATGGTGCTGTCCCGATGGCTTCTCCAACTAAGCTAGCTGATGTCTCAATTCCTCAACAGAGGTGGTTGTGAATATTTAAAGAGAGAACCTGTTATATGGTTAACTAATATTTATTGAAGGCCTCCTATTTGTCAGGTGCTGTGCTGGCACCATAGATAGAGAAGTAAACAAATGGGAATAGTTCAATTCTTGTGGACCTTCTGAATGAGTGTAAAAAACAGGTGATATGAAGCAAATAATGGCAACTGTGTTTAGGGAAACTTGACCTAGACCAGAATTCAAGGAGATTTCCCTGAGGAAGTGACATTTGAACTGAGACTTGAGTTTAGATGGGTAATGAGGGTGGGGGACTGGCACTTCCAGCAAAGGAAACATCTTGTGAGAAGTCCCAGGTGTGTTTGAGAATCGAGAAAAGAGACACTTTGGGTGGCTCAGTTGGTTAAATGTCTGACTCTTGTTTTGACTTGTGTCATGATCTCCTGGTTGGTAGTTTTGAGCCCTGCTTTGGGCTCCATACTGCTGATAGTACGAAGCCTGCTTGGGATTCTCTCTCCTCTTCTCTTTCTCTGTGAATCTCTCTCTCTCAAAATAAATAAAGAAACCTAACAAAAAAAGAACTGAGAAAAGTGCAGTAAGGCTAGAGGGCTAAGAGCTAGGGAGAGAGATGAGGCAGGAGATATGCATAGGGCCAAATCATATAGGGCTATATAGGCCATGCATATTACACTGCGTTTTATTTAAGGGTAGTGGGAAGAGGGAAGATACCATATGTATGAGTTTGTTAGGGCTACAATAGCAAAATACCACAGACTGGATGGCTTAAACAACAGAAATTTATTTTCTCACAGTCCTTGAGGATGGAAGTCCAAGATCAAGGTGCTGTAAGAATCAGTTTCTCTTAAGGCTTCCGTCTTTAGTTTGCAGATGGTCTTTGCCCTTTTGCTGCCTCTTTATATGATATTCCTTTGTGTGTGTATGCCCCCAGGGTCTCTTTATGTATAGAAATTTCCACTTCTTATAAGAATACCGCCAGATTGGATTAGGGCCTTCCATATAGCCACATTTTAACTGAATTGCCTCTTTAAAGGCCTTATCTCCAAATGCAGTTACATTCTGAGGTGTTTGGACTGCAACATGTGAATCTTGGGGGGACACAATTCAGCCCTATTGTGTCACTATTAATGTGCCTGTATTGTGGAAAATAGATTGGTGAAGGGCAATAGTGAATACCCATAGGAGTCTATTGAGAAAAACGATGGTGGCCTGATGAGGGTGTGTGTTGTGAAGATAAAGCAAGGGCAACAGGTCTGAGAAGGATATTGGTGGGGGATTGATGAGATCTGAGTGAGGGTCAGAGAGAGGGAGGAGTCAAAGATGACTCCTACGTTTCTGGTTTTTGCATCTGGCTAGATAGTGATTCACTTTATTTCGATAAAGAACAGTGGAGAAATAGAACAGTGGTTTCTGGGGAAGAGGATGGGTTTTGTTCTTCTCGTGTTGAATTTGAGGTGCCTGTCAGTCATCAGGTGGAGATAATGAGTAGATTGTTTACTGGAGAAGGAATCAGCCTTTGTAATGGGCAGAGCTGATTATCATATATACAAATGTCTATAATAGACAAAGTTGCTCTTACCTGGCCTTTAATTTACTTTCTAAGGAAAAGTCTGTAGCCTTCTTCAAAAATGTGCTCTTGACATCCTTAGAAATTTATTCTCAAAGTTTGCTAGACTAGGGTTTGGTAGCTTCTTATAGTCAATATTGTGGAATATTTCTTTTAACAATTTTTCTTAGTTTGACCTGTGACTTAACATGCTTAAGGAAATTGCCTAATGTTTATAGCCTCTTCTTGAGGATAAAACAAATCTTTTCATTTCCTTCCTGCATGCCAGAACTCAGGAAAGGATGAAGTCTTGCACTAAAAATGAGGTCTGTAAAACTCTGATGTAGATGGTAGAACAGAGAGCCTTTTTAGTGGCAACATAGAGTCCCAGGCAGTACAGCTTTGTGGGGATTTGATGGCCCCTCAGTGGGAGCAAGGGTGTGTTAGTGGTAGATGGGGAACAGAAAGGCAGTGTCAAGAGGCAGTGAGCTTTGGCACCATGGTCACAGTTAGTGGTATCCTTGAAATGAAGGCTGAACTTTGGGGCAGCTGGAAGCAGGCTGGAGCTAAGTCAGAGATCAGGAAAGAGCTGGGTCAGTCCTGGTAATAGAAGATTTTCTTGAGTGCCCTTCCCCACATTAGTTCAAGGGCTAAAGAGGAGATACAGCCTTGCTAAAAGGCAGCTGTAAGGATTTAGGGTGACTAATCTGCCTGGTTTGCCTTGGTCAGACAGGTTTCTGAGGTGAGGAACATTCAGTTCTTTATTTATTATTATTTTTTTAAATGCTTCCTTATTTTGGAGAGTGAGAGACAGAGTGTGAGTGGGGGAGGGGCAGAGAGAGAGAGATCGGGAGACACAGAATCTGAAGCAGACTCCAGGTTCCCAGCTGTCAGTACAGAGCCTGTTGTGGGGCTCAAACCCACAAATGGTGAGATCATGACCTGAGCCGGAGTCAGACCGCTAACTGCCTGAACCACCCAGGTGCCCCGAGGTACTTTCACTTCTAAAACTAGGAAAGTCCTGGGGAAACTTCTATGAGTTGGTTACCCTATAAAGATTTGAATAGAACTGGGATCCTGGGTCCTTAAGTGGTCTTAGAAGAAAAAAACCTTTAATCTAAAGCAAATAAAACTGTGTGACTCACTCATCATAACCTTCTTAGTAGAAGGACTACTACAATTTCCTTCACATTTTTAATAAATCAATTAATTTATGTTTGTAATAAATTGGAGATCATTAGAGTGACCTAATTCTAGTTTGCCTGGGATGATCCTGGTTTATACCTGTTGTCTCATGTTATTAATAGTGTTCTTTTCAGTCTCAAAAGCATCCTGATTTGAATGATAACTTGTGTGGTCACACTATCTTTAATAAAATGGTCTTTCTCATTCTTAAGAGTATGGTTTTGTGAACCTTGGCAAAACAGGCCAATTTTTATATCATTATGTTTGACAGTGTTCCTTTTAAGATGATTTACTATTTACTAATCTTACTAAATTAAATTTTAAAAAATAAGCTTTCCTGTTTAGAAGTACTTGACCATAGTTCCATCTCTCAAATCAGAGGTTATTACACACATATATTCTCTTTATCTCACATTCTACCATCTCATTATTTCAGAGAAGTATCATGAATTTTAAAATTTATTTCTAATCAAAATTTTCATAACATGTTATAAGCAAGAAATTAGAATTTGAAAGGAAGAAGATACATACTAGCAGAGAGTCAATGACAAGCAAGGGAAGAGGGAAAAGGATTATCTTCTTAAAGAAAAAAATTAAAATTAATGATGTGTTTTTTGCTCAAATTTATCAGATAATTTGGTGAAATCAAATGATTTCAGAAATCAGATGAAAATCACATTTTATGAAAAATAAATTATACAGAATGTCTAAAAATTATTAGTATGAAATATATATTATTCAAAGAATAAATATAGAGAGTATCAGTGGTATCTAAAGAGATTGTATCTCAAATAAACCTCTTTTCAGATTATGAGACATAGATTTGAATACATTTCACATTTGTTTACAACAGAATTGAATATTCATTTCCGCCTTTCACCCATCTTTAAGATCACCCTAGTCTGGGTTTCCATTTCAATGAATGTTATTGACCACTAGAGGGAGAAACAAGAAAAGCTTTGAAAATTTTGATGACTCTGAGAGATTAGTTAGATGTCAGTAGTAAAATGTGCTAATTGTAGCGAACAAAGATTCAAGGAAGGCATTAACAGATACTGTTGGTTGTTGGACATCTGCAAATTCTATGGGATCCTATAGAAATAAGGTAACAGAAAGATCATGTGGCTTCTTTAAAGCATGATGAACTACATATTCTGTGGTTGATCAGCTAAATTACAGTTTTGTTCAATTTGTGCCTTTAAACCGAAAGAGTAAGTGCAATAAAGAAACATATTTAGGGGCGCCTGGGTGGCACAGTCGGTTGGGCGTCCGACTTCAGCCAGGTCACGATCTCGCGGTCCGTGAATTCGAGCCCCGTGTCGGGCTCTGGGCTGATGGCTCAGAGCCTGGAGCCTGTTTCCGATTCTGTGTCTCCCTCTCTCTCTGCCCTTCCCCCGTTCATGCTCTGTCTCTCTCTGTCCCAAAAATAAATAAAAAACGTTGAAAAAAAAATTAAAAAAAAAAACATATTTAAGGATGAATGATAAAAGGATTAGCTTCAGGCTTCACAGGGGAGAAAAGTGGCAGTAAAGGAAAAATACTATTATAACCAAAGCAATTTCTCTATACTTTACATTAAGTGAATTTGACAATTAATACTTAAAATTACACTTAAATATGAAGAACATAGCTGTTATAAAGTGAAAATCTAATCAGCTAAAGGTGTGGTTATCTCAAACTAATCAATATGTAGATTTATCAAGAGACAACTTACTTCATTAGAAAATGTCTTTGAATTATTTGTTGTCCAAGAAATTATGGACTCTTACTGCACAGAAAATAATAAAAAATCTATTAATTTAATAAATGTTGAACATCTACTCCATGTATGGTAATCAGGAGATTTAAGACTGACTTGGACATGAATTCTTTTCTCAAGAAATTTATAGTCTACAAAACCTGTACATAAAATCTATAAAATAATGTAGTTGTTGGACACACCATTAGAGGAGCAGAATCAGGGCACTATGGGTGCTGGGAAAGAAAAGTTACTCCTAGTTTGATGTGTCAGTGGGGGGTGGTCAGACAGAAGGAATCAGAGGAGGCTTTCTGAAAGATGTGGCATTTGAGCAGGACCTGAAGATATTTAGAATTTAGAAACGTGGCAATTACAGGAAAAGCATTCTAGGTGCAGAGAGCAGAATGAACAAAGGTATGGAGGTAAAGTCTTGCTGAACAAATGCAAAATGTATAAACACACAAACATAAAACAGAGAAAAGGACAGATAATCTAAAAAGGCATACATCTAGTCCAACATGTGAAATATGATTGGTTTAGACTATACCTGATAGTTGATTTTATTTATCAACTTGATTTGGTCAGGGGGTGCCCAGATATTCAGTCAAATAGTCTGCAAGTTTCTATGAGGTGTTTCTGAAAGAGATTCTAACTGATTTAACAGTTAAATCAGTAGACAGAGTAAAGCAGATTGCTGTCCATAATGTGGATGGGTCTCAGCCAATCAGTTGAAGGTGTGACTAGAACAAAAGGCTGACCCTCCCTCGAGTAAGAGAGAATTCTGTCTGATAGCTTTTGACTAGAAGTGGGGCATCAGCCCTGGAGATTTTGGATTTGCCAGCCTCCATAACTGTATGAGCCAATTCCTTATACTAAATCTCTTTCTCTTTCTATAGATATATCCTATTGGTTCTCTTTCCCTAGAGACCTCTGCCTATACACTGTTAATACTGTCTAAGAACAAACATCTAATAATCTATGAACAAATATCTGTTTGGTACCATTTTGATCCTAATATTATCCTGAACAATGGGAGAAGTACTAGAATAGCATCAATTTGCAGAGAATTCTTATAAACCTGAGAGTCACTTCAAAAAGGGTAGTTATATAGCTGATAAAACTAATAGATTTAGAAACTAATGTTCTACTTTATTTATTTATTAAAGTAAAAGAAACAATTAAAATTTTAACTTGGAGGTAAGAAAACTAAATTATAACCCCAATAGCCCATCTGATACAACCACTGTTAGCATTTTGATGTATTTTTTCTTTTTTTTTTTTTTTTTTAAATTTTTTTTTTTTCAACGTTTATTTATTTTTGGGACAGAGAGAGACAGAGCATGAACGGGGGAGGGGCAGAGAGAGAGGGAGACACAGAATCGGAAGCAGGCTCCAGGCTCTGAGCCATCAGCCCAGAGCCCGACGCGGGGCTCAAACTCACGGACCGCAAGATCGTGACCTGGCTGAAGTCGGACGCTTAACCGACTGCGCCACCCAGGCGCCCCTTGATGTATTTTTTCAATAATTTTTATAGTATATATAAATTTTAATGCATCTAAAATCAGGTAGTCAATTTTCTTCCTTAACATTATGTCATAAATATTTCCCTATATTACTTCATAATTTTAAGAACTATAATTTTTAATGCCTGTTCAATATGTAATTTGCAAACTTACTATAATTTTTGCAATCATGGCTTTATTTTTGAATATTGAGATTGTTATTCAGATTTTTCTCCAATTTTTAAAATCATCAATATAAGTATCTTTGTAATTAAAGCTTTTTCATATTTTGAATTATTTCTGAATAAATTTCCATAAGTGGTAGTATAGATCAGCAGGTATGAATATTTTTACAGTTAGTCTAAATTGCTTTATACAAATGCTGTATCAACTTATAAGGCCTCTGAAATAAATCATACTTGTACTTATTCAATACTGAGTCTCGTTTTTATTAATAAAAGACTTTCTTTGGTAGGAATCTGAATCTGTACTGTTATAAAAACCTCACTTTTCAGACTCCCTTGCAGATAGGTATGTTCCTATGACTGTGTTCTGGTGTATTAAGATTGCTTCACTGAGCTAGAAATATTTTTGTTTTACTAATTAAAAGGCACCAGTTGGCACACACCTTTTCTTCTTTATTGTTCCTTTCTTCTTCCTGACTAAAATTAGAGCAGACTTCTTGAAAATTTGAGGATGAAAGCTACAAGTTAAAATTTGTAGAACAGGAAGCTAGGAGCTTGTGACTTTCTTGAATTCCTGCACCAGCTCTGGACTCCTTCCTCTGGAATTTTTGTTTATGTGATTAAATTAATCCATATTTAGTTAAGAAACTGTAGTCATATTTCTGTTACATAAAACCAAAAGAAAATCTAATAATATTTGTGCATAATTATTTCTCCAAAATAATGGGTATTGTCACTCAAATTGGGGGGAGGGCACTGTATTAGTACTCTTGATTACAAATAACAAAAACTAACTTAAACTAGTTTAAACAATAAAAGGGAATTTACTGGTTCATATACCAAGAGAAAAACAGGAGTTGAACTAAGCTTCAGAATTTACTAAGCAGCATCAATGATATTCTGAGGTTAGATCTCTTTCTTCCTTCTTTTTCCTTCTCTCTCCTTTATACTATCTCTCCTGTGCGTTGCCCAACTTGGCCTCTTCTATTCTACTGAAATGAATTCTTTCATACAACTGGAGAGGTTGGCCAGTAAGCATCTCCAGGCCTATGTTTCTTCAATGTCATTGAAAAATATGGGAAGAGAGCATTTTCACTTTTTTCAAATGTCAGTGCTAGGGAAGGACTCTGGCTGATCCAACCCATATCACATGCTCATCCAAGGATGGAGGGTCACAGGACAACTGTGACTGTCAATCTTACCAAGATCACTGGAATAGGGAAGGGACAGTTCTTCAAAGAAAAAGTTGTGTGTTGACATAACATAGCAGAAAGGCTAAAACAATCTGTCACCAATAACTATCTTTTATTAATAAAATGTTCTTTATTGTTATTCTGATTTACCTTTTTTGAAGTTGAAAATTTTGTCTTTTCATTAATTTTATTTTCTTTTTTGAAAATTCCTCTTTTAAGACACTGATTGTTCATTGACAGTCAGAATAAGTTTATACCTGACAAATGAGGCAGTTGAATATTCTTTTTATTTTGAGCATGATGCTCATTTTGTGCTTGTAATACAATACTCTGTATCTGGAAATGCCATCCTCAAAGGATGGATATATATATATATATATATATGTATATATATATCTGAAACTTATCTGAAACTAATATAAAACACTGTATGTAAATTATTCTGGAATAATGTATATTATATTAATTATATCAAATTAATATATATTAATAATATATGTAATTTTAATTTCAGTATAATTGACATACAGTGTATTATATTAGTTTCAGGCATATAGTGATTCAACAGTTTTATAGATTACTCACTGCTCATCATGATGAGTGTACTCTTAATCCCCTTCACCTATCACTCATTCTATGCCCCCACACATCCCCTCTGGTAACCATCAATTTGTTCTCTATAGTTAAGAGTATGTTTTTTGATTTGTTTCTTTTTTCCTGTTGTTCATTTGTTTTGTTTCTTAAATTCCACAAGTGAATGACATCATATGGCATTTGTCTTTCTCTGACTGACTTATTTCACTTAGCATTAAACCCTCTAGATCTACCCATATTGTTACAAATGGCAAGATTTCATTCTCTTTTATGGCTGAATAATTTTCATTGTATATAATTATATATAATATAAATATATATATTTTTCTCCTTTATCCATTTATCTGTCAATGGACACTTAGACTGCTTCCATAATTTGGCTATTGTAAATAATGCTGCAGTAAACATAGGGGTGCATATATGTTTTTGAATTAGTTTTTGTGCAAATACCTATTAGTGGAATTACTGGATCATATGGTAATTCTATTTTTAGTTTTTTTGAGGAATCTCCATACCATTTTCCACAATGGCTGAACTGGTTTGCATTCTAACCAATAGTGCATGACAGTTCCTTATTCTCCACGTCCTCACCAACACTTGTTATTTTTTGTGTTTTTGATTGTAGCCATTCTGACAGGTATGAGGTGATTTCGCATTGTGGTTCTGATTTACATTTCCCTGATGATGTGTGAGGTTGAGCATCTTTGCGTGTCTGTTGGCCATCTATATATTGTCTTTGGAGGAGTATCTTTTCATGTCTTCTGCCATTTTTAATTGAATTATTTGTGGGGTTTTTTTGGTGTTGAGTTGTATAAGTTATTTATATATTTTGGGTACTAAAATTTTTTTGGATATGTCATTTGCAAATATTTTCCCTCATTCAGTAAGTTGTCTTTTACTGTTGTTGATTGTTTCCATTGCTGTGCAGAAGCTTTTTATTTAAAAAATTTTTTTTAATGCTTATTTATTTTTGAGACAGAGACAGACAGAGCATGAACCAGGGAGGGTCAGAGAGAGAATGAGGCACAGAATCTGAAACAGGCTCCAGGCTCCGAGCTGTTAGCACAGAGCCTGACGCGGGGCTCGAACTCACAGACTGTGAGATCATGACCTGAGCCGAAGTTGGCCGCTTAACCGACTGAGCCACCCAGGCGCCCCCAGAAGCTTTTTATTTTGATGTGGTCCCAATAGTTTTTGCTTTTGTTTCCCTTGCCTCAGAAGACATAGGTAGAAAAATGTCGCTATAGCTGATGTTACAGAGATTATTGCCTGTGTTCTTTTCTAGGATTTTTATGGTTTCAGGTCTCACATTTAGATCTTCAATACATTTTGAGTTTATTATTGTGTGTGGTGTAAGAAAGTGGTCCAGTTTCATTCTTTTGCCTGTAGTTGTCCTGTTTTCCCAACACCATTTGCTGAAGAGACTCTTTTTGCTCCATTGCATATTCTTGGTTCCGTTAATTGACCATATAATTGTGGGTTTATTTCTGCACTTTCTATTCTATTCTGTTGATCTATGTGTCTGTTTTTGTACCAGTACCATATGGTCTGGATTACTACAACTTTGTAGTACATTTTGAAACTGGAAATTGTGATACCTCCAGTTTTGTTCTTCTTTTTCAAGAATGCTTTGGCTATTCAGAATCTTTCGTAGTTCCAAACAAATTTTAGGATTGTTCTAGTTCTGTGAAAAATGCTATTGGTATTTTGATAGGGGTTGCATTAAATCTGCAGATTGCTTTGGTCAGTATGGACATTTTAACAATATTTGTCCTCCCATTATATGAGTGTGGTATATCTTTCCATTTGTGTCATCTTCAATTTCTTTCCTGAGTGATTTATTTAAGACTTTTCTTGCTTCTTGGGCAACTAAGTGGCTCAGTCATTTAGGCATCCAACTCTTCATCTTGACTCAGGTCATGATCTCACAGTTCGTCAATTTGAGCCCCTTGTTGGGCTTTGTGCCAAAGGCATGGAGCCTGCTTGGTTTCTGTCTCTCCTTCTCTCTGCCCCTCACCTGCTTGTGTGTTCTATCTCAAGATAAATAAATAAACTTAAAAAAAAAAGGAATTTTCTTGCTTCTGAGGTAGGCCTGCATTGCTATAAGCTTCTCTCTTAGAATGGCTTTTGCTACATCCCAAGATTTTGGACTATTGTGTGTGTGTGTGTGTGTGTGTGCGCGCGCGTGTGTTTTGATGTTTATTTATTTTTGAAAGAGAGAGAGAAAGAGTGTGCACACAAATGGGGGAGGGGCAGTGAAAGGGGGACAGAGGAACTGAAGCAGGTTCTGCGTTGACAGCAGTGAGCCCAATGTGGGGCTTGAACTCACAAACCATGTATGTGATCATGACCTGAGCTGAAGTCAAACACTCAACCGACTGAGCCACTCAGGTGTCCTTGGACTGTTGTGTTTTTATTTTCATTAGTCTCTATGTATGTTTTTATTTTCTCTTTGATTTTTTTAGATGACCCATTCCTTAACCTCCATGTATTTGTGTTCTTTTCAGATTTTTTCTTGTGGTTAATTCCTAGTTACATAGTGTTGTGGTCAGAAAAGATGCATGGTATGACTTTGATCTTTTTGAATTTGTTGAGACTTGTTTTATGGCCTAATATGTTATCTATTCTGGAGAATGTTTCACATGTACTTGAAAAGAATGTGTATTCTGCTGTTTTAGGATACAATGTTCTGAATATATGTGAGATCCATTTGGTCCAATGTATCATTCAAAGTCACTGTTTCCTTGTTGATTTTTTGTTATTGGATGATCTACACATTGATATAAGTGGAGTGTTAAAGTCCCCTACTATTATTATATTACTATTGATTACTTCCTTTATTTTTGTTATTAGCTGCTTTATTTATTTGGGTGCTCCCATGCTGGGTACATAAATATTTATAATTGTTATATCTTCTTGTTGGAGTATTCCCTTTATGATTATATAGTGTCCTTTGTCTCTTGTTACAGTCTTTGTTTTATTATTTTTTTATTTTTATTTTTATATTTTTAGAGAGAGGGCACAGTGAGCGAGGGGCAGAGAGAGGGACAGAGAGAGAAGTGGGGCTCACCCGAAGCAGGGATCCTGTTTTTACCTGAAGCAGGGCTCATATTCACCTGAAGCCAAGGTGGGTCTCGAGCTCACCTGAAGCAGGACTCAAACTCATGAACCATGAGACCATGACCTGAGCCGAAGTCAGATGCTTAACTGACTGAACCATCCAGGAGCCTCATAGTCTTTATTTTAAAGTCTATTTTGTCTGATATAAGTATTGCTACCCCAATTTTCTTTTCACTTCCATCTGCATGCTGAGTGCTTTTCTATCCCTTCACTTTCAATCTGCATGTGTTTTTAGCTCTGAAATGAGTCTTTTGTAGGCAGCATATAGATGGGCCTTGCTTTTTTATCCATTCTATCACCCTGTGTCTTTTGATTAGAATATTTAATACATTTACATGCAAGCTAATTATTGATAGGTATATACTTATTGCCATTTTGTTGTTTGTTTTATAGTTGTTTTAGTAATTCTTCTTATTCCTTTCTTCCTCTTCCTCTCTTCTCTCATTGTTTGTTGGCTTTCTTTGGTACACTTGGATTCCTTTCACTTTATTTTTTGCATATCTATTACTGGTTTTTGATTTGTGGTTACCTTTAGGTTTGTATATAACATCTTCTGCATGTAGCAGTCTATATTAAGTTGGTGGTCATGTAAGTTTGAAGCCATTCTTTACTCCTCTCCCCCACCCCTTGTTTTAGGTATATTGTGACATACTTTACATCCTTAATTTTTTTTTTTATTTTAAAGAGAGAGAGCATGAGTGGGGAGAGAGGGGCAGAGTGCAAGAGGGAGAGAATCTTAAGCAGTCTCCACACTTCGTGAAGCCTGACATGGGGCTCAATTCCATGACCCTGGGGTAATGACCTGGGCCATAATCAAGATTCAGATGCTCAACTGACTGAGCCACCCAGGTGCCCCAACATTTTTATTTTGTAAATTCTTTGACTTGTTTTTATAGATACACTTGTTTTTATTGCTTTTGTGCTTCCTTTTTTTTTTTTTTTTTAATTTCTACTTACGGTTTTTCCTTGTAGCATTGGTTTAGTGATGATGAATTTCTTTAACTTTTGCTTATCTGGGAAACTCTATCTCTCTATTCTGAATGATAGCCTTGCTGGGTGTAGTATTCTTGACTGCAGGTCTTTTTCTTTCAGCACTTTGAATATATCATGCCGCCCGCTTCTGGTCTGCAGTTTCTGCTGAAAAATCAGCTGATTGCCCTATGGGGTTTCTTTTTTATGTAACTGTTTTCTTTTATCCTGATGCTTTTAAAATTCTCTCTGTAACTACTTTTTGCCATTTTAATTGCCATGTGCCTGGGTGTTGACCTCCTTGGGTTGATTTTCTTGGAGGCTTTCTGTACCTTCTGGATCTGGGTTTGTTTCCTTCCGCAGATTCAGGAAGTTTTCAGCTATTATTTCTTCACATAAATTTTCTCCACCCTTTTCTTTTCTTTTTTTTTTTTAATGAAATTTATTGACAAATTGGTTTCCATACAACACCCAGTGCTCATCCCAAAAGGTGCCCTCCTCAATACCCATCACCCACCCTCTCCTCCCTCCCACCCCCCATCAACCCTCAGTTTGTTCTCAGTTTTTAACAGTCTCTTATGCTTTGGCTCTCTCCCACTCTAACCTCTTTTTTTTTTTTTCCTTCCCCTCCCCCATGGGTTCCTGTTAAGTTTCTCAGGATCCACATAAGAGTGAAACCATATGGTATCTGTCTTTCTCTGTATGGCTTATTTCACTTAGCATGACATTCTCCAGTTCCATCCACGTTGCTACAAAAGGCCATATTTCATTTTTTCTCATGGCCACGTAATATTCCATTGTGTATATAAACCACAATTTCTTTATCCATTCATCAGTTGATGGACATTTAGGCTCTTTCCATAATTTGGCTATTGTTGAGAGTGCTGCTATGAACATTGGGGTACAGGTGGCCCTATGCATCAGTGCTCCTGTATCCCTTGGATAAATTCCTAGCAGTGCTATTGCTGGGTCATAGGGTAGGTCTATTTTTAATTTTCTGAGGAACCTCCACACTGCTTTCCAGAGCGGCTGCACCACTTTGCATTCCCACCAACAGTGCAAGAGGGTTCCCATTTCTCCACATCCTCTCCAGCATCTATAGTCTCCTGATTTGTTCATTTTGGCCACTCTGACTGGCGTGAGGTGATACCTGAGTGTGGTTTTGATTTGTATTTCCCTGATAAGGAGCGACGCTGAACATCTTTTCATGTGCCTGTTGGCCATCCGGATGTCTTCTTTAGAGAAGTGTCTATTCATGTTTTCTGCCCATTTCTTCACTGGGTTATTTGTTTTTTGGGTGTGGAGTTTGGTGAGCTCTTTATAGATTTTGGATACTAGCCCTTTGTCCGATATGTCATTTGCGAATATCTTTTCCCATTCCGTTGGTTGCCTTTTAGTTTTGTTGGTTGTTTCCTTTGCTGTGCAGAAGCTTTTTATCTTCATCAGGTCCCAGTAATTCACTTTTGCTTTTAATTCCCTTGCCTTTGGGGATGTGTCGAGTAAGAGATTGCTACAGCTGAGGTCAGAGAGGTCTTTTCCTGCTTTCTCCTCTAAGGTTTTGATGGCTTCCTGTCTCACATTTAGGTCCTTTATCCATTTTGAGTTTATTTTTGTGAATGGTGTGAGAAAGTGGTCTAGTTTCAACCTTCTGCATGTTGCTGTCCAGTTCTCCCAGCACCATTTGTTAAAGAGGCTGTCTTTTTTCCATTGGATGTTCTTTCCTGCTTTGTCAAAGATGAGCTGGCCATACGTTTGTGGGTCTAGTTCTGGGGTTTCTATTCTATTGCATTGGTATATGTGTCTGTTTTTGTGCCATCTTTTTTTTTTTTTTAATATAAGTTATTTATTTATTTATTTTTTATGAAATTTATTGTCAAATTGGTTTCCACTCCATCCTTTTCTTTCTCTACTCCACAATTTATTCCATCTAGTGTAATTTTAATTTTAGTTATTAAGTTCTTTATCTGATTGATTCTTTTTTATGTTTTATATTTCTTTGTTAAGAGTTTCACTGAGATTGTCCACTCTTTCTCAAATCCAGTGAGTATTTTTATGACCATTACTTAGAATTTTCTATCAGGTTTATTACTTACCTCTGTTTTGTTCAGCTCTCTTGCTGTGATTTTGTCTCATTCTTTCATTTGGGACATATTCCCCTGTCTTCTCATTTTGTCTAACTCCCTGTATCTGTTTCTATGTGTTAGAAAATTCAGCTCTGTCTCCCACTTTTGAAAGTAGTGGCCTTATGAAGAGTAGGATCTGTAGTGCCCTGCAGTGCCATGTCCTCTATTCACCAGAACTGGGTACTTCAGGGGCCTAGAGCAGAGGCCTGGTTGGAGGTGTGTGTCTGCATAGGGACTGGGCACAGTTAGCAAGTTAGGTGGTAAGTGTTGGTTCTGGTTGGTTCCTGCAGGTGTCCTTGTGTCTAGGTTGAGGTGACTGGGGGAGGGAAATGGCTCCTGCCAGGTCCTTTGTTCCTAGAGAAGTTCTCCTGATGATCCCTGTCCCTCCAGCACATGCCCTGAGATTACTAAACAAATCTCCCTCCTGTATACCCCAGGTGTCTTTCAAACTGCTGCCTCCCTCCCCTGCTCATTTTCTCTCTCTCTCTCTCTCTCTCAAAATAAATTTAAAAACTTAAAAAAAAGGGGGGGGGGGTGCTGGGTGGCTCAGTCAGTTAAGCATCTGACTTTGGCTCAGGTCATGATCTCATGGCTCATGAGCTTGAGCTCTACATGGAGCTCTCTGCTGTCAGCACAGAGCCTGCTTCAGATCCTCTGTCCCCCTCTTTCTCTGCTCCTCCCCTGCTTGTTCTCTCTCTCCCCCACCCCTTTCTCAAAATAAATTAAAAAACATAAAAGCAAACAAACCCTGCTGCTTCTATGTTGTATATCCTGGGGCTGTTTATTGTGTTGTCTCTTTAAGGGTGGGGCTCAGTTTCCTCTCACCCTCTGGTTCTTCCAGAGCTGAGCTGCTGATTAAAAAAAAAAAAAAAAGTTAATGTTTATCTACTTTTGAGGGAGAGAGAGAGAGAGAGAGAGAGAGAGAGCCAAGCGACTGAGAGAGCACAAGCTGGGGAGGGGCAGAAAAAGAGGGAGACACAGAATCCAAAGCAGGCTCCAGGCTCCTAGCTGTCAGCAAAGAACCTGACACGAAGCTCAAACTCACAAACTGTGAGATCATGACCTGAGCTGAAGTCAGATGTTAACCAACTGGTGCACCCAGGCGCCCTGAGCTATTGATTTTTAAAGTTCCAGGTGTTAATCACTGTTGATTGTAAGAACACATGAAATTTAGCCCCTCTGATTTTCAAAGCCAAATGTTATGGGGATTCTCTATGTGAGCTACTTGGTGTGAAAATCTGTTTCTTTCCCTTCTCTGTGCCCTCAGCATCCCTTCCTCCCCTAGACAGTCCTGCAGTTCCTTTTAGCTCCCAACTACCTTCCTACACTCTTCAAAATGGCCTCTTCTCTACATATATTTGTAAAGAGTTTGTTCTGCTAGTGTTTAGGTTGTTTTATGGATTATTTACACTAATGTGGGTATTATCTAGTTGTATCTTTGGGACGAGGTGAGCTTAGGGTCCTACTACTCTACCATCTTCTCCAAGAACTCTCCTCTTCAATGTTTTATAGGTTTTAGAGGATAGGATTTCCACCTTTGTGATAAACTTTATTCCTAATTATTTTATTTTTGGTGCAACTATAAATGGTACTGTTTTCTAATTTCTCTGCTACTTCATCATTATTGTGTAGAAATGCAATGGATTTCTTTATATTGATTTTGTATCCTGCCATCTTACTGAACTCATTTATCAGTTCTAGTAGTTTTTGGTGGAGTCTTTAGGGTTTTTTATATATAGTATTATGTCATCTGCAAATAGTGAAAGTTTGATTTCTTCCTTATCAGTTTGAATGACTTTTATTTCCTTTTCTTGCCTGATTGCTCTGGTAGGACTTCCAGTATTATGTTGAATAAAAGTGGTGAAAGTGGACATTCTTGTCTTGTTCCTGATTTTAGGAGAAAAGCTCTCAGTTTTTTTACCTTTGAATATAATGTTAGCTGTGGTTTTTTCATATATGGACCTCATTATGTTGAGGTATATTCCCTCTAAACCTACTTTGTTGAAGTTTTTTTTATCATGAATGGAAACTGTACTTTGTCAGGTGCTTTTCCTAAATCTATGGAAATGACTATCTAGTTTTTAATCCTTTCTCTTATTGATGTACTGTATCCTTTGATTGATTTGCAAATATTGAATCACCCTTGCATCCTGGGAATAAATCTCACTTGACTGTGGTGAATGATTTTTTAAAATATATTGTTGGATTCAGTTTGCTAATATTTTGTTGAGGATTTCTGTGTCTGTCTTCATCAGAGATAGATCAGAGATTGTAATGTCTTCATCTGGTTTTTGTATTAGGGTAATTTTAGCCTCATAGAATGAATCTGGAAACTTTCCTTCCTCTTCTATTTTTTGGAATAGTTTGAGAAGAATAGGTACTAACTCTTCTTTAGATACTTGATAGAATTTACCTGTGAAGCCACCTAGTCCTGAACTTTTGTTTTTTGGGAGCTTTTTGATTACCGATTCAATTTCATTACTGGTAATTGGTATGTTCAAATTTTGCATTCCTTCCTGATTCAGTTTTGGGAGGTTATATGTTTCTAGAAATTATCCATTTCTTCTAGGTTATCCAATTTGTTAGCATGTAATTTTTTAAATGTTTTATTTATTTTTGAGAAGAAGAGCTCGTGTGGAAATGGGGATGGGACAGAGAGAGAAAGAGGGACAGAAGATCTGAAGCAGGCTCTGTGTTGACAGCAGCAAGCCCAATGTGGGTCTCAAACTCACAAATTGCGAGATTATGACCTGAGCCGAAGTTGGATGCTTAACTGACTGAGCCAGCCAGGTGCCCCAGCATGTAATTTTTTTTTTTAATGATATTCTCTTATTTAAAAAAAAAAAATTTTTTTTATGTTTATTTTTGAGACAGAGAGAGACAGAGCATGAGTGGCGGAGGGGCAGAGAGACAGGGAGACACAGAATCAGAAGCAGGCTCCAGGCTCTGAGCTGTCAGCACAGAGCCTGATGCAGGGCTCGAACTCACAAACCGTAAGATCATGACCTAAGCTGAAGTTGGTTGCTCAACCGACTGAGCCACCCAGGAGCCCCTGTAATATTCTCTTATAATCCTGTGTATTTCTGTGGTCTTGGTTGTTACTTCTCTTGTTTCATTTCTGATTTTGTTTGTTTGAATTTCCTCTTTCTCTCTCTCTCTGATGAGTTTGACCAAATGTTTATCAATTTTGTTGATTTTTTCAAAGAACCAGCTCCTAGTTTACTTAATGTGTTGTATTATTTGTTTAGTTAGAACAATATATTTTTTATGATGTTTATGTAGACATATTCTAAAGGCACCAAATATAGTGAGAACAGTGGCAATAGTTCTAGACAGTTATTTAATCAATAGGTATACTTGAATCATGTAATATGTTAAGTATGGAGAGTTAAAAAATATAGCAGATTTCCCTTTTTGAAGCTAACTGAATTGATTTTAATATATTACTTTGTAAGAATGCTTCTTTAGCTATTACACTGGCATAGTGGCATAATGGGTTGTTCCCCCAAACTCGGAATTATTCAAGATAAGAGTTAAAAACACATTCATGATTTAAGTTTTAGATTAAGGCTGAAAAGTAAAGCACATTTTTTTCTTTCAAGTAGTCTAGAGGATCTTTTGGTAAACTATAAATATTTTATTACTTTTTAAATTTACTAAATATTCATTCAGTTGGTGTCTATGGTAGTCATTTCATATTTTGTTATGGTTCACATGGGATCTTATGATTCTTGAGAACAGAGGCAGTGGCTGCAGATTCTCTAATTCTTTATCCAGGCTTTGATGTAAGGGTAACTCTAGGGTATTGCATGAGACAAAGGACTGAGAAACTTAGTCACTGCTATGTATAGCTTTGCTCATGTAATCCCCCCAAACTGAATTTATTATTTATTTATTCAAGTATAATTAACACACAGTGTTATATTATTGTCAGATGTACAGTATAATGATTCAACAATTCTATATATTACTCAGTGCTCATCACAAAGTATACCCTTAATCTCTTTTACTGTTTCACCCATCCACCTCCACCCCACCCAACTGAATTGTAATACCCTTCAAATGAGGGATGATCATGACATAAACATGAGTGCTGCATTGATTGTACCAAATACCCAGTATATTAAATCAGCTTGATTCCTCTCTTCCTTCCAGAAAAAGGGCTGGTGATACAAATGAAAAATTCTTTTCTGTGCCCTTCATATCTGCTGCTATGTCTGGCTGCTCCAGACCAGCTGCCACCTGCAGTCATGTACCCTGGTATGCATTTGTGCTGAGATAGAGCATTTTTTAAAATCTTTTAGAGTATAAAAAAATAATAGGTAAAAATATCTGAGACATACTGGTCTCAGACGCTCCTGGGAAATTTTTACATAATATTAATTACATCAGGAGTTGCACAATAAAGGCTTGTTCAAGGAACTTAGAATACCTGAGAGATCTCATTTAATTTAAAACCTGAAGCACTGAGAAGGCACCAGTTATGGAGAGGGAGAAGAGGGTCTGCTGGGAAGGAAAGAATGACAAGAAATGAGCTTAAGAAGGTAGGTAGGGCCAAAGGGCCAAACCATGGTTCTCTTTTAGGTGATAGGGAGTTACTAAAATGAACAAAGCCCAACAATGTGTTTATAGATATGAGCAGGTCAATGCTTTATCAGTTTTCCTTAATATATGCATTGTAACAAAGGTCTCCTAGAGATAATCTCCTTAACTCAAAAGAATGCTCCACTGGTGGGCAGTTCACTGCCTCTCAGATCACATTTTATATTGGGTGACCTAGATTTCCCACATTAGAGAATTCTTTCTCAGGTTGTATCTGCTTCCCTCAATGCCCAGGAGTCTGCAGAGGTATATTGGCCATGTATAGCAGCTATGCATGAATCATGGCTCATCTCTCCTCTTCAGTTATGGCTAGTAAATTAACTACCTAGTCATGATTTTCTCGGATTGATTGTAAATGTCTATGGCAATATAGTTTGTTAAGATGAGTTTTTTTCTTTTCATTTTTTTTTTTTTTTGAGAGAGAGACAACATGAGTAAGGGAGGGGTAGAGAGAGAAAGAGAGAGAGAATCCCAAGCAGGCTCCAAGCTGTCAGCACAGGGCCTGATGTGGAGCCCAAACTCACGAACTGTGAGATCATGACCCAGGTGGAAATCAAGAGTCAAATGCTTAAGCGACTGAGCCATCCACATGCCCCAAGATGAATTTTTATTTATTTATTTATTTATTTATTTATTATTATTAAAAAAATTTTTTTAATGTTTATTTTTGACAGAGAGAGAGAGAGAGAGAGAGAGAGACAGAGACAGAGCATGAGCGGAGGAGCGGCAGAGAGAGAGGGAGACACAGAATCCAAAGCAGGTTCCAGGCTCTGAGCTGTCAGCACAGAGCCCGATGCGGGGCTTGAACTCACAGACTGAGAGATCATGACCTGAGCCAAAGTCAGACACTCAACCGACTGAGCCACCCAGGCGCCCCCCAAGATGAATTTTTAAATCTTTAAATATGTTTGCCATATTTGCACTCTTTTTCTCTCTATAAATAATACATATTAGAATTTTAATACAAATTTATTATGTAATTATATATTCCATACAATTATTATATTAGATCTATATATAGATAATATATATTAAATAGTAAGAATAATCTTTTTTTATAGAGAACTAGAAAAGAATTAATTTCCAAAAAGCCTTATAGTTATATGTGAAATAGAGATTGAGATTCAACAACAAGAGCTGTTTCAAATTCTAAATTCTTGGGTTTGATTAGTTTGTGTTTATATTAGGAGTCAGGCTCTGTATTCAGCTTTCAGATTTATGTTTAAGTATTGTGCATTGATGTTTACTGAGAACTTTTAGATTCACACATATTTATAAATGAAAAGCTTAGTTATTTATTATTTTTGTGTCTGGATCTTACTTATTTTTTACCAATCAAAAATAAAATGACCCTTTATTAGAATTCAGACTTTTTCAAGACCACTGAAAAATCAAACAAGATTATAGTGAGGAAAGCATTCTTTTGATTCTTTGTCTAAAAAAGCAAGTCTATACAATATATTCTGAGTGTTCACTTTGAGAAGATATATTATTATAAGCAATCAAAACAAAGCTGTCTAGCATAAAAATAAAATGAAATCAACAAATATTTACTGAATGTCTACAGTATACCAGGACCTGAGTAGTCACTGTGAGGGCTATGGAATAGTGTATAATCTGTGCTTTCTAGGAGCTTACACATGGCCTAACAAGGGAGACAAATGTAAATGGAGTTGGGGGATGTGGACACTGACATGTGTGGAGTACCTACTATGGCCTAGGAATTGTGCTATCTCATGTTTAACATGAGTTATCTCATGTAGAGCAGAGTTCATCATCATACCTTAAATTCTTTAGTATTCTCTTTCCCACTCTCCAACCAGTCATCCAGCCTTCAGGTCATTCATAGTCCCCACCACCCTTGCTAACCTCCCACATCCAATCATCACTAAGTCCTGTTCCTGGATGCTTCCAGTGGCCTCCTGTCTGGTCTCATTGCCTCTGTTCTCTTCCCTTATTAGCCCATCTTCTTTCCACATTGTGCACAGAGAGAATTCTCTAAAAGGCAAATATCATTAGATTAATTACAACTCTTTTGGGATGCAAGTAACAGAATTCATTTAAAATAACCTAAGCAAAGGAGGTAATTTATTATTATGACTACACAGTGTCTGTTGGGCCCCAAAGGCAGAATACAGCTGGGTCAGATGAACACAATAGGTGAAGACTACAGTCCTTTTCTTTCTGTGTCTTGTCTTTGCTCCCGTCTACATATCTGCTTCATTCCTTACTTCATATCAGCTCTTCTTTCTCGGTCCCAGAAAATGGCAACCAGAAAATGACGTGGCAGAAAATGACAACCAGACTGAGCCTGGACTATTCCAGTTTCCATTTAAAATTCCTCATTGGATCAGTTTGGGTCAGGTGTCACTCTTGGATCAATCACCAATGGTAATCAGAGTTACTTTGCAAGGTAACTATAACCATGTTGTTGGAAGGAAGGAGGAGCAGTTTTCAGAAAAAGCATTTCTAGGCAAATCAATCAGCAAGTTTTTCTTGAAGAGGCTGAGCATTTGAGTTGACTGGAGCTTATGGTTGAGTTAGGAGTAAGAAATAAGGTTAAAGATGGTTTGGGGTACCAAAATTTCAAGAATCTTTATGTGAAGCTAAAGAGTTTGAGATTTATCCTATAGACATTGGGAACTATTGCAGCTTTTAAAAGGGAGTGACATGAATATTATTTAGGATAACTAATCTGGAAGCAGATTAGATATACTTTAATTGGGAGAAATTGGGGCAGAGCCCACTTAGGAAGATGTTGCAGAATTTGAATATGATGCTGAGAGCATTGGAAGAATGTGATTAAAAATATTAGGAAAGACACAGATTGCTTGGACAGAGTGGGCTTTTGTTTTTTAATCTTCATGAAATTTTTGTGATGATCATACTGCTATTGTAGAAAATAAACTCCAAATAATAAAAACACAGATCATATGTTTCAAAGTTCATAATGCTGAATCTATGTCCTTCTGACAACTCAGTCACATTTCTGACATTTTCAAAATTTCTTTCCTTTGGGTGATAAGGGCCAGGGTTTCTTTTATTGTTGTTTTTTGTTTTTTTCCCCCTCTCCCTCACCATCACCACTCCAGTTTACCACATATTTGGAGGATATTATTAGAAATAGATATGAAGCTGCAAAACTCAGGGGACAAGTTAGGCAGAGAGGCAGAGACAGTGACAAAATAGTGATGAATTATTTTCAATTCAAGATTGGAGTTCCTGTAACAAAGAGAAATACCATTAAGAGTACTGGATAGTGAGTCATTTTTAAAGTTTGGTCAAGTTTTCATAGCATTTTCTGTGTAAAGTTTACTTTAGCATTTATCACAATGCATTCTAGTTGTCTGTCCATGTGGCCGCCTGCACCTTGTGCTGTCAACTTCCTTAAGGCAGAGACTCTTGCCTATTAATCTTTATATCCATGGTGCTTGGCATAGCATTTGATGTATTTAGATGTCCAACAAGTGTTGAATATCCTCCATCGATTATAGGATTTTAAAGGTAGAGTCTGTGCTTCTTCATATACCTTTAAACCGCTTGGGAAGGGTAATTGAACACAAATTACAAATATACGAACTACCAGCTTTTCTTCTGTCCTGGTTCTTTTGAACTTTTTAAAAATAAGAATTGAGGGGCGCCTGGGTGGCGCAGTCGGTTAAGCGTCCGACTTCAGCCAGGTCATGATCTCGCGGTCCGTGAGTTCGAGCCCCGCGTCGGGCTCTGGGCTGATGGCTCAGAGCCTGGAGCCTGTTTCCGATTCTGTGTCTCCCTCTCTCTCTGCCCCTCCCCTGTTCATGCTCTGTCTCTCTCTGTCCCAAAAATAAATAAACATTGAAAAAAAAAAATTAAAAAAAAAAAAAAAAAAAAAAGAATTGAGACCAAAAAAGGTGTGAAGCAAAGAACCAGAGGGCTAGAGTTGGGTGAAAAGTTTTCTGGGGGCAGGTACAAAAGCAGGAAAGGACTACCTGGTATGTGTGAGGACAGTGGATGGGAGAGAATACAGGGGATTTTAAGAAGTGTTGAAGTGAATTGTGTATTCCCTTCTTGGTATTTGAGTTTTTTAAAAGTCCTTTTTGTTCTTGGATTGTGTTCTTTTTTTCTTTTTTTTTTTAATTTTTTTTTTTCAACATTTATTTATTTTTGGGACAGAGAGAGACAGAGCATGAACGGGGGAGGGGCAGAGAGAGGGAGACACAGAATCAGAAACAGGCTCCAGGCTCTGAGCCATCAGCCCAGAGCCCGACGCGGGGCTCGAACTCACGGGCCGCGAGATCGTGACCTGGCTGAAGTCGGACGCTTAACCGACTGCACCACCCAGGCGCCCCTGGATTGTGTTTTTTTGAAATCACCATTCTGGGATAGAACTATATGGGCAAGAGATACATAAATTTTTTATTTGTTTAGTAAGGATCTGTGAAAGGAAGGAGAAGAAAAAGGATAGCTGGAGAGAGGACAGTGAAGGTTAGAAAAATAAAAGAAGGAATTAAGGGACACATTAATGTCAGATTGCACAGAGGAGATCCATGAATGTAAACCATATACCTTGATTTCCATTTTGAAACTAGTACAGTTCATTTGAATTATATATAATTTTTTCCCTGAAATTAGTGAGATTTCCACTCAGATATAAGGGCCTTAGTTTCAGTGAGAGTTGAAACACCAGGAGAAGTTCATTTGGTATTAAGAAATTCATCTGATCTTTTTTTATAAATGAAATGAACAGTGCATAGTAATTCTCATTAAAGAAGGAAGTTTTAACATTTAAAAAAACCTCTATTTTTAGTTTTCAAAGTAAATTATTTTATAGCAGAGACCAAAACATTTCTTCCCCCCACCCCAGGAAATATTTCTCTTAAAATCGAGTATTTTTATATAGAAGCATCCTTTTGGGAATCAATAAAAAAATAAAATTTTCAGTGACGTACTTAGATATTGAGACTAATGTAGTATAAGATATGAGACTATACCCTGAGGAACTTTAAAATGCAACATCAAAAGTATTCAAAGGGCAACAGAAATAAAATGAATTCATTTTTAGGAACATGTATAACTACTACTGTTATGTAACATAATCCCCAATGAATAAATTGTAAATGTGCATAAACAAGCTAGAAGCTTAAAGATTTCTTGAGGCTTGTTTACATTTTAAAAAGTTGAGTTATTGATTACAGAATCATAGAATTTGAGAACAAAAAGGGACCTTTGAGATGATTTTGTTCAACCCTCTCATTTTATAGATGACTAAAATGTGCTATTTAGGTAGCAGCAAAACCAACATTTTCAACAATGCTTCTCTACTGGGACTACAACTACTTTGACCTAATAATTCCTTCACCAAAATCTGCAACACGCACATGCTGCAACGCAGAAATAACGAAAGCAACCTCAGAGTTCTCTGGCATTGATAATATCCCCTCATGCTGAGCTAAGAAAATCTTAACCAGCAAGGCGGTTGTCTTTTTTTAATTGAGCTTACCTCTGTGTTATAAGGGTGGATGTAGAGACATTTGGTGACTCCACTTGAATGGTGTGGTAGCCAAAAAGAATTATTCTCATCCTCATGAAACATGGTCCAAACAGTTGTTTCTTGGTGGTTGTAGAGGGACTGCTCTTAGTGAGAGTGTTGTTGTCAAGTCAACCTGGAATCACAGGTTCTACAGCAGAACAGGCTGTTGTGCTACTGCTGACCCATGTTACACTTAGGGTAAGATACAAGCTGCTCTCCTGAAATAAATGAGCAAAGACAGTTCTATGATAGCAAAGTGGCCTTCAAATATCTGATAAGGTGTGATTTCTCCACTCCCCAAACCCATCATCGGAATTAATCCAGCAATATTGTAGTTATTAATTTATATGCCTTTCTAGATGACTGGAAATAAATATCTTAAGGGTAGGGATAGTCTTCTTCCTCTTTGTATATTAAACACCTAGCACATGGAAGATATTATATAACATTTTAAAAATTGAATATGTTGCTGTTGTTGTTTTTTGGTCTTGTAGGGCCTTATCACCTATATCTGGTTAAAGATATTTGAAGTGAATATTGAAACAGTAATAATAACAAGATAAACATGGAAAGAGTGCCTTTAAGTATTTGTAAAGGATACAAAGGTGAATATGTCAAAGACTGTTCTTTGGAGAGGCTCATATAAACAATGGACATTTATTAGTGTGTTGGATACCATAACAAAATACCACAGACTGGGTGGCTCAAACAAAATAATTTATTTTCTTATAGTTCAGAAGACTAGGAGTCTATTAAGGTGCTGGCAGGGTTGGTTTCCTCAGAGGTCTTTCTCTTTGCCTTGCAAATTGTGGCCTTCTCCCTATGTCCTCACGTGGTTTTTCATCTGTGCATGCACATTGCTGGTGTCTCTTCGTGTGTACAAATTTCCTCTTCTTATAAGGACACCAGTCAGATTGGATTAGGGCCCACCCTAAAGACCTCATTTTAACTTAATCACTTAGTTAAAATGTCCTATCTCCATATAGTCATATTCTAAGGTACTGGGCTTTAGGGCTTCAACATATAAATTTTGGAGAGACACAATTCAGCCCACAAAAAAAGAAAACAATAACAAATAGCTTTAATACCATTGAGCTCTAATGAGTGGAAACTGAAGGAAGGAGGCTGTGACAAGATGTCAGCAGGTGGAATGGAATTCAGAGTACCACTGATAATTAGGGCAGCCTCCTATTATTGGAGTCTAGAGCGATTTGGTGAGAGTTGAGAAATCTGGTTAGTTAAACTGGTTAATCTTTCTGACACACAATTGTCATCCGATTCAGATTTTCCTTAATGGATTTCACCATCCTTTTAACTTGACCACCTGTTTGAGGGAGTTAAATTGTAATGGTGCCAGATCAGGCAGAGTTTTCATGTTTGAATCCAATAACCCTAACTGGTGCACAGATTTGTACTCATTGAGAGAAACAAATACGGTAAACTCTGTTATAAATAAGTGGCTGAGAACAGCAAGCTTCGCAGCAGAGCTCCGAGATAGAAATTTGAATCTTAAATGGTGTCTAGAATAATCAAGACATTCTCTTGAAGTCATTTTACAAAAACCAATATGAGTTTTTTTAGGGGCGCCTGGGTGGCGCAGTCGGTTAAGCGTCCGACTTCAGCCAGGTCACGATCTTGCGGTCCGTGAGTTCGAGCCCCGCGTCAGGCTCTGGGCTGATGGCTCGGAGCCTGGAGCCTGTTTCCAATTCTGTGTCTCCCTCTCTCTCTGCCCCTCCCCCGTTCATGCTCTGTCTCTCTCTGTCCCAAAAATAAATAAAAACATTGAAAAAAAATTAAAAAAAAAACCACCAATATGAGTTTTTGAAAATCTTATTTGGAAAGTCATTGTCTAACTGGGTGAGATGGCCTTGCATGAATTACACTTACAGCCTGTAACGTACGGAGCAGTAGTTTCTTAGCTCTGATTTTGGAGTTAGCCTGCCTGGTTTGAGTTCTCTCCTGTCAGCTTCTATCCTCTGTTGCTTATTCTCAGGCAAATGGCTTGTTGTCAGTCTCAGTTTCCTTTGTTATTTGTAAAATAAGGGTTCATGCTTTACTTACCTTGTGTTCTCTGGCAAGATACTTATCCTTTTCATAACTCATTCATCTGCAGAATAGAAATTGTAGTAATACCTACTTCATAAAAGTTCCTTTCAGGATTAAATAAACAAGCATATGTAAAGCACTTAAAATAGTACCTGGCATTCAGTAAGCATTTAGTAGGTATTACTCATCATTCATATAGTAGAGTTAGTTCTGCTTAAACATTTGTTATGTGAGTGAATGACGCTGATTTTGAGTAGTAAGAAATTGGTGACGTTCTATAAGTAAGCATACATCCAAAATTGTATGGTGCAGGACCACTGGTAGAGAATAATGGCTTATGCTAATGATGTGTTAGCAAAGACCTGGAAGTAGGTTTCTGATGACCTCCTAGAATGTGTGCTCTGGTACACCTTTTCCAGGAAATAATGGTTGTTTTTTGAGGGGGGAAAAATCCCCAGAAAAATCAAATGCTCAAGGAGGCTGTAAAACTCTTGCTTCATTTCTGATTTGGCACAGAAGAAAGGGACATACTTCATTCTGAGCTGAAAGATGTACAGGAAAGTTTTTATTTTGTATTTCTTTTTTGTTTATATAGCAGGTTTAGCTAATGCCCACCCAATATTCCTGCTCTTGTCCTTGCCAGTAGAGTCCTAATTTTGTTCTGGTATCCACCCCGCACTCACTCGACACAGGTAAATCCTGATTAGTCTAAGTCAATGATGGTAAACTCCTCCCAACCATCCCAGCAGCCACACAAAGTCTGATTACGAAGGGGCATGAGACACAGTTCTGGCCAATGAGAAAAGAGGGGAAATTTGCAATGGAGCCTTCTGGAAAATATTTCCTTCCTCATAAAAAGAGACACACAGGACAAAGTGCCCTCTTTTTCTGCTAGACATTTCCATTTCAAGATGGAATGTTTGGAATTATGGCAGACATCTTATAAACTAGCTGTCAAATGTAAATAATTTTTCTCTTTTGAATCAGTAAGATTCAACCTATAGTAGAAACTTAAGCCTTAATGTAAGAAAATTATGCCTTCAGTATAAGAAACTTAAGCCATCAGCGTCTCATATGAAGTGTGTGGTTATCTGGTTATTATATTCTAAATTTTTAGACTTTTGGTCCTGTACATTCAAATATGTTGACAATTTTTAGAATTAAAAAAAGTGTTGCTTTAAATCTGTCACCTCTGATTCTTGTTTTCACAAATATCTTCAATCAATTCCTTATTTTTTAAAGATGATAGCTTTACTGAGACATAATTCCCTTATTATACAGTTCACCAATTTAAACTGTGTAATTCAGTGGATTTTAGTATATTCACAGGATAATGCATCCATCACCACAATAAATTTTAGAATATTTTTATCACTCCAGAAAGAAACCTCATAACCATTAGCAGTCATTTCCAATTTATGCTCCAAACCCCCAAACACAGGCAACCACTAATTTACTTTCTGTCTCTAGGGATTTACCTGTTCTGGATATTTCATGTAAGTGGGAACATATGTAGTCTTTCATGATGGGTTTTCTTTCACTTGGCATTATGTTTTCAAGGTTCATCTGTGTCGCGGCATTTATCAGTACACCATTTCTTCTTATTGCTTTTTATTGTAATGAATAATATTACATTGTATGGATATACTGCATTTTATTTATTTATTTATTTATTTATTTATTTATTTCATCAGTTGATGGACATTTGAGTTGTTTCCAATTTGGGCTATTATGAATAATGTTGCTATGAACATTTGTGTAAAAATTTTATGTGGACATGTTTTTAATTCTCTTGGATATATACCTAGGAGTAGAATTACTGGGTCACATGGTAACTCTACATTTAACCTTTTGAGTAACTGCCAGACTGTTTTCCAAAGTAATTATACGTTTCACATTCCCACCAGCTGTATGTAAAGGTACCAATTTCAATTTCTCCACATCCTCATCTGTCTTTTTTTTTTTTTTTTTAATGTAAGCTCCACACCCAATGTGGGTCTTGAACTCACAACCCTTATATGAAAGAGTCGTATGTTCTACCGCCTGAGCCAGCCTGGTCTTCTTGGTTGTAGTCATTCTACAGGTGTGAAGTGGTAGCTCAATACAGTTTTAGTTTGCATTTTCCTGTTGGCTAATGATAATTGAACACCTATTGTGCACTTCTTGGCCATTTATATATCTTCTTTGGAGAACTATCTATTTAGATTCTTTGCCCATGTTTAAAAAAGTAATAAATTTTAAGAGTAATTTATAGAAAAAATGAGCAGAAAGTACAGAGTTACCATATACTCCCTTTCCCACAGCTCCCCCTTCCTGCCTCCCAGTTTCCCTATTATTAACATCTTGCATTAGTGTGGTACACTTGTTATAATTGATGAACCACTATTGATACACTATTAACTGAAGTCCATAGTTTACATTAGGTTTCACTCTTTGTGTTGTAGTTTCTATGAGTTTTGACAAATTTATAATGACATGTGTTCACCATTATGGTATCATACAGAATAGTTCCACTGCTTTAAAAATCCCACATTCCACTATTCATCCTTCTTGTCTCCCCTTCTCCCTTCTTCTGGCTTCCACTCATTTTTTTACTGTCTCTATAGTTTTGCCTTTTCCAAAATTTCATATAGTTGGAATCATATTGTATGTAGTCTTTACAAGTAGGCTTCTTTCAGTTAGCAATATGCATTTAAGGTTCTTTAATGTCTATTCATGGCTTAATAACTCATTTCTTTTTATCACCAAAAATATTCAGTGTATGGATGCACCACAGTTTATCTATTCATTTATTAAAAGATATTTGGTTCTTCCAAGTTTTGGCCATTATAAGTAAAGTAGTTATAAACAGTCATGTTCAAGTTTGTGTATGGACAATATGTTTCAAGTCATTTGGATAAATACCAAGGAGTACAATTGATGGATCATGGTAATATGTTTGGTTTTCTAAGAGACTACCAAGATGTTTTCTAAAGTGGCTGAACCATTTTGCATTCCCATCAGTAATGAATGAGAGGTCCTGTTTCTCCCTTTGTCCATTTTATTTTTATTTTTGTTTTATTGTATTTTATTTTAGAGGCAGGGTAGGGGCAGAAGGAGAGAGGGAGAGAGGAAGAGAGAGAATCTCAAGTAGCCTCCATGCCCAACACAGAGCCCAATACAGTGTTCCATCTCACGACCATGAGATCAGGACCTGAGCCAAAATTAAGAGTAGTACACTTAACTGACTGAGCCACCCAGGCATCCCTCCCTTTGTCCATTTAAAAATTGGATTGTCTTTTCATCAGGTATATAATTTGCAAATTTTCTTCTCATTCTGTGTTTTTTTAAAATGTTTATTTATTCATCTCATTGGGGGGAGGGCGGTAGAGAGAGGGGAGAGAGAGAATCCCAAGCAGGATCCACGTAGACATCTTAATAATTAGTCTTATGATGTACGAACATGGGATGTCTTTCCATTTATTTAGATCTTTAATTTCTTTGAACAGTGTTTTGTAGTTTTCAGAGTATACATTTTATCTTCTTTAATTGCATTTATTTCTAAATATTTTATTCTTTTTCATGCTATTGAAAATGGAATTGTTTTCTTGATATCAGTTTGGGTTGTTTATTGCTAGTGTAGAGAAATATAATTGATTTTTGTATCCTGTTTTATTATCTCTAATTGTTTTCAATAGATTAATCAGGGTTTTCTATATATGAGATCACATCCATCTGTAAATAGAAAAAGGTTGACTTTCTCCTTTCTAATCTGGATGATTTTTATTTCATTTTCTTGGTTACTTGCCTTGGCTAGAAATTCCAGGACAGTGTTGAATATAAGTGGCTAAAGTGTACATCTTTGTCTTGCTCCTGATCTTAGGGAAAAAACATTCTGCCTTTCACTATTAAATATGATGTTAACTGTGGGTTTTATATACAGTTAATGGCCTGTGGATTAACTGTGGATACCCTTTATCAGGGGTGCCTTGAAAGAGGAGAGATAGCAAGGAAGCAATGGAAAAATAGATGTTGGTGGATCTGATATTGAAGGTCTTTTGCCCTTCCTTTTGGACAAAGCACTACGGAGAGAGTAATACCCATGATTATTTGAGGTGTCCAAGAACAAAGCCTGACTATGGCATGATCCATGTAGGCAGAACTAGGGTTTGAAATAGAAATTCAGTTAAGTTGTAGGAAAACAAACCAAGTTATATTTCCTCATGGATATTGGGAACTGACTGTAATCACAGTACTATTATTAATTGTGAAATCACTTTTATATAAGGTCTTTTTTCACTCATAGTTAATAATAGGTATATATAGTAATAATTTTATGTAATGCACTCTTTTTTGAATGCCAGTCCTGTTCAATATGAATCAATCTAGTGACTAAAATTAGTGAATGAAATTTTAAAATTCTAAAACATTTTTTGGAATTAGCATTGATTTGTTAGGGAGTCTCCTGTGAATATAGCAAGGTATCTTTAATTGATTTGGAGACAGAGAATAATACATTTATAGAAAATACAGTCTCATTTTACACAGAAATCAATGGCATTTTAGCTTATAAAGACTGTTAGAATCCTGACTAAAGATTTGAATCTTGACACGTTCTCTTTTGCACATTCAAAGGAAATATTTATTCATCTGTATAAAATTAAGAATTATACTTTCTTATTTTGTAGAATTGTTGTGTAATCAGTAACAGGATTTCGTGCAAAATGTGGACATACATTATGATTTTCCTAGCAAGATAATTACTACACTGCATTTTAATTAAAGGAGAAATCCATCTAAGTTCTAGAATTTGGCATCTGACTTGAAAACAAAAAATACTTAAAATACTCTTTTCCCTACTTTTTCATATATTTACTCATTTTAAGAAGTGTACATTATTGTATCTGAGTGCTTATTTCATTTCTCCTGTTTGAAAACAAAGAAAGTATTGATTTTGTTGCTCTGTCTGTACCATATAGTCAGTCATTGTTATCCTGTCTTCTGGCTTCAAACCCTAGCACTCAGGGGGTGAAATCACCCTCTTAGAGATGACCAGTGACTTCTTATCTCCAGATCCAATAACTCACTAGTGTCTACTGCTGGTCCTTCCCTGCATTCTTCTTTGCTTTCTGTGGCATATCTGCTGGCATATCTGTGGCAAGTATCAAACTGTTTTTTCTACTTCCCAAACCATTCCTGTTTCCTTTGCTGGCCCCATTTCTTCTTGTTTGTCCCCAAGGTGTAGACATATTTCATTATTGTGTTCTTAGCTCTCTTTTCTTGCCTATACATGCTTATGAATTCACTTGATTTCTTTCTGCATATATTCCCTGTAGTCAGTAGATGTTATCATGATTAGGCTACCCATACCCCCTCAGGATCCATGGGCTCATGTCCATGGGCTACCATGGGGTAGCAAGAAAGATAGAACCTGGCTTGCAAAATCTTAGAAAACTATCATTTTCATGATGAGTCCTGGGATTATAGAGGTCAGGGATGTGATGTAATATCTAAGACAGATTCACAGGAATTAACTTTGACAATGGTTTATACTTCCTACCTCAATAAACTGCAAACCCCATGAAGAACTGCCTGTTGTATCCCTAACATTTAGCAAAGTGCCTTGTCCCATATTAAGTGCTAAAAAAAGTAAAGACTGGCACATCTTCAACATCAACACATTTTCAGCTGCTTCTCAGTTCTGCTTCTCTTATACCACACTAAGTTTCGTGCCAAAATGAGTAGGGGGGTGGGTGAGAAGAACTTCATTGTGGATGAAGATGTTTGTTCTGAGTGGTTTTTTGAGTTCTCTCAGGATATGACATATAGCATCCAGTCATGAGCCCTGGAAAAGTTCCTAGATGGCTGCAGATACTTTAGAGAATAAGCTATTGGTATCTTAATTTTCATCAAACCTTAAAATTCCATAAGTCATAACAATACTATTTAACTATAGGTCAGTTCCAAAAGAACTATACATTGTTGTAAGTAAAAAGGAATGCAAGGAAAGGTCTGTAAGGGGCCTAGAAGAAAAGGAATCAATGGATAAAACTTTGATATCATGTTTTTTCCTCTGTCTGGGAAGACAGTTGACCTGGAAGAAGCATTACTGTCCCTTGGCAAAATTCTTTGTAGCTTAAGGAATGCATGAAGCAATCACAACCATTGACAATTGTTCAGTTCATTCTCCTAGCTCTGGTTCTGTGATAAGCAAGAAGGAGTCAGATATTCTACCTAACTACATAGACTTTTCTACAGGTATTAACTAAATAAGGTGAGCTCTCCCACTAAATTGGTAGTTTATGTTTTTAATTTTAAAATTAAAATTCTGACTTTGCATCAGCATGTAGTTTTAGCATGAGTTAGTTGTCTCAAACCCAATCATTTCTAGATACACTGACAAAATAGAGTTACTTTGACATGAAAAACTGGAGGTCATACTGGGCAATTTTAGTGGCTACATCAAGTACATAGCACCCTGTGAACAGTAAGCTGACCCCTTAGACAACATGTCTGGCTCTCTTGTTTCTGACTCTGAAATCTCTATTTTGTACCACTAGCTCTAACTTATCTTGAGTTCCAGTCATCTGGACACCTCCATCTGGATATCTCAGGTCCATCTCAGACTAATTTCTAAATGCAAATTAATCATCTCAAACTCTTAGTCCCACATTCCTGCTTTGGATTTCTTCATAGGACATCTAGCCTTCATAGCACTTATTTGTTTTATCTATTGTCCTCTTCCTCCACCAGAATATAAACTCTATGAAGGCAGAAATTTTTGTATGTTTTGTTAACTGTTGTATTCCCACTACCTACAAAAGGGTTAGGTGTGAGGTGAGTATTAAGTGGATATTTGTTGAGTGAATCTTTATACCAGACTTGCTCCTTTCCTGGACTAATGCCCTTACTAGTGTTCATAGCACTATAGTTTTCTAGTTTATTCAGACTCAAATCCTTATAGTCATTCTTGACTCTTCCCTATTCTCCTCCTATATCTATCTATCTATCTATTTATTTATTTATTTACTTAATGTTTATTTATTTTTGAGAGAGAGAGAGCATAAGTGGGGGAGGGTCAGAGAGAGAGGGAGACACAGAATCTGAAGCAGGCTTCAGGCTCTGAGCTGTCGTCACAGAGCCTGATGAGGGGCTTGAACCCACAAGCCCTAAGATCATGACCTGAGCTGAAGTCAGATGCTTAACCGACTGAGCCACCCAGGTGCCCCTCCTATATCTATTTAGTAAACAAGTCCTTTCAATGTTGTTTACAAATCTATTTTAGCTTAATGTCATATTTTCCATTCTCCTTGTCACCATTAGTATAAGTTAGATGCTTGAAAACTGTAACTGGGACTATGAAATAGAAATTTATTAAGTCTCATGTTCTCTAGGTTTTTGTTACCCTAATTGATCTTAAATATCACTGCCAGATCAATCTTACTTGGAGCTCAGCTCTCATTATGTCACTCCCTTACTTGAGACTTGACACTGTTTAAATACAGAATCCTCATTCTGGCATTTGAAACTGCCACAATATGACCCCAATCTGTCGCTTCAGTTTTATCTCCTACTTTTCCTTTACAGATTCTTTATGGTACAAACTGGGCTACTTGTTCTTTGAATACTCTTTGAACTTTCCTACCTCTGTACTTTTCTCATGCCATTACCTACTTCAGGAATATTCACTACCAGCTGTTTCTTGTGTTATTTGCTTTTGTAAAGGTAAATAATATCCATATACTACAATCTTTTGAGTCATAAGTTTTAAAAATTGACTTATTGTGATAGATGAGGGTTTAGCTCTTCTACACTATCAAACTTCACCTCTGTGCCAGGTGTCTCTTGTCTGTCTCTCTAGTTCCACCGTTCACCTCTCTCCCAGGAGTCTCACCTGTGTGAACCACATATATGGCTGCCATACTCTATGGCTTTCTGTTGAGTTTGGTTAATGGGAAACAGGAGGTCTGAAGAAGGGAAAAGAAAAAGGCAAGAGTATTTATTACCCAACTCCCTCCCAGTGTCTCTCAAACAAAGGTCTTTGTTCTTTTCCAAGTGGTCTCTCCTCACAACATTCTTCCTTTGGGTTTTAGTAACTGCTCCCTCCCTTCCTCTTTTGGGACTAGGGAGTCTAATCCTGTGAATTCTTTACGTTCTTCCCATACCTTTCTGAATAATTCCTTTGTAAAGATATTCTTCTGACTTATCCCAATTTGATTTTCTTCCTGTTAGGATCTGACTGACAGGTATACACTCCTTTCATCCTCCCAATTCAGTTAAATTAAAATTTTTGATTAAGTCAGAACTTACTGTTTATAATATTATGACATTACAAACATTAGTATTCTCTAAGTATATTTTCTTCCTGGCATAGCCTTTTATTTTTCTACAAGTTGGTTATTGTCTCATTATCTCATTTTGTATGTCATTTTTGCTAATACCTCCTGGGAAGACATTGAATCAGACATTCTATAAATTCTATCTGTTCATAGAAACTTTGCTCCTGGGCCTTACCATCTTTCTGTTCAATCATGTTTAGGAATTGTCTGGACCTGCTATCAGTATCTCCAAAATCCTATGAATTTCTCTTTCCTGGTTTACTCTTTTGCTTTCCTGAAGCATGTACCTCTAGTAGCTTCCCAAGAAATGATACATAGGAGGTAAACTTTAAGAGGCTTTGAATATCTAAAGAAGTCTTTGATAATTTGGGTATAAAATTCTTGGTTAAAAATGGCTTTTCTCTCATAATTTAGAAGGCATTGCTTTATTATCTTTTAATTTCTTGTGTTTCTGTTGAGAAGTAGTGTCATTGTAATTTCCTAACTTTTGAATGTGACTTTAAGAAGTGTTTAGGAGATGTGTCTTTGTTTTGGTCTTTTGATGTTTTGACTGTGGTATACTCTTTCAGCCTGAAGATATGTGTCCTTCAGTCTTAACATTTTTCTTGCATTATTATAGAAGACATTCTTAGCTGACTGGACAATAAACATTCTCCCCACATTCCTTGCTAACAGAGTTCTGATTTTATTTAGGCAACAATGTGCCCATAATAGCTAAAGCCAGTCATGGTAATCCCATTCTTATTTGCCAGATACATACTTGTTTTTCCATTTTACCTTGTAACTAATGGTGGCCATGTAATGCTTTTCTGGTCAAGGAAATAAAATAAATCTGCTGGAGGGAGTGAGAGCTTCAGTAAATAGTTTTATTTTCTGATACGAATCAGATGCATAGGAAGAGGTCATTGTATTGTCTCTGTTTTCCTGCTTTGGATGTGATTATGAAAGGGCATGTTGTCATTTTAAAATTGTGATAGCCATATTTTTTATTGAGAGGAAACAAACCTAAGGACCAAATGCCAAAATACTGAGATATGGGAGACTTGATTGAGTCAAAATACCAAACCTAGAACAGCCTTTCTCCAGACTTGTTGTTATACGAGATAAAAACTTTTATATTTTAGCCACTTTTTTTTTCTCTTTTAAGTAGGCTTCACGGCCAACATAGAGTCCATGCAGGTCTTGAACTCACAACCCTGAGATCAAGACCTGAGCTAAGATCAAGAGTCAGATGCTTAGTCAACTGAACCACCCAGGCACCCCACCTTAGCCACTTTTTGTTTGGTTATTTTGTTAGCTGACTTCTTTTTAATTTGAATTTTTAATTTTCTTTTCAATTTAAAATTTTTCCTGTTTATTTATTTATTTATTTTGAGAGAGAGAGAGAGAGAGAGAGAGAGAGAGAGAGAGAATGTAAGTAGGGGAGGGGCAGAGTGAGAGAGGAGAGAGAAAATCCACACTGTCAATGCAGAGCCCGATATGGGGTTCAGTCTCATGAACCATGAGATCATGACCTGAGCCACAATCAAGAGTCAAAGGCTTAACTGACTGAGCTACCCAGTTGTTCCCAAATGACTTCTAACTAACGCATATGTCACTGATAAGTTTTCCCCCTTCAATTTCTCTATTCTCATTCTGGAACTCCTATTAGTTGGAGCTCCTGGATTAATTTTTTTACCCTTTTATCTCCCCTCTCTTTTTTCCCCATCCTTTTTTTCAGTGTTCTAATTTTCCAGGAAATTTCCTCAATTTTAGCTTTCAACCACTCTACTGAATTGTGAACGTTAGTTATTAGTTTTTTAATTTCCACAACTTCTCTGATAGAAGAAATATATCTTGTCTTGTTTTCATGGATGTAGCATTCTCTTGTAAATCTGAGACTGTTAATTATTGTTTTGAAAAGTTTTCTTCTGCTAGGTGTATTGTCTCTATTTCTTCTGAGTTACTGTTTTCTGTTTGTTGTCTTTTAGGTTGGAGGCTTTCCTCAATTATAGGGTAATATTAGGTTGCCTTTTTATATTTGCAAAAGGTCCTAAAAAGGTGATTGGAAGTTTTATGCATGTGAGTGGATTTCTTTGTAGGGTGACTGGGCACCAAATATGTTTTTTTTTTTGGAAGATATTCTAAAATAGAAGTATTTGTAAATATTTTCTTTTAGGATTTTAATTTCTTCAAAGAAGAATCATCAAAAAGGTACGCATACTGGCAATCATTGTAGGAGGGGAGGTGGTGGTGATGCTGGTATTGGTGCTGGTGAAAGTGATGGTTGGCCCCACAATTCACTACCTAGACTTTCACTTAATCCTTCTCAGTGATGTGCTGGTAAATATTAGCAACCAGCTCTCTGAAAGAAAAAAGAAAGAAAGAAAGAAAAAGAAAGCCGTGATTTGTAGCACTTGCCAATGTTTGAAGTATAAATGTTCTTATTACATCTAATTTCAAGCTACTAACATGATATCACTAAGACTTGGGAAGATATGCACAGTAGCTCAGCATTATATAGTATTTCTACTGTACAGATATAATAGATGTAAATAACTTTGAGAGAATAAATTTTAGTAAAATATAGTAAAAAATAATTAGGAAGTTATGAGATTTGAGTAGCTATTATGTCCACCTGATACAATTTAGTTTTTTGTCAGCTTATATAACTTAATGTTAAAAATGACTGTGTTTAACAATTGGCTTGCAAAATTCCTGAATATTTAGCAATCAGTTCTAGTGAGCTGATACAAACTAGCTCTGGAGCATCACTGCTGTTTCCAGTCCTAGGCCCACTTCACTGTGTCTGTTTTTTCTAACTCTCTAGTTTTGATTTTTCTGCTGAACGAATAGTTCTGGTATCCTGCAAGGGGGTGGGGGAGGATAAAGAGTGATGGCCTAATTGCATGAGTTGTGAGTAAGTTAACCTAGGGATCTTCAGCTTGCTGTATAAGCTTTCAACGAATCCTAATATACTCAGCACCATACATAACTCTTGCCTTTTGAGATACCTGGTGCCACAAAGCCCTGAGCTCCCTTTGGCTTTTGCCAGCCAAATGAGCTTCTCTACTAGTCCTTGTGAGCAGATGCTCTGCTTTCCTGGGTCAGTTGCTACTGTTCCTTCTGCTTCCCATCTTCTAAGAAGATGTTGACATAACTTGTTATTATCTTCTCTCCCATTTTCTTTGTTCTTGTGGGTTTACAACTTTATATTTACTTCCCCTTTTTTCTGTGGGAGCAGATAAATAAGTGTGTTCAATTAGTTTTTTTGTTAAGTTTATTTTTGAGAGAGAGAGAGAGAGAGAGAGAGAGAGAGAAGAGAAGAGGAGTAGAGAGAGAGAGGGAAAGAGAGAATCCCAAACAGGCTCTGCACTGTCTGTGCAGAGCCCAGTAATGGGGCTCAATCTCATGAATGGTGAAGTCATGACCTGAGCGGAAACCAAGAGTCAGATCCTTAACCAACTGACCCACCCAAGTGCCCCTAGGTTGTTTTAATTGGAAGGAGAACTCAATAAGTACTACATTTAAAATTTGCTGAATTGACTTAAGAGTCTGTGGTAGCAACTAAACTTTGTCAATTAATAGGACCTCACTAACTGATGATTTAATGTATTATTGTATTCCAGGCCATAAGATATCCACTTTGATTTTTCTTCTACATTATTTTTTAAAAATAAATTTTATTATCATTATTATTTTTAAAGTTTATTTATTTATTTTTGACAGAGAGAGAGGGAGAGAGAGAGAGTGAGTGAGCAGGGGAAGGGCAGAGAGAGAGGGAGACAGAGAATCTGAAGCAGGCTCTGTGCTGTCAGTGCACAGCCCAACTGCAGGGCTTCAACCCACAATAGTGAGATCATGACCTGAGACGAAGTCAGATGCTCAGCTAACTGAGCCATTCAGCTGCCCCTAAAATAAATTTTAAATTTTAGAATAGTCTTAGATTTATAGAAAAGTTGTGCAGAGTATTTTCATATTCTTTACCCCCACTTTTCCTTATTACAAATATCTCACCTTTATACATTATTTTTCATAAATAACCAATATTGATATATTATTTTTATTTTATTTTTTATTTATTTATTTTTTAATGAAATTTATTGACAAATTGGTTTCTATATAACACCCAGTGCTCATCCCAAAAGGTGCCCTCCTCAATACCCATCACCCACCCTCTCCTCCCTCCCACCCCCCATCAACCCTCAGTTTGTTCTCAGTTTTTAACAGTCTCTTATGCTTTGGTTCTCTCCCATTCTAACCTCTTTTTTTTTTTTTTCCTTCCCCTCCCCCATGGGTTCCTGTTAAGTTTCTCAGGATCCACATAAGAGTGAAACCATATGGTATCTGTCTTTCTCTGTATGGCTTATTTCACTTAGCATCACACTCTCCAGTTCCATCCACGTTGCTACAAAAGGCCATATTTCATTTTTTCTCATTGCCACGTAATATTCCATTGTGTATATAAACCACAATTTCTTTATCCATTCATCAGTTGATGGACATTTAGGCTCTTTCCATAATTTGGCTATTGTTGAGAGTGCTGCTATGAACATTGGGGTACAAGTGGCCCTATGCATCAGTACTCCTGTATCCCTTGGATAAACTCCTAGCAGTGCTATTGCTGGGTCATAGGGTAGGTCTATTTTTAATTTTCTGAGGAACCTCCACACTGCTTTCCAGAGCGGCTGCACCACTTTGCATTCCCACCAACAGTGCCAGAGGGTTCCCATTTCTCCACATCCTCTCCAGCATCTATAGTCTCCTGATTTGTTCATTTTGGCCACTCTGATTGGCGTGAGGTGATACCTGAGTGTGGTTTTGATTTGTATTTCCCTGATAAGGAGCGACGCTGAACATCTTTTCATGTGCCTGTTGGCCATCCGGATGTCTTCTTTAGAGAAGTGTCTATTCATGTTTTCTGCCCATTTCTTCACTGGGTTATTTGTTTTTCGGGTGTGGAGTTTGGTGAGCTCTTTATAGATTTTGGATACTAGCCCTTTGTCCGATATGTCATTTGCGAATATCTTTTCCCATTCCGTTGGTTGCCTTTTAGTTTTGTTGGTTGTTTCCTTTGCTGTGCAGAAGCTTTTTATCTTCATCAGGTCCCAGTAATTCACTTTTGCTTTTAATTCCCTTGCCTTTGGGGATGTGTCGAGTAAGAGATTGCTACGGCTGAGGTCAGAGAGGTCTTTTCCTGCTTTCTCCTCTAAGGTTTTGATGGTTTCCTGTCTCACATTTAGGTCCTTTATCCATTTTGAGTTTATTTTTGTGAATGGTGTGAGAAAGTGGTCTAGTTTCAACCTTCTGCATGTTGCTGTCCAGTTCTCCCAGCACCATTTGTTAAAGAGGCTGTCTTTTTTCCATTGGATGTTCTTTCCTGCTTTGTCAAAGATGAGTTGGCCATACATTTGTGGGTCTAGTTCTGGGGTTTCTATTCTATTCCATTGGTCTATGTGTCTGTTTTTGTGCCAATACCATGCTGTCTTGATGATGACAGCTTTGTAGTAGAGGCTAAAGTCTGGGATTGTGATGCCTCCTGCTTTGGTCTTCTTCTTCAAAATTCCTTTGGCTATTCGGAGCCTTTTGTGGTTCCATATGAATTTTAGGATTGCTTGTTCTAGTTTCGAGAAGAATGCTGGTGCAATTTTGATTGGGATTGCATTGAATGTGTAGATAGCTTTGGGTAGTATTGACATTTCGACAATATTTATTTTTCCAATCCATGAGCAGGGAATGTCTTTCCATTTCTTTAAATCTTCTTCAATTTCCTTCATAAGCTTTCTATAGTTTTCAGCATACAGATCCTTTACATCTTTGGTTAGATTTATTCCTAGGTATTTTATGCTTCTTGGTGCCATTGTGAATGGGATCAGTTTCTTTATTTGTCTTTCTGTTGCTTCATTGTTGGTGTATAAGAATGCAACTGATTTCTGTACATTGATTTTGTATCCTGCAACTTTGCTGAATTCCTGTATCAGTTCTAGCAGACTTTTGGTGGAGTCTATCAGATTTTCCATGTATAATATCATGTCATCTGCAAAAAGCGAAAGCTTGACTTCATCTTTGCCAATTTTGATATATTATTTTTAAAATACATACTTTAGGCAGGATTCCTAAGTTTTTACCTAATATACTTTTTCTGTTCCAGGATCCTATCCAGGATACCACATTACATTTAATCATTATGTCTTCTGAGCCTCCTCTTGGCTGTGACAGTTTCTCATACTTTCCTTGTTTTTGATGACCTTGACAATTTTAAGGAGTACTATTTTATAGAATGCCCCTCAACTGGAATTTCTGTGAAGTTCTTTTCACCATTAGATTATCTTTCTTGGTAGGAGAACCATGGAAAGAGTACCATTTTTATCACATCATATCAAGAGTACTACATTATTGCAATACAGTTCTGATGGTAACTACCTGGAGTTAGCATAGACTCCAGATTAAGGGCACAATTCCAAGCAAGAATGGTTCACATAATTCAGGAAAGAGCTATACTTAAAATTACAGCTTTATTATAAAGGACACAAAACACAGAGCTTTTATACCCTTTCCCCATGGAATCAGGGCGTGTCATTCTCCTGGCACAGAATGTGTTCACCAATCAGGAAGCCTGCCTGGGCTTTGGTGTTCAGACTTTATACTGGGGTTTCATTACTTAGGCACAATTGATTGACTCATTAGCTATGTGATTGAACTCAATCTCCAGTACACCTCCCCTCCATGGAGGAGGTTGGGCTGGGCTGATAACACCTGGTCCAAAGCTCCAACTCTCTAATCACATGGTTGGTCTCTCTCTGGTCTCTCCCTAAATACTTCTGTCTTAAGTCCTGAGCATAAACTCAGGTGTGGTCCCAAGGGTTTAAAGATGAAAAAGATAGGGGTGCCTGGGTGGCGCAGTCGGTTAAGCATCCGACTTCAGCCAGGTCACGATCTCGCGGTCCGTGAGTTCGAGCCCTGTGTCGGGCTCTGGGCTGATGGCTCAGAGCCTGGAGCCTGTTTCCGATTCTGTGTCTCCCTCTCTCTCTGACCCTCCCCCGTTCATGCTCTGTCTCTCTGTCCCAAAAATAAAAATAAAAGTTGAAAAAAAAATTTTAAAAAGATGAAAAAGATAGTAGTACTTGGGAAATCCCAAGGATTTAAGAGTTTCCCTCTCAGGTACCAAAGATGAAAGCCATTCAATTTTTTAATTTCACAATAGTTATATATTATCGACGTGACTTATTACATTTATTTTTCCTTTCATCACCTGGCTGGGGTAGTGTTTGTCAGGTTTCTTTACTGTAAATCTTCTTTCTCTCTACTCTTTTCATAGTGTACTCTGTGGAAGAAAGTCACTATGTACACTTAAGATATGGGGAGTTATGCTCAACCCCTTTGAGAGGGAAGTATCTACATTAAATTATTTGGAATTCTTTGACAAGGGAGATTCATCTCTTTCCCCACATTTATTTATTTATTCATGATTTACATCAGTCTGACTTTATACATATTTTATACTTTCAATTATAATCTAACAGTACTTTATTTATTTTAGTGCTCAAGTTTTTTCAGCTCTGGCCATTGGGAGCTCTTTCAAATGGATCCTGTATCCCTTTGACATACTCCCATAACTATGTTATTTTTGGTGTTTTTTTGTTTTGTTTTGTTTTGTTTTGTTTTGTTTTGTTTTGTTTTGTTTTCTTTAAGAAGCACTTCCTTACAATCTGGCACAACAATATGCTCCAAGCTCATCTTGTATATTTCCTGCATCAGTCTTAGCATCGGCCATTTCTCCAAGGATTACTGGTTCCTTTTTATTGGGGAATGGTGTTACCTACATACTTTTAAACCATTTTCTTTTCTCCAGAGTCCGTATTTTAACTTTATTTTTGGAAATAATATTACTAGCCAGTGCTCATTCCCATTTTGATTTGTATGAGATTACAAAGATCTGGAAACTCTAAATCAGAGCCTGGTCTTTCTCTTGCACAGGAGATAAAAGCAGAGCTTTAGGTAAAAATTGCAGTTGTAAGGGCGCCAAGTGTTTCCTTTTTGATAACACTCAGAATCCCTGAGGGGTGGAATTATCTCATATGAGATAGAGAAGTGAAGCTCAGGGAACTGTAGGATGAAGCTATGGAAAAGAGCTGGAGAAAACCTGATTTTGACTTCATGATTTTTTGTCTCAATTTATATTTTGGAAATGTAGTACTGGAATTCTATCTCTGGAAGGCCTGGGTATCTTTTTTCTCACCAACATTTTTTTAGGAAAAATTCAAACATATAACAAAGTTGAAAGAATTTTAAAGTGAAATAATTTTATAGTGCAGTCTATTCATACTACCTAGATTTTACTGTTAACCTCTATTTGCTCTACCACATATCTGTCTATCTATTCATCCTTTTTTCAATCCATCATTCTTGATGCATTTTAAAGTAAACTGCAGACATCAGTATACTTCTCCCTAAATACTTCAGTGTGTGTGTATCAATAACTAAATGATGTAAATCTTATGTGTATATTTGCTGAGTTTTGACACATATGCATGGATAAATGCAAATCACCATGACCATGTGGAATATGATCATCACTCCAGAAAGTACCCTCATGCCCCTTTCCAAATAATCCTTGCCCTTACCTCCTCCAGAGACCATGACTGGTCTAATTTTTTTCTCCACCATGGATTAGTTTTGTCTGTTCTAGAATTTCATATAAATAATATCATCCGTTTTACGTTTCTTTCACTATCATAATGTTTTTGAGATTTATTTATGTTGTTGCATATTTGTTCCTTTTCTTTGACTTTTACTTATAAATACACAAAATTTTAATTTTATTCTTCTATTTCCAATTTGAGGCTACTATGAATAAAGCTGTTGTGAACACTTGCATTCTAGTCTTTGTGGGACATGTTTTCCTTTCTCTTGGGTAAATGCCCAGGAGTAGAATTGCTAGCCATGTGGTAGGTATATATTTAAGTTTTATAATGCCAGACTATTTTTTCAAAGTGGTTATACTATTTAAAATCTCTACCAGTAACATAAGGAAGTTCCAGTCACCGCACAGCCTTGTCAGTGTTTGGTTTTGTCATTCCTTTAAATTCTAGACATTCTAGTGGATATGTACTGACAGATATATCATTGTGATTTTAATTCACACTTTCCTATTGATTAATGATGTTCAGCACTTTGCTCATGTACTTATTGGCTTATTGTACTTCTATGAAACATCCTTTTTTTTTTGAAGTTCATTTATTTTGAGAGAGAGAGAGTGAGAGACCACACCTGCACATGCAAATGAACAGGGGAGGGGCAGAGACAGAAGGGGAGAGAGGGAGAATCCCAAGAATGTTCTGCCCTGTCAGCGCAGGGCCCAATGCAGGGCTTGAACTCACAAACCATGAGATCACGACCTAAGACAAATGAAGAGTCGTATGCTTAACTGACTGAGCCACCCAGGCGCCCTGAAACACCTTTTCAAAACTTTTGTTTTAAAAAACCTTTTGTGTATTTTTTATTGGATTATTTATTGTGAGTTGTGGTATTTCTTTATATTCAGTACTTCATAGTTAGTGCTGTCCAGTGGAATTTTCTGCATAATCCTATATGTTTATTGTAAAATATGCACTAGCCACATTTTAAATGAGGAAGTATATTTAAAAATTTTAAAATGTTTATTAAATTAAAGTAATTAAAACATTTTTTAAAAATGTTTATTTATTTTTGAGAGAGAGAGAGAGAGAGACAGAGAGCAGGGGAGGGGCAGAGAGAGAGGGAGGCACAAAACTTGAAATAGGCTTCAGCCTCTGAGCTATCAGCACAGAGCCCTACGTGGGGCTTGAATCCACAAACCATGAGATCATGTCCTGAGCTGAAATCAAGAGTCAGATGCTTAACTGACTGAGCCCCCACATTGTTTTATATAGTATAATTTTTATGACTTTTAATAAATATTCATTTTTTTTTGTCCCTGTTATCAGTTTAGGTACTTTTTAAAAAAATGTTTATTTAGTTTTGAGAGAGAAAGAGAGACAGAGCATGAGGAGGGAAGGAGCAGAGAGAGAGGGAGACACAGAATCTGAAGCAGGCTCCAGGGTCCGAGCTGTCAGCACAGAGCCCGACGCAGGGCTCGAACTCACAAACTGCGAGATCATGATCTGAGCCGATGTCGGACTTCTCAACGTTTATTTATTTTTGGGACAGAGAGAGACAGAGCATGAACGGGGGAGGGGCAGAGAGAGAGGGAGACACAGAATGGGAAACAGGCTCCAGCCTCTGAGCCATCAGCCCAGAGCCTGACGCAGGGCTCGAACTCACAGACTGGGAGATCGTGACCTGGCTGAAGTCGGACGCTTAACCGACTGAGCCACCCAGGTGCCCCCCGATGTCGGACTTCTAACAGACTGAACCACCCAAGCGCCCCAATCATTGTTTAGATACTTAGAATTTGTATATTACTTTTGTTAGATCTTGATGGTTTCTACAACTTATATAGATCTGAACCTGACAATTACATTTTGTCTTTAATTAATGTGTTTTTCCAATTAAATAGTGTCTCCTTGAACTTCAGAAAGAGGCCATCTTTATGTGGAATACAGACCTGGATAGTGTGGTCACACTATGTTTCAAGTCCTTTGAAGATTCCAATTATGATGTGTGGATTTCAGTTTCAAAGCTTCTAGGCACAGTGTTGGCTAAAGGTGTAATTTCTAAACATCCAGGAACAGGTAAATTTATTTAATTTATATATAATTATTTTCAAAACGTCTTGTAATTTTTTCCCAGTTGGTTTGAACAAACATAATGTAGTATTAATACTACCCATTATTAATTTTAAAAAGCAGTAGGATATCTTATAAATCAATTTTGGTTTGTAAACATTGCTATAGGTCTCAAGATTTCATTTTCTTTTTTTTTTTTTTTTTTTTTAATTTTTTTTTTTTTCAACGTTTATTTATTTTTGGGACAGAGAGAGACAGAGCATGAACGGGGGAGGGGCAGAGAGAGAGGGAGACACAGAATCGGAAACAGGCTCCAGGCTCTGAGCCATCAGCCCAGAGCCTGACGCGGGGCTCGAACTCCCGGACCGCGAGATCGTGACCTGGCTGAAGTCGGACGCCTAACCGACTGCGCCACCCAGGCGCCCCAAGATTTCATTTTCAAACAATTCAGTAAAAATTTGAGGGAAAAAAATAAACTCTTGAAGAAATGTACTTTATTCAGTCATTGTCTTTCTTTACATTATGGTCTTTGCTTTTTTTTTTTTTTTAAGTAAATTGTGAAATGTTCTTCTATTCTCATCATTAAAATTTTTTTTTAATGTTTATTTATTTTTGAGGGAGAGAGAGAGACAGAGTATGAATGGGCAGAGAGAGAAAGAGAGAGGAGGAAACACAGAATCCAAAGAGGGCTCCAAACTCTGAAATGTCAGCACAGAGCCTGACATGGGGCTCAAACTCACAGACTGTGAGATCATGACCTGAGCCGAAGTCTGACACTTAACTGACTGAGCCCCTCTTATCCTTAAAAAAAAAAAAAAAAAAAAAAAAAAAAAGTTTATTTATCTATTATTTTGAGAGAGAGCATGAGCAGGGGAGGGCCAAAGACAGAGGGACAGAGAGAATCCCAAGCAGGCTCCAAGCTGTCAGTGCAGAGACCAATGCGGGGCTTGATCTCACGAACCATGATAAATCAAGAGTCATATGCTTAACTGAACCACCCAGGTGCCCCTCAATTTTTTCTTTAATGGCTACTGTATTCACTGACCCATCTAAGAAACTTTTGATTATTTCTAAGTCAGTGGGTTTATGATCCATCTTGATGGTGTAGAGTGAGAATCAGGGTTATTTGAATAACACTGTTCAAAAGACTTTCTTTTCCTGACTGGATGCTTTTGCACCTTTTTGAAGAAGAAAACAACTGTGTAAGTATGGATCATTTCTGTCCTCTCTATTCTCTTGCATTAATCTATTTGTGGAGCCTCAGGCCATTACAACACTGTTTTGATTACTATAGTTTTATTATAAGTCTTAAAGTCAGGAGTGTGAGTCCTCTGATTTTGTTCTTTTTCAAGATTGTTTTGAGCATTTTAGTCCTTTGAATTTCCATATACATTTCAGAGTCAGCTTGTTAATTGTTGGGATTATGACTGGGACTTTGATGACTTAGATATGATGAAAGAAACGTTTGATATTTTGGTATTTTGAAAATGGATATTTATATAGGTTGATACATTTTAATAATTTGTCAAGAAGGAAAATAGGGTCTGATTGGTCTTCTTTGATATAGGCCAGAATAGAGCCTATAATAATCTGTTTCTTTCATTTTGTATTGTTTACTCAAAAGGATCATTGGACAGTAATTTCTTTGGCGGAATCTGGGGTTAAAGTTGCAGACTCTCTGGAGCATGAAAAGTAAAAAATCTAGGTCCCAAGAAACAGAGTAGAAACCATTTCCAAGATGAACTAGTGATTCTAAATGTGAAAAACCCCTATATAACTCTTTGATTTATGTCCTATTTAGGGAAGGCAATAAACTTTGTGCTTTTTCTGGTCTGCAGCATCTCTAAACTATTTTGCCTTGATTTTTCTCAAGATTATTTTAGGAAAAGTGAAGTTACGCAACCTTGTTCTCTTCAGTATGAGCTTGGAAAATAAACCTACAGATTGTTAGTTTAATCTCTTCATGTTGTATAATGAAGGAATATAAAGTTATATGATTTGTCCAAGACTATATAGCTCATTATTAGTAGAGTTCTGACAATATTCCATGCCCTCCAACCTCTTCTCCACTGGTTTCCACTGATGTAACTGATGTATTGCTGTCATAATAGCTAACTAGTCAGTAACTCCCAAACCCTTATTCTATGCATGACACTAGGCTCTGTATAGTTGATATAAGTTACCATTATGATATAGTTCAAATACCACAGAGTCCTGTGTAAGAGAAGACATAATTAGAATAGTAAAAGCAGTATGTAGTAATGCTCCAAATTGGATAGAATTTAGGATAAAGTTCTATGCATGTACATACAAGTAATATCATGCCTCATTTTAAATAAACTAGGCTGTGTTATGTCAATAATGAACTGTAATTGTGTGCAGATTGTATAAGAGAGACCTGAAATAGGCTAGCTTTGCTAACTTACATGTATAAAATTAAAGCAATCAAATTGCACCTTAAATTCATGCTCTGTTAAACAGAATGTTAACAACTGTTAAGGAAGGTGAAGATTAATACTTGATGAAATTATCAGGGAAGCTTTATGGAAGAAGTAGGGTTTGAGAAAGAATTTCCAGGAATGATAAAATTATAAAGGGCAAAGGGATTATAAACTATTATAAATGGGACATGAACGATATTTTAATGAAAATTTGAATACCTTATAAATTAAAATGTGATTTCAATGCAGTTCAAGAGAAGGCCATTAAATATGTTTATGGGTCTCTGAAATAAATTACTTTTAACTAAAGCTAGTGAAGCCTAAATTTGTACGAGAAGCTTAGAGGTGGAAATGCCTACTGAATTAGGAGTCAAGTAGGTATCTAGATTTCTTCCTGCAGAAGTGGTGCTATTTTGCCCATGTGCTTCTCTTATGAGAGCTGGTCCCAATGAATTGGAATTTTTAAACAAAAAACAATATTCCTATAAACGTAATAAAAGACGTGTATTTCTATTTTGCTTTCAACAATTTTCCCTAAAACAAATTAACATCTCTGATACCTCATTTCTAGAATACATTTCTAGAATACAATACCCACTCACTTAGAAATGGGACTAATAATAACTTCTCTGCCAATCTCAAGGCAGTCGTGAAACCTGAACAGGATAATATGTGTGAAAATGCTTTGAAAATCTTTTGGATATAAGAGTCAGTAAATAATAATAATTGTAGTGATATGGCTCAATGGAGATCTATTAAGATATTTTTAGGGATAAATTCTGCAGAATTCTCTGCAGTATTAACCTGGCTTGTATACAAAGACTCTAATAGACATTATTACATTTTTCTTGGGGTGTAGATAACTATATGATATATGTGTAACATGATTAACTGAATGGTTCACATGTACTGAGTCAACTTTCATTAACAGGGCTGATTTACAACTTTGCAGTGAGCTGTTTTTCAGAGATCACTGGAAAATTCTTGCTTGTATTACTTTTTATTTATGTGTTAAGCACAAAAAAATTGCTTTTTATTTATTTATTTGTGTGTTTTACATGGTGATTTTATTTTTTCATTAAAAAAATTTATTTTTAAAAATTTATATCCAAATTAGTTAGCATATAGTGCAACAATGATTTCGGGAATAGATTCCTTAGTTCCCCTTACCCATTTAGCCCATTCCTCCTCCCACAACCCCTCCAGCAACCCTCTGTTTGTTCTCCATATTTATGAGTCTTTTATGTTTTGTCCCCCTCCCTGTTTTTATATTATTTTTGTTTCCCTTCCCTTATGTTCATCTGTTTTGTCTCTTAAAGTCCTCATATGAGTAAAGTCATATATTTGTCTTTCTCTAATTTCACTTAGCATAATACCCTTCAGTTCCATCCACGTAGTTGCAAATGGCAAGATTTCATTCTTTTTGATTGCCGAGTAATTCTCCATTGTATATAAATATATATATACCACATCTTCTTTATCCATTCATCCATCGATGGAAATTTGGGCTCTTTCCATACTTTGGCTATTGTTGATAGTGCTGCTATAAACATTTGGGTGCACGCATCCCTTCGAAACCACACACCTGTATCCCATGGATAAATACCTAGTAATGCAATTGCTGGGTCGTAGGGTAGTTCTATTTTTAGTTTTTTGAGGAACCTCCATACTGTTCTCCAGAGTGGCTGCACCAGCTTGCATTCCCACAAAAAATTGCTTTCTTTATATTTGTATCCAGATTATATTCTTTATATTTCTTTATGCTTATATGTAGACTAGTGCAATTATTTAAGAATGCTAATGTAGATCAAGAAGGAAGTTGCAGTTCTAATTTCTTACCTAACTGAAGAGAGACTATTTGATCATCTAGAGAAGAGGAAAAGAGTAGAACTGTAACACTAATTTTTCTTTTACTAGGAATCTAGTTTGATTGTTATTAAGAAAAATGGAACTTGATTTGTGAGACAAAGACACTCTTCAATTTACTGCCTCCATGTGTCTATTCTGTGTATCTCATATTAAAAGACTATGAAGTTTGATAATTAATATAACAAGTAATTATCAATCCTCAATAATAAAACTCTCAACATAGGTTCAAAATATACAAAGGATTAATTTCTTACAAAATATGCATATTTAAAAAAATTTTTTTTTTCAACGTTTATTTATTTTTGGGACAGAGAGAGACGGAGCATGAACGGGGGAGGGGCAGAGAGAGAGGGAGACACAGAATCGGAAACAGGCTCCAGGCTCTGAGCCATCAGCCCAGAGCCTGACGCGGGGCTCGAACTCACGGACCGCGAGATCGTGACCTGGCTGAAGTCGGACGCTTAACCGACTGCGCCACCCAGGCGCCCCAAAATATGCATATTTTTATATGGCAAAAAAGAATTGCCATTATATGCCAATTATATCTCAATAATTTAAAAAAATTGCCCATGAGAAATTATACTTTCACTATATTATTACTAAAATCTGGATTACTGAGTATTAGTTATCTATTGCTGCATAACAATTACCATAAACTTGGCAGCTTAAACAACACACATTTATTATCTCATAGTTTCTATGGCTCAAGAATCTGGGTACAAATTAACTGAGTCCTTTGCTTTATGATCTCTCACAAAGCTGCAATCGAGAGATCATCCAGGGCTGGGTTCTCATTTGAAAATTCAACTGGGAAGGATCCACTTCCAATCTCATGTGGCTATTGGCAAAATTCAGTTCCTTGCAGGCTGTTGGACTGAGGGCATCAGTTCTTCACTGGCTGTCAGCTCTTCCTTGCCACATGGCCTTGTCAATACGCAGTTCATAACATGGCAGCTTGCTTTGCCAGAGCCAGCCAGGAGGTCTCCTAGAAAGCCAGAAGTTACAATTTTATGTATTGTAATCACAGAAGTGATGTTCTATCCCTGTTGTTATATTTTGTTGGTTAGAACTAATTTACAGGGCCTGGTCACACTTAAGGGAAGGAGATTATAAAAGGGTGTGAACACCAAGAGACAAGGATCATCTTGGACCATCTTAGAGTCTGTTGGAAGAAAAAGATTAATGTGACATATGACATAAGTTACAAAGAGAGAGATGCCTGTTAAGAGATCATTCTCAATTTTCTCTATAATCCAGAAGGAATTGGTGGGAATGGCTTAATAGAATTTCTGGTGAGCTATACAGCATCATGAAATAGTGAGGGTAAACTACTAAGCACATTATTTCTTCTTCCACTACTGTGCTCTTTGTTTAGTGCTTTCACCTATGCTATGAGAGCCCTATATCAGACCCTTGAAAAGCGGCAAATAGTTGCACTTCAGAAAAACATTAGAGAAATATATAATTATATATACATTTCATCAGCAAACAGTGTACTGCAGCAGCAAATGGTATTGATTTTGTTATAGTGGTAACTAGTATCTATTAAAAATGGCATTCTCAACAGTACATTGCCAGCATATTCCCCCACATAAATAGATTTGGATAAATAAAACCATAATTCTTGCACATGACTAGAAATTCGCAAAAGAGATTCAATGTGGCATTAATATAATAAAGTCTTTGACTTGGAGTAATTGATAGAACTTCATCCAATAATCAAAAGAACTCTTTGTATTCCTAATCAACTCAAAATACCAGTTTTTAAACTACTTAGAATAATTATGCCCCAAATGAATGTTTTCTATGCAAAAACATTTGTATCTGTGTTTTAAAGACTAGCAAAGATTGGAAAAGCCTGAGATGGAGGAGATTAGTGATTATCACTTCAATAGTGTTTAGATTGTTGAATTATGGTTCCTAGATGGCCTCTAATAGGATTTAAAGTAAGTTCATTAGCCTGAATCGTGGGTGGTTAGGAAAATCCTATTTTATTTAAGATGCAGCAGAAAATGGACCCAAATACTGCCTGTAAGGTTGGTTGGTATGAATTGGAGCATTTCAAGCAGCTTAAGAGCTGTGTGGAAGGCTGAAGACAAAGAGAAACTTCATATTTTGAAGTTTGCCAGTGTGTCCTGGATCAAATTGATATTATGACTCTTGATGATGGTATTTCCATGTTATTGCTCTAAATCAGAATGTAGATGTATTTTGAGAAATTAGAGTGATTTGGCAGGAGTACTTCACTTTTATAAATGGACTGGACAAATTTCGTGCCTGCAATATTTATAACATATCATGTATAATATCTGTATATATGGTTAATAAACCCTAAGTAGAAAAGATTAATAAATGAATCGACAAGATTTGGTTATCAGAACATCAAGTAGACTAAGATATTATGTAAGCCACATGATTATAGAGGACATCCTCACATTTTGGCAGCAGTGTACCACAGACAAAAATCTATATTATCTCCTTTTCCCTGAAGAAAATAGAATTTCACATTAGCTGACGTGAAGGTTTGGTATCTTGATGGGGCTCTGCTTTGTCATTGTCCTTGGTATGTTCTCTAAAGTGCACAGGAAAATTCTCTTCTGAATACAGAATGAAGCGAGTTTTTATCAAAGTCTTGTAGAGACTTAAGTCTTCTAATCTTTAGGATAGACTTGAAGGGTAGGAAGGACTTGGCTGAATGAACACAGGTTTGGTACTTGGAGAAAATGAAATAAAAAAGCAAACGCATGGGAATACTAATGCCCTGGGCATAGCAAGTATTTGCCTGTGTGACAATATTTTTTCTAAATTCTGATTGTGTAGCTTCTATTTCAGGATAGGATCTTCTTTGAAGCTTTAAACAGTAAACAGAGAATATATTCAGCTATAACTTGAGCCCTGTGACCTTTGTCCAAGGATTCAGTTCAATCTCATAAATCAGAAATTCAAATGTCAAATCACCCATGATTTTTTCAGCTTTGAATATTGGCATTTAGAAACCCATCCTGTCTCATTCTAGAGGTGGATTTTTAGGCATTTAGAGCTCTATTCTCAGAAGCCTATCCAGTCTAAGAGTATACATACATTTGCTTTATTCAATTTTAAAAAATAAGAGTGGACAGTTTCTTTGACAACACCTTAGTTTATGTGAGCTAAGGTACTGAAAGCCTAGCAAAGTCTTTGATATCTGGGAAAACTTCCTAGGCCAGGTTTCCTACAGAGAGACCGACTCATTGAGAAGCTATTTACATAAGCAGAAATACTTTATATTTCAGTGTGAAAATTTGTGTTAGATGTAGGTAAGAGACAGTTTCATGTTTCATCATAAGTATAGAGATTTGGAAGCAAATCACGCTGTGGGACAAAGTAGGATCAATTAATAGGGTTGTCATTTACATGTCCATTGATGGGGTGAGGTTTTCCTTTCAGTGAACACTTTGGCCAGGATAAAAGGTTCAGCTGGGGACAATAATCTTAAAAGAAGGCACTAGTTTCTAAGCTTTAGTTGGTATTGTCAACAGAGACAGGAAACTGTCCATAACACCCTCTTCTTCCTTAGTGAGTTGAGCAAAGGAATGAAGCATGTTCTCAGCTGATAGTGTGGCTTACGGACAGGGGATGAAGCTGACTGCCTCTGTGTGGGAATCTGAACGTTCAGTGAGTCCATGGTCACCTGAGGATCTTTTATTTGGGCGGGTGTGTGTGTGTGTAAAATCTAGCAGATATAAATACATGCTTTCTAGAAAATAATACGAAGTCTTACCCTATTTATAGTACACATTCAAAAGAATCCTCTTTTTTTGAACAATATTTATTTATAAATTTCTCTTTGAGTGGTAGACACCAGGATTGTGCCTATGTAGTGTCCAGATGTCCACATGGTGACGTGAATTTAATCCTCAAGATTTTTATCTATTTATACCAGCATCAATTGAGATACCACATACTTAACCAAGCAGATTGTTACCAAGTCTTCTCTTATTCTTGACCTTAAGATCTCTTAAAGATCAGCTTTCCTTCAGCACCTCCTGTGGCTGCTTGTAGGAGGCAAACCCTATGAAGTTCTCTCAGACTGTCTGCCTTCACACAACATTCAACTGTTCTTATTCTGTGGGCCTGATACTACATTGAGTTCTAACTGGTAATGGGGGCATTGATTCTATTGTTCTCACATCCCTTAAACTGATTTCAGGTTCTTATGCTCCCCTTCCCTACTGGGATTCAACAGGAGAGAGGTAGTCAGAGTATATATATCAGGTTCTGTCTTAGGAGATATAATAGCCACTGATTATTCTAACTTCAAATAACAAAAATCCTAACCAACAGTAGTTAAAGCAATTATCTCACACAACAAGATGACTAGAGATGCATGTCAGGACTGGCATAGCAGCTTAACTATATAGCTAAGAATTCATCTTCTGACATATTTCTACTTAGTTACCTTAGCTGTTGGCTTTTGTCATTGTATCTGTCACCATTATGCTTCTTATGTATACAAGATGACTACCACACTCCAGGTGTCATGTCAATAGTCAAGTTGGGAAAAAGCAGTAGCACCAATTAAGTTCTATTTTTTAAAAAGTAATTTCAATATTTACTTATTTATTTTGATAGGGAGAATGCGAGTAGGGGAATGTCAGAGAGAGAGGGAGACAGAAAACCCCAAGGAGGCTCCTTGTTCTCAGCACAGAGCCTGACACGAGGCTCGAACTCAGGAGCCATGAGATCATGACCTGAGTCAAAATCAAGAGTTGGATGCTTAACCGACTGAGCCGCCCAGGCTCCCCCAATTATGATCTATCTTATCAGAAAAGCAAAAGCTTTCTCAGAAGGCAGAAAATTTCCCTTCCATCACATTGTCCAGAAGTATGCCATACATGCCCAGAACTATGTCTAGAATTAGCAAGTGAGACTAGGAAAGTATTTGGATAGTTCAATGTGGCAAAGGAATTGGGGGTTGAGGGAATGTTCTTGGGTTATCCAACCACCAATATCGGGCTTAAGAACTTGTGAATGTTTTAAGTTCTCACTTTTTTTCTATCTTGATTCCCCATAATCCCAGAAATTTTTATATAGTCTTTCTAAGACAGATATTGAGTTGGTTTATTCAATATCCATTTCCAATCATTTTCCCCATTACTGCCCTCTATTCTGTAGGTTAAAGATATGTAAATGCTTCATTTCTCAGCTTCTCTTGCTTTTATGCATGGTCATGTTCTACGCAGTCTCGTGTGTATGTGACTTCTCTTCCCAAATTAAAAACAAAACAAAACAAAAAAACAAAGACTCACTAGAAAAAGCTTTTTATCTTTTCATTTCCCTCTTTTCCTGTGCGGAACATATCCTTGATGCCTGGAAGTGCAGCTACCATCTTGTGACTGTGAGGGGACAAAATAAGGGTAACATGATGATGGAACAAAAAGAATGAATTTGGGTCATTATAACATAGTGGAGTCACTACATCAGACCTGAAGAGACTATCTGTGAACTTTTCATATGAGACTAATATATCCCTACTTATTTAAGACAAGTAGAGTTTTCTGCTACTTGCAGCCAAATGTAATTCTAATTTATATAGGTGAGAAACCATGTGTTTATACCATGTAATTCTGCCAAATGTACTGCCTTTGCCAGAGCTGTCTCCATTCTCCTTAGAGGTCTCAATTTTCAAAATTCAAAAAGCAAAGAAACAATCTCTTTTCTCTAACATGTTTATGTCTCATAAAATGATGGCACATAGTTTATCAAAATGGGGAAGGGCTATATGAGGTGCAAGGAATTGCAGGGGGGTCTTGATAAAAATTACAAATATACATGTTACCATAGTTATAAGTACACAGAAACACACCCAAAGTAGGCCAAGGCAGAAAGAGAATTTATTGGATGGCTGTAAGTATATCTCATGGATCTATGAATAGGATGTGTGGCTGAACCTCATTATGGACTAGAACCAGGTACTGGAAAGCTATTATGAATCAGTGCAATTATTCTCCCTTCCCTCTGTGCACACATGATCTCTTATGGTCTGCTTTATTCTTCTCTCTTGGCATTGGCTTTTTCTGCTCCTCTGCGCACAAAGAAGAAATTAGTCACTTTGTTTACAAGTTATAAAAGCTGAACAGATAAAAATGGATAAATATCAACTGAGAAAACATCACAAAATAAGAAAGTGATAAGCCAAATGGAGCAAAAATGTGAGATTGAGGGAGAAGAAGCAAGGAACTGATTTATTTTCAGAGTTTATTTAATTAAATGTATTTTGTTGGTAATATCTTACCTAATCCTTACAATAATTCTTTGAGATTGCTGTGTGACACTCGTATTAAAGATAAAGAAAAATATGGGAATGCAAGCTGGTGCAGCCACTCTGGAGAACAGTATGGAGTTCCTCAAAAAACTAAAAATAGAACTACCCTAGACCCAGCAATTGCACTACTAGGTATTTATCCATGGGATACAGGTGTGTGGTTTCGAAGGGACGTGTGCACCCAAATGCTTACAGCAGCACTATCAACAATAGCCAAAGTATGGAAAGAGCCCAAATGTCCATTGATGGATGAATGGATAAAGAAGATGGGGTATATATATACAATGGAGTATTACTCGGCAATCAAAAAGAATGAAATCTTGCCATCTGCCACTACGTGGATGGAACTAGAGGGTATTATGGTAAGGGAAATTAGTCAGAGAAAGACAAATATCATATGACTTCACTCATATGAGGACTTTAAGAGCCAAAACAGATGAATATAAGGGAAGGGAAACAAAAATAATATAAAAACAGGGAGGGAACAAAACAGAAAAAGACTCATAAATATGGAGAACAAACAGGGTTGCTGGAGGGGTTGTGGGAGGGGGGATGGGCTAAATGGGTAAGGGGCACCAAGGAATCTACTCCTGAAGCCATTGTTGCACTATATGCTAACTAATTTGGATGTAAATTTAAAAAAAGAAAAAAATTAAAGGTCAAATTAGAAAAAAATAAACTGAATGATCATACAACAAATTCTCTACAGATAAGAAGCAAAAAAAAAAAAAAGACATTAAAATTAACTTTAGAAAATATCATGAGAGTAAACCAACCTACACCCTAAAGGATCCTTTTGCTGGGTCTGGGTTTTTGTATCGGCTTTCTCACTTACGGCCATTTCCTTAGTTCCCATCAGTTTTGGATGTAAGAATTCTTCATTCCTCATACCAAAATAAATCCCACCTTCTCCCTCAAGCCTTGCCTCACTTCCTTCTTGAGCAAAACTTACTTCATTAGACCTGCTTTCTGATTTAGCTAAACTTTTCCAAGCCCAGCAAAGCACCACACTTGTTTAAAGGAATTGTCAGCAACACAGCAGGAAACATGAACACAGACTGTTACTGTATATCACGCAGGGGGAAGAAAGGTAAAGTTAACAGTGGCAATGTTTAAGTTACCATAGTCTGCGCAGTGAGAAAACCTGGAGTCATTTTCAAGTTTTACCATTTCCTACCTCTTTTCAGTCGGGTCAGGTCTCAGTCTGGTTTCTTACCCCTGAAGAGAGGCTACTGTTAGTAAAGAGTCTCCTATCTACCTACTCGAGAATTTCTGTGAGGACCAAATAGATGAGGTTTGTGAAGACATTCACAAACATTTGCTGTGAAATGTTTGTACCTGGCTACGAAATGGTCGTATTAACAAGCTGCGTTCTTGGGCTGAAGAAGTTCAAAGGCGGCTAGTCGCTAGGGGGAGGAAGCCGAGCGTTACTACGTGACGTCATCACTCCACGCCGGCCGCGACGGTTTCCGGGCTGCGCTTAAAGCAGCGTTCTGCGCTATGGGGTCTTGGCAGCGTTTGCTCTTGTTTGGTGGGGTGTTGCTTCGGGGTGGCGGTGGGACCAGTGTCCCGCTTGGGCGAAGCCAAGTGTTGGTTTGTCGGCGCCAGGTCCGTGATGCTGCAGGACAGGGGGAAGCGGGAGGGACGGAGATGCTAGGGCGGCAGGGCCGCAGGTGCCCTGGCATAGCCTCTTGCCGACGACCCTCCTCAGACCTTAACGGTGCCCCCACTGACTCGGTGACAGACTGAGATCTCAGTTGGCTGAACGTCCCCACTTTATAAGCAGGCCCCGGTAGAACCGGCCGAGGCGAGGCGGGATATGCAACAGATTCCTAAAACATGGATGTGTGGCTTGTACACTGTTTTCTGTGTTGGTTTATTTAGAAAATAGTTTAAGGAGAAGAAAGCTTAACTCTGCACAGAGGCAGTTTATTTACTTTCCGTTTTTTACGTCTGCATATCCTGGCAGGTAAATTTCAACTTGAACAGTATATTTTTACCTTTGTGATCAATATCAATAGGTAGGACGAAAAACCGAACTAATGGAAATTAGAATTAGCCTAGAAAAGAAACCCCTCTTACAAACTCCAAATTTGTACTTTAACAGCGTGATAATGGAGATGGCTCATTTTAAAACTTTTTTTAATTTTTATTTTTTTAAAGTTATCTGGCGGTGACAGTGAGACCCTAAAACAAAGAAGATCACAAATCCTGTCCCGAGGACTTCCAAAGCAGAAACCAATACAAGGTGTAAATCAAGTTATAGTTGTGGCTTCTGGAAAAGGTGGAGTTGGAAAATCTACTACAGCAGGTATTGTAGGATATTCTGATTTCGATTAGGAATTTATGCCAACTGGCAACCGCACAGCATTAAAATTCCAGTTTTGATTTTTAAAGAGTTATTTGTTTAATTCCTAATAGCTGATTCCCTAGTACCAGGAGTTGGTAGTGATTAGGACCTTAGATTTGCATTTAGAAAAAACTAGGTACATAGCCACGTGTTTGACTTCTTGATTGAGGAAAACTTGGTCCAGTTGCCCACGAGATTGCCCAGATATTCAGTTAAGTGTCAAATGGCAATGCTGATAATCTTTTTCATAGTGTAGCTACGTAAATTAAATAAGCTAACCACTTAGCCCAGTGTCTTCTAAGTAGTAAATGCTCAGTATTCGGTTGATGTTACTATTTTTTAAACATTTGGTAACTTTAATACAAATTATTTCTATTCTTTGATATTCTTTTCTGGTCTATCAATGTACAAATAGCTGCACAGTTGCAATGATAATTTCTACATTGTGTCCATTTTTCATTTAACATAATATTATAAAATCACCATTGATCTAATATTTGAAAATGCTTGGAAAGGTTTAACATTGTTTCAGTTATTTAAAATGTCACCTAATCTTTATATCTTTTACATTAATAATCTTGGAGCAGAGAATTTGTTTTTGGTGGCTCTTTTTATTTGTAGATTTCATCACGACTGAAGTGCTGCTTTCAGAATCCATAGGAGAAATGCCACCAGAAATGAGAGTTACCATCCACGACTAATAGCCAGATATTCTCAAAGTTTTTCAAAAGAAATTTTTTATTGCTAAAAAGATTATTCCAGTGAAATGTAAAAGGGTAAAGACTTCCCTCCTTCCAAACCTGCACAACAGAGGTGACTTGTATTATTAATTTGTAGTCATAAAACACTCTTTATCTTATTTTTCCTTATACTTAATTTTCAGTCATTTCAGTGGGAATGGCTGCTAGTTCAGGTTTTATCCCACTGTCTTTTTGCAGATGATTTTTCTTTTCTTTTCTCTCTCTCTCTCTCTCTCTCTCTCTTTTTTTTTTAGAGGAGAGAAGAGAGACTGCCTGTGCATGTGCCTGCAAGAGCGGGGGAGGGGCAGAGGGAGAGAGAATCTTAAGCAGGCTCCTGGCCCAGCTCAGAGCCAGCTTTGGGCTCCATCTTATGACTGTGAGATCCTGACCCGAGCCAAAATCAAGAGTCAGATGCTTAACTGACTCAGCCATCTAGGAGCCCCATTTGTTGCAGATGATATTTAGAAAATGTCCTCATTATAGTTTATTTGTTGATTTTGGTATAGCCCTAGACTGGCAAGATCCTTGAAGTCATTTTTTTTTTCAGACTATTGAACTTAAAGTTGGGGGACATTTGTACCTTAAAATCCTTCAGTTCCATTGAAATCAATGACATTTTTGAAATAAGGGCTAGTACAGAGTTCTGCGACTATCACTAGAGATCTTGTCTTCACTTGAAACCATATTTAGTAATTTCCCAGTATAGCAGTTTTATAGTTTTACAACCAGGTACAAATCCAACTAGATAGTGTTATTAGTTCAATTTTTTCTCATTTTTACCTGAAGTTAATTGTGGAAGAGTTTTTCAGATATTTTGAAGAAACTAAAACTTACCAAGTATTATAGTAATAAGAGGCCTCTAATATATTACTATTTGATAGATACTGTATTATTATTAAAATGATTAGTGATGTTCGTAATTAATGCTATAAGCTACACATTTTTACCTTCTTTTCTAAGGGCCTATAATCCATCTATTTAATGTTTCATTTTTAAAATATAGAAGCTTTTAGACTTTGGTTCTAGCATCCATCTCTTCTTGTTTTTTGAAAATTTAGAGTACATTTATTTGATTTCAGTGATGTGAATCCTTTTGCATCTCTGTGATTAAAGGTGGAAAGTATTTTCATGATAATATCTTTAAGTTTTTTGAGTTTTATACAATATAATTTGTTGGGTCTTTAGGTTAGTACTTAGCACATAGTTTTGTTTTTGGTTAGCAGATCATCTGTTGCCATGGAATGTGACAGCATTTTATGTTTCTTAAGTTGGCTCCACATCCATCGTGGAGCCCAGCATGGGGCTTGAATTCACAACTGTGAGATCAAGACCTGAGCTAAGGTCAAGAGTTGAACGCTTTACCAACTGAGCCACCTGGGGCACCCCTGTCACAGCATTTAAATAGGAAAATAAATGAGAAAATATACAGTTGTGACACATAGTAGTGTTTCAGTGAATGCCCCTTCCTTGATTTTTTTGTTATGTTAGCATTATGTCATTCCTCCCAGAGAGCTGGCCTTTACTTTTTCCTAACAGCTCTATCTACATACATAAACCTTAGAAATAAGTTGTTTCTGTTTAACTCTGTTGGTATTATATTTCTTTCCCTTATATATATTTATTCTTGTCCCAAACTATCTCAAAATTCTTCCCATTTGAAAATGTATGCCCGAGATATTTTTGATTACAATGATGACATATGATGAATACAAACATTCTTTGTGATTCCATTGTATGAATGTGAGAAGACCCTAACACTAGATGAATCACTCTCTAAAACTTTCTGCTTAATAGTTTATGTTTAACGTATGATGTACTTGAAATTCAGAATGATTTTGTAATTTATAAAAATTAGTCAAGTGTCATGGCCTAGTCTAACTATTTCGTATCAGTTTTTCATTTAATTCTCATAATGGTTATGACATAGGAATTATCCTCATTTTATACAGGAGGAAATAGATTTAGGGGTAAAATATCCTACTCCAGGTTATGTAATAGAAGATGGTAGAACTAGGATTTGAACCAGGTCTGCCTTGAAAATTTATGCTCTTAGCTACTTTAAGGAAACCATCTCAGCATGATTTATAACATTGTTCTGTTAAGGAAATGTGATTCACAGTATGAGAGTCTGTTTATTTATCAGTCTTGGAACTGTTTTACCTTCAGACCTCTCTTCATCTCAGATGTAGCATCTCTCTATTGCTGGGCTAAAAGTAGCTTTGAGACTATTTTCCTTCTTTATGTTTTGGGATTCACTAGCAGTAGGCAGTTTTGGGAACATGTTTTACTGCCTTACCTTTGACCTTCTTCCCTTTCCTCTGCAAAATGAGCTAGCCTTTTATATAGGGGTATTTGTGAGTTAGGTATTTAGAATTCCTGCATTACCAGCATTTATTTTTCAAAGGCAGTAAGATCATATACATTTTTATTAAAAGGTAGATACTTTTTCTGCACAATGTTTTTGAAAATAATTGAACTCTATGTACCATTAACATTTTTCTTTTATATAACATTTATATATTTTTGGGAGTCAGAGCATGAGCAGGAGAGGGGCAAAGAGAGAGGAAGACAGGCCTCAGGCTCTGAGCCGTCAGCACAGAGTCTGACGTGGGGCTGGAACTCACAAACCATGAGATCATGACTTAGGCTGAAGTCGGATGTTTAACCAACTGAGCTACCCAGGCGCCCCAAGATTGTTTTTTTAAAAAACTAAGTAGATTATTTAAATTATCACATTATAAAAATGGATTATTTAAAATATTAATTTTAGGGCAGGCATCTATTGCTGTTGGAATATTACTGTCTCTGTCTTTTTTTTACTTTCTGTATTCTTTCTTTGTCTTTGTTTTATACCAGTGTGGGAGATACATTAAAAAATTCTCATGTTTTGGTTATTACATTGAAAATATTAAAAGGCAAACTGAATTTTAGTAGAAGGAACATTACTAAATTTAATTACTTTTTTGTTTCTTACAGTGAACCTTGCACTTGCACTAGCAGCGAATGATTCGGTAGGTGTTTATTATTATGAATATTAATTGATTAAAATGCTTTTTAGGGAAATGATAAAGAATGTACTGGTATTTTTCATTTACTCTGTCAGAGGCTGTGTAGTGTAGCTGTAGTCACTTGTATTTCTTTAAGGAACTAAAAAGTCTGCCATAAGTACTGATAACATTTAATGATAATGAAAATGAAAGGGGTCAAGGAATTTAGGCAGCCTCTAGAAGGTAGAAAAGGCAAGTTTATGGATGCTTTCTTAGAGCTTCCAAAACATATGTAACTCTGTCAACGCCTTAATTTTAGCTCATTGAAATCCATTTTGGACTTACGTGATAATTTCTCACAGTAGAAGTAGGAAATAAATATGGACAGGAAGTCAGTTTTCTTAGTTCTTAAATTTCCAAAGATGTCTTTATTTTGCCTTTGTATTTGATAGTTTGACTAGATGTAGACTTCCAGGTTCAAAATAATTGCATCTCTGAACCTTGTAAACAACATTCCTTTTTCTTCTCACATGTTAATAAAATGTCTGATGCTAATAGGATTCATATTGCTTTGAAATAACCTGTGTTTTTCCCCTCAAAGCTTTTAGGGTTTTCTTTATGTATTTTAAGTTTAGAAATGTCATAAATATGTGTCCAGTTTTTGGCTTTAAAATTTTTTGCCTGCTTGGAAGTTAGCCAAGCAGTATCAAGGTTTGAGTCTTTTTCAGCTTAGGGAAATTTCTTCCTTGATCACTTCATTTTTTTATTATTTTTTAAAATGTTTGTTTATCTTGGAGAGAGAGACAGAATGCGAGCAGGGGGAAGGGCAGAGAGAGAGGGAGACACAGAATCCGAAGCAGGCTCCAGGTTCTGAGCTGTCCTCACAGAGCCCAACGTTGGGCTCAAACTCATGAGCTGTGAGATCATGACCTGAGCTGAGCACTTAACCAACTGAGCCACCCAGGTGCCTCTTCCTTGTTTACTTTCAGTGGTGTGTTTGTTCTCTCTCCAGGTACCTATTGGATAGGTATTAACTCTTTATGCTTGTTAATTTGTCTTTCATATTCTCCATTTCTTTGTCTTTTGTTTGCTATATGTTTTGGAAGATATCTTAGACTATTTTCCACACTGCTTTGTTGGGTTTTAGTTGTTATTTAGCCCTTCTGAGTTTTATTTTTAAATTCAGAAATTGTATTTTTTCCAGTTTTCCAAAACTCTTTCATATTTTACACATACCAGAAAAACAATGGCTGTATCATTCATTTGAATCTCTCTGAGGATGCTAATTAGAACTAATAAAAAAGTGTTCCTTTTAGTGATCTGTATTTACTTAGCTTGGTGGTTCTTATAATGTGGTGCTCAGACCAGTAGAATCAGCACTACCTGAGAAATTGTTAGACATACAAAATCTTGAGCCGAACCGAAATCTGAATTAGAAACCATGAGGGTGGAGTCCCACAATCTGTGTGTGTGTGTGTGTGTGTGTGTGTGTGTGTGTGTGTGTGTATTTCCATACATTGTATTTTTAAATTTAATTTTTTATTGAAGTATATTTGACACAATGTTATATTAGCTGGAATCTGTGTTTTAACCAGCCATCTATATGATTTTGAGGCATGCTCATCTTTGAGAATCCTGGATCTAGAGTTTGTGAAAACTCTTACCTCCTAATGTCACCCTCTTTGTTTTCTTTTTTCTTTTTAAAATGTTTTATTTATTTTTGAGAGAGCACAGGCTGGGGGAGGGGCAGAGAGAAAAGAGGACAGAGGATTTGAAGCAGGCTTTGCGCTGACAGCAGTAAGCCTGATATGGGACTTGAACTCAGCAACCATGAGATCATGACCTTAGCTGAAGTCAGATGCTCAACCAACTGAGCCACCAGGGTGATCTCTATTTACTTAGCTTGGTGGTTCTTTTTGTTTTCTAGTGTGGTTATGTTTTTTTATTTAGTTTTAAACTATTTTTTCTCTTGTTGTATCAGTGGGAATTTGAAGAGTTTAGGTAACCATATTGAAGTAAGAACCAGTAATAAATTTTTAAAAATAATTTTTATTAGGGCACTGAGTTACCCTGAAGAAGAGCCCTCATCTTGCTTAAAGAAGGGAGGAAACAGGGAAGATTCAGTGGTTGGGAAGGTAGATAAATTTGTAGGTGTGGGGATCTTTTAATTTGGTTATCGTTTTAGCCAAAGCTTTGAGTCTTAAGTCAGTGTGACGCAATAATGGAATAAGAGAGCAAATGATGAAAAGAATAGTTAAAGAAGGGTTGGTTCCTTCATGTTAAATATTTTCAGTCTTGATGAGGTGGTAGCTCAGAAAGTTGTTTTTTTTTTTTTTCCTTCTGTTTTTTTGTGGTTTTTCTTTTATTCTTTCAGGGAGCAAGGATGAGGGCAGATCCATCTTTAATGCTTTATATGTATGATAGGGAAATGGCAACAAGAAAGGAAAAGCAATAATACTTTACCTGGCTCATTTTTTCAGAAGTCTTTAGTATCCTCAAGTGTTTTTTTTAAAAAAATTTTTTTTTCAACGTTTATTTATTTATTTATTTATTTTTGGGACAGAGAGAGACAGAGCATGAACGGGGGAGGGGCAGAGAGAGAGGGAGACACAGAATGGGAAACAGGCTCCAGGCTCTGAGCCATCAGCCCAGAGCCTGACGCGGGGCTCGAACTCACGGACCGCAAGATCGTGACCTGGCTGAAGTCGGACGCTTAACCGACTGCGCCACCCAGGCGCCCCTATCCTCAAGTGTTTTTAAACATGTTTGTAAAATCTTCCTTTCGTTGTCTATGATCCTGATGAAGGTGTTTTTTTGTTTTTCATTTCTTGATTTTTTTTTTTTTTTTTTTTTAGCAAAGTTACTATTTTTGATTAGAGTCTAGCATGTTTGTGACCTGCCAGAGTGACCTGCCAGAGGGCAGCCTGCATATAGAAAAGAAAAGTTGTATCTGTTCTATATGATGTAAATGCATCTGGCATAGTTTTTATTTTATTTTATTTTATTTTATTTTATTATTTTTTTATATGAAATTTATTGTCAAATTGGTTTCCATACAACACCCAGTGCTCATCCCAACAGGTGCCCTCCTCAATACCCCTCACCCATTCTCCCCTCCCTCCCACCCCACATCAACCCTCAGTTTGTTCTCAGTTTTTAAGAGTCTTTATGTTTTGGCTCCCTCCCTCTCTAACCTTTTTTTTTTTTTCCCCTCTCCCATGATCTTCTGTTAAGTTTCTTAGGAATACTACGTGGCAATGGCATAGTTTTGTACTCTGTATTTCCCAACTTAAGATTTTATTTTATTTTACTTTATTTTATGTATTTAAAGTTTATTTATTTTGAGAGAGAGAGAAAGAGAGCACACATTTGGGCTGTGTGCTCACGTACCAGCAGGAGAGGGAAAGAGAGAGAGGGAGAGAGAGAATCCCAAGCATGCTCTGCACTGTCAGTGCAGAGCCCAACGTGGGGCTCAAACTCTTGAACCATGATATCATGGCCTGAACTGAAGTCAAAAGTTGGATGCTTAACTGACTGAGCACCTAGGCACCCTCCAACTTAATATTTTATTGATATTAAAATACTACAAAATATTGTTTGGAGGACATGTTTGGTCCTTAGGGGAAACCCAAGTTTCCTCTCAGCTCTTCTATTTGCCTGGGTTGATATAGATGGTCAGGGTATATCACTTTATGGGGTTAAAAACTCCATTAAGGATGGTGTTTTTAGAGCCTCTCTAATGATTCATTTTCATGGAGTGTTAATTTGGTGGAGCTTGTCCACAGAGTTGTATTGTATTGTAGTGTTTTTAAAAGGGGTCTCTGATTTGCTTTTCTGTAGGCCAACTTTGTTCAAGACCTTGGTTGGCCTTTCTTTCTTTCTTTCTTTCTTTCTTTCTTTCTTTCTTTCTTTCTTTCTTTCTAATGTGTATTTATTTTGAAAGGGGGTGGGGGAGGGTATGAGCAGGGGAGGGGCAGAGAGAGAGGGAGACAGAGAATCCTAAGCAGGCTGTGCTGTCAGCACAGAGCCCTGTGCAGGGCTCAAACTCTTGAACCATGAGATCATGGCCTGAGCCAAAATCAAGAGTCATCTTAACTGACTGAGCTCCCCAGGCACCCCTCTTACTTCCTTTCTTTTCCATGGGTTGGTGCTTACCTTTTTTCAGCATTGGAGTGGGAAGATCCAGGAAAGGGAGACAGGGCCAGGAAGCTGTTCATTTTACTTTTCATGTTGACTTTAATCTCTAAACTGGATTTTGTAAACACTGGGGGTGTGTGTAAGATAGTCCATTGGGATGTGGGAGGGAAATTTTTCTTTTCCATTTGTATTAAATTTTATCTTATCTTTTAAAAAAAATTTTTTTTTTTAATGTTTATTTTATTTTTGAGAGAGACAGAGACAGAATGCGAGTGGGTTAGGGTCAGAGAGAGAGGGAGACACAGAATCTGAAGCAGGCTCCAGGCTCTGAGCTGTCAGCACAGAGCCCGACGCCGGGCTTGAACTCATGAGCTGTGAGATCATGACCCGAGCCGAAGTTGGATGCTCAACCGACTGAGCCACCAGGCGCCCCAATTTTATGTTATCTTTTAAAATTTGTTTTTTTGGTATTTTTTGGAATTTATACTATATTAGTATATATAGTGTATACAGTAGCTCTAATGTAATTTATAAACAAATATATTAACATATATTAGGGATGTATGCTCAAACATTTTTTTACTTATTGGAGTTCATGATCAGAAAAGTTCAGATGTCACTAGCTTCAGCAAAAGAAATTTCTGGGTTGGGTTATGGACCCAGTTTAAAAGAAGACTACTTTGTAGATTGAAGTAAAGGCCTTCCAGGAATAGGGTATGGATTTTCCCTTTTCCTAGTCTTTGGTACTTACCTTTGGGAATGTAGAAGGTAGTATTGCAGGGCAGAGTTTGGGATCATGTGTGCCATGTGTCTAAATATTGCCTCCAGTGGTTTTTTGGAGCTGGCTCATGCTAGTTTGAGAGTGCTGATTGTTAAATTTTCAGGAATTTGGGAACTAGTTGATATCCTGTTGTTACCATGCAGTAGGCCACAGTGAGAGTATTTAACCATGGAAATCAACAAATATTGAAAATCAGACACTGCATCCCACCCCACCCTGAACCAGTTGTTAAACATTTACTGGCACACCACTGATCATACGTATAGACTATCATATTTTTTTATTTTTCCTCTCTCTATCTTAACCATATTATGGATATCATTTTTCTACAATATAACTTAATAAACAGTGAGAAGAGCACTCCTGGGAGAAGGAAACATAAAGACTACCAGAAGCCATTGATAAGCTCTGTGAGATTCCTAAGTCAATTCAGTTCATTTTAGTCCAAATAACATTTGAGTACCTGTAACACTCATTGCCAGACACCCTGGGAATATAAAGAAAAATAAATGGGTTGGGGGAGTTCACAGCCAGCCAAGGCTACATTCATGAAACAGTGTTGTGTGTGTGTGTGTGTGTGTGTGTGTGTGTGTGTACTTATATAATTTGTACATATTTCTATGTATCTGTGTGTGTGTATTTTGGTGGTATATAAATGAATTAGGTTCAATAATAGTTTCTTCTGTGAGTGAGAGAGTGTTAATTAAGATAACAGTTAAGGTTTTATTGTGCGTCATAACAGTAGACGCATTGTGTATCTTAAAGGTTTTATAATCTAGTGAAGACAAAAGGAAGATGAATGTCTTAAAATCATGAGCTGTATTCAAGGTCAAATATAGTAGTGTATCCATCCAGGATGAGTAGCTTTTATTTCAGAGAAAAGCAACTTTTTTTTTTTCATAGAGCATTTTCATGAAGATAATTGTATTTGGTTCTCACAGAAATGTGTAATGCAGTGCCATAGTATTTATCAGTTTTACAGTCTTTATTGATTCTGTCTGATCCTTGCCACATTTCATCAGCCAGCAAATATCTTTATTTCTCTCTCTGCAATATTTTTTTAAGATGTATTTTTCTGTTGCCACCATTTCTACTCTAAGGCTCACATTACTATTTGGCTCATTTATTCATTTATACTTGAAACAGTTATTGAGTGCCTACTACATCCCAAGAACTTTGTTTGGAGGATACAGAAGTGAATGAGACACACAGTCCATGCCTTTGAGGAACTCATACACTAGCAGACCACTGCAGTGATCAAATACATTACCTACTCATGTTCAAATCCATTCAGACATAATACCTGATTACTCTTACTAAAGCACTATTGGAATTACATCACTCCCCTGCTCAGCGTCACTGTTGAATGCCTTTATTGGTATTCAAGATCCTCAGTGATACGGCTTTCATCTTTCTTTGTGGGTTTGTCTTCAGCTCTCCTAAATGGTCCTTGTGTTGTAGCGCTACCCAATCTGGGTTGCTTGAAGTTGCCAATTTGGGCTTGGATATACTATGTTCTTGCTGTCTTACAGCCTTTCTTGTACCTTACTGCTGGAGTGTCCTCTTTACCTTTTTTCAGCTTTACGTGCCCTATCTTCCAGGCTGCCATTTATGGCTATGCTGGTTATATCCTGCATAAGGGTGCTTGTCAGGGAGGTTGTGTGATGACAGAAATCCAAACTATCCTTTTCTTGTGTAACTGGAGGCTGCAGTATTTTTTGTTTTGTTTATTTATTATTTTTTAAGTAAGCTCTAGGCTCAATGTGGGGCTTGAACGCGCGACCCCCAGTATCAAGAGTCATATAATGTACCTACTTAGCCAGCCAGGCACCCCTGCAAGCTGCATTCTAATTCACACAGAGGCACTGTATGAGCCAGCTTTGCCCTCAGGGGCAGCTTAATGAAGTGCTCCCTGAATTCCTTTCTTTTTCCGTATTGGGAAATCCAGTAGCACTATTTATTATTATTATTGTTGTAATGAAGTGCTCCCTGAATTCCTCTCTTTTTCCGTATTGGGAAATCCAGTAGCACTATTTATTATTATTATTGTTGTAATGAAGTGCTCCCTGAATTCCTCTCTTTTTCTGTATTGGGAAATCCAGTAGCACTATTTATTATTATTGTTGTTGTTGTTGTTGTTGTTATTATTATTATTATTATGTCCATGCAACCATTCTGATAATTTTTATAATAACAAATGATATTACTAGCATTTATTGAGTGCTTATTATATGTCAAGCACTATTCCTCCTGACATGGTTCTTAACTCACTTATGTTTCATAGCAACCATATGGGAATAGGTACTGTTATCATCCCTGTTACAGATAAGGAAGCAGAAGTACCTGGGGGCTATGTTGCCTAGGGTCACTCAGGAAGTAAATAGCAGAGCCAAGATTTGAATGCCAACCTAGATCCTGTGCTCTTAACTTCCTTGCTCAATTCCTATCTTAGCTAGATTCTTATGAATGAAGACTGTGTTGTCTTTATCCTTGGCTACCCCTTAGCAGCTAGCACAGTGCTTTATGACTTAGGAAATACACAATAAATGTTTGCCACATGGATGAATTGAGTACATAGAATGGTTTTACAGTATATTAAGTACAAAGTCTTGTTTAGTTTTCTTTGTTTTTTTGAGAAGTGGTGTGGGATGAGAGGACTTTTTGTGGCTTAGTAGGCTATACACTGTTCTGTTCCTGCTTCTTAAAAGCTTGTGCATTCCATGATTCTGCTTAACCCTCTTCTCATTTTGTACTCTTTATCTGCTAATCTCATTTCTCCCTCTGCTGCATTACTACCCATGTGTCTTTGATTCCAAATGTATCACCAGCCCAGATTTCTTTGCTGGGTACCAGACCTGCCATTCTAGTTGTCTCTGAAGACATCGACTTGAATGTTTGACAGACATTCAAGCTCAGCGTGTATAAAACCAAACTCTTTTCCTATAACCATCTTTGTCCTGTGGGGTCTTTAGTCACCCGTTCCTGCTTCTTTTACCCATTAAAGTTCTCTAGACTATGTCCTCTCATTTTAGTCCTTAATTCACTGCCTTATTCAGACTCTTACTATGTATCTTCTGTGAGGTGATCCCTGCTCTTTATTTTCTCTGCTATGATGTTTTGAGGAAAGAATTAACACTTTCCATATTATTTTAAAAGAGTTTGTTTATTTATCTCCTATGCTAGTCTGTGAACCTTTTAGGGGCAATGATTTTGGTCTTACTTTTTTTTTAAATCCTCAGTGCCTAGTTCAGTGATGGTGTATGGTAGGTTCTTGGTAAATGTTGGTAATAACAGTGGAACATTAAGTGAAGAATGATTGTGAATTTATATACACACATACATGTATATTTCATTTCTGTGGCAAATTCTAAGCGTTGGATAAGTTGTTTATAATTTGGCCATTAAAGGCTAAATGATGTCTTTTTTTCTTCTACTTAATTTTATGTATTTATTTAAAAAGTTTACATCCAAATTAGTTAGCATATAGTGCAACAATGATTTCAGGAGTAGATTCCTTAGTGCCCCTTACCCATTTAGCCCATCCCCCCTCCTACAACCCCTCCAGTAACCCTCTGTTCTCCATATTTAAGAGTCTCTTATGGGGCGCCTGGGTGGCTCAGTTGGTTAAGCGTGCGACTTCGGCTCAGGTCATGATCTCGCCGTCCGTGGGTTCGAGTCCTGCATCGGGCTCTGTGCTGACAGCTCAGAGCCTGGAGCCTGTTTCAGATTCTGTGTCTCCCTCTTTCTGTGACCCTCCCCTGTCATGCTCTCTCTCTGTGTCAAAAATAAATAAATGTTAAAAAAAAAAATTAAAAAAAAAAAGAGTCTCTTATGTTTTGTCCCCCTCCCTGTTTTTATATTATTTTTGCTTCCCTTCCCTTGTGTTCATCTGTTCTCTGTCTTAAAAGTCCTCATATGAGTGAAGTCATGTGATATTTGTCTTTCTCTGACTAATTTCACTTAGCATAATACCCTCTAGTTCCATCCATGTAGTTGCAAATGGCAAGATTTCATTCTTTTTGATTGCTGAGTAATACTCCATTGTATGTATGTGTGTGTGTGTATATATATATATATATATATACATATACATACATACACCCCATCTTCTTTATCCATTCATCCATCGATGGACATTTGGGATCTTTCCATACTTTGGCTATTGTTGATAGTACTCCTATAAACATGGGGGTGCATGTGTCCCTTCGAAACAGCACACCTGTGTCCTTTGGATAAATAACTAGTAGTGCAATTGCTGGGTCGTAGGGTAGTTCTATTTTTAGTTTTTTGAAGAACCTCCATACTGTTTTCCAGAGTGGCTGCACCAGCTTGCATTCCCATAAATGATGCCTTTTTTTCCCTGAGCACATGAAATAATTAAAACTTAAATGGGTTAATATATGTGGAGAGCTTAGCACACTGGCTGATACATAGTAAGTTCTAAGTCACTTTTTAGTATGGATAGCTAAATAAAAGTCTGTAAGTAATATTTCAAAATAAAAGTTAATACACATTTTATTTATTTGACTATTTTTGTAAACTTTTTGCTTAATTTCCATTGCTAGAATGAATCATTAGAATTTTAATTGGACTTACACATGGAAAATGAAGCAGTATTATCTTCAAAGAGTTGTGGTTTTTTTTCATATCTCAAAATATTTTTTTCCCATGATCACATAATGTCTTTACACTTATTCTTTCTTTTAAATTTTTTTATTTACATTTATTTATTTTTGAGAGACAGAGTGAGACAAAGTGAGAGTGGGGGAGGGGCAGAGAGAGAGGGAGGCACAGGATTGGAAGCAGGCTCCAGGCTCTAAGCTGTCAGCACAGAGCCTGATGCGGGGCTCGAACCCACAGACTTTGAGATCATGACCTGAGCTGAAGTTGGATGCTGAACTGACTGAGCCACCCAGGCACCCCTACACTTATTCTTTCCAGACATCCTTCTCCTTTTCACAAATTATCATGAGTGTTTCTTTAAATGGAATTAAGATTTTCTTAAGCCTTTGAAGTTCTGTGCTCATGTTAGGAAAAATTAGGAAGTTTTTGTTCACAATTGAAGTTTCGGATTTTAGAATTTTCAGTGATCTTGGAACATATTATGTACCACCACTTAAGGCACTGATTTTCTTCATTAATAGTTATATGTATAGTAGTTACTAGTCTAGCTTGTTGATGTCAGACAAAACAGGGCTTGATTCTGGCTTTGCCTCTTGGAAACTGTGGGACTTTTGCCTGTACCTACCTCTTTTTTTTTTTTTTTTAATGTTCATTTATTTTGAGAGAGAGAGAGAAGCAGTGCAAGCATGGGAGGGGCAGGGAGAGAGGGAGAGAGAGAATCCCAAGCAGGTTCTCCACTGTCAGCACAGAGCCCAACGTGGGGCTTGATCTCATGAGCTGTGAGATCATGTCCTGAGTTGAAATGAAGAGTTGGACACTTAACTGACTGAGCCACCCCGGTGCCCACCTATACCTACCTCTTAGGGTTGTAAGTATTAAAGGAGATGATGTTTATAAAGCACTAAGCACAGAGCCTGGCACACAATAAATGCTGATGTGAGCTATTCTTATTAGCTGTTATAACATTCCACATGCCAGCCCAAACATATTATTATAATCTGGAATATTAGTTATGGTGTGAATTTGGATTAAATATGGTTGAGACTGTTTTTCATAATTACATATGTGGAATCCTGATGTATACTACTTAGTGCAAGTTCATAAGGTTGTGGCTCATCTTTTTTTTTTTTAAATTTTTTTAAATGTTTACTTATTTTTGAGAGAGACAGAGACAGTATGCAAGTGGGTTGTGGCACAGAGAGAGGGAGGCACAGAATCTGAAGCAGGCTCCAGGCTCCGAGCTGTCAGTACAGAGCCTGATGCAGGGCTTGAACTCACGAGCTATGAGATCATGACCTGAGCCAAAGTCAGACACTCAACTGACTGATACCCAGGCGCCCCATGGCTCATCTTTTTTTTAATGCTAGTGTTGCACTATATTAAGTTGACTTGTTATTAATGTCTTTTTTTTAAACGGTAATTTTGTTGTATATGCAATAGATAAGTTTCTTATAAAAATATTTTGTCTCAATATTATGGTTAGCTATTTTGGAGGAAGGGTACACTATTAGTGTTTAAAGTATAATTATTTTAAAGGTAGAGGGAAACTGGGGCAAGAGATCCAGAAGGAACAATTGCAAAATGATTATTTTTTGCTTGTTTTTGTTCTTCAATTCAATGGTAATTCTTGTGGATAGATGTGTTTTATAAGTGCATTTAAATTCATGAATTTTGACATTTACCAAAAAGAAAGAGACTCAGAAAATATATTTGCAATTAGAGCAAAAAGCTTTACTAAAAGTAAGAATTTCTTTCAGGATGGGAAATGGAAATATTCATAATAATTGATGACTTTTCTTGCAAATATTTGATAATTATAGCTACACATATTCATACATACATGAATGGGGGATTATAACTTTGTAATCATTGAAAAGAATGAATAGATTTCTGATGAATTTTTCTTATTCCTTCATATATAGGTTTGTTTATTCATTTATCAACCATTTATTGAAGGCCCGTCGTTTCCTAGGGGCTGTGCTTAGCATGGGGATGCAGAATTGAAAAAGCCCTGCCTCTGTCCTCATCTTAGTTAATTTGCTGCCCGAGTGACTGGGAGAGTGTCATTTCCATTTGGAGCAGGGATCACTGTATGACTTGCTGATTCTTGTCTCCAGTCTTCTTCCTTTCTCACTTACCACAGATGGCTTTTCCCACTCTCAAGCCTTCAATCCCATTTTATTTTACTCCTAGCATGTGGTCTTGCCTCCTAATCCACATGAATAATGGACTTTCCATTGGTAACGTACTTAATATTTTCTTCCTCTGTCGAGTGTATCTTTATACAGTCATATGATCTCTTGTCTCTTCCTGCCTCAGAGAAAGAGATATCAGACCTCATACCTCTATCTGGACTCTTTGTCCTTCATTTCCTGCCTTTTCTAGCAGTTTGATTCATAAATTCCTTTTGGTTATCTTTAGTTTCTGTTTGCTAATTCCTTCCTCTTGGTCTATAGATCTGCTCATGTTACTCATACACACTGAAAAATATAAATGGGTATATTTGTTGGGTGAGTGAATAAAACAGCATATCTTCTTTACCTGTTTCCCCCAAGCTTCTGCCCTCTGTTACATTCCCATTACAGCCATACTCATACTGGAGAGCGTAGTCTACACTGGCTGTGTCAGTTTACCCAATTCTCATTTATTTCTCAACTTCTATAATTTGACTTCCTATTATCATACTATTGAATTTCCTCTCCTAGTCGCCAGCTATCTTCCATGAATATTTGTTCCCTTTCTCTCAATTCTACTTGATTTTCTACTCCATTGGGTTCTACTGACCACAGGTGCTGACACCTTAGAGAACATTTGTTTGGCTTTTACAGCATCATTCTGTCTTGATTCTTCTTTCTGACCTTTTCAGTTTCCTCTCTGACTTTTCATGTCATTCCATTTCTATACCTTCTTATTTTCTCCCTCATGCATACATGTCCTCCCTTTATTTTCATATACTGCTTCGTCAGTGTCTCTTTTTTAAAATCCTTATTTTCATTAGTTTACTCGACATCTCCATTGGTGTTCTACAGATATGTCAGATTTAAATAATTGATATGGAACTGCCATGATTATCTTTCTCTACAAACTTCTGTTCCTGTGTTCCTTTTTTTTTTTCTTTTTTCTGAAATTTATTGACAAATTGGTTTCCATACAACACCCAGTGCTCATCCCAAAAGGTGCCCTCCTCAATACCCATCACCCACCCTCTCCTCCCTCCCACCCCCCATCAACCCTCAGTTTGTTCTCAGTTTTTAACAGTCTCTTATACTTTGGCTCTCTCCCATTCTAACCTCTTTTTTTTTTTTTTCCTTCCCCTCCCCCATGGGTTCCTGTTAAGTTTCTCAGGATCCACATAAGAGTGAAATCATATGGTATTTGTCTTTCTCTGTATGGCTTATTTCACTTAGCATCACACTCTCCAGTTCCATCCACGTTGCTACAAAAGGCCATATTTCATTTTTTCTCATTGCCACGTAATATTCCATTGTGTATATAAACCACAATTTCTTTATCCATTCATCAGTTGATGGACATTTAGGCTCTTTCCATAATTTGGCTATTGTTGAGAGTGCTGCTATGAACATTGGGGTACAAGTGGCCCTATGCATCAGTGCTCCTGTATCCCTTGGATAAATTCCTAGCAGTGCTATTGCTGGGTCATAGGGTAGGTCTATTTTTAATTTTCTGAGGAACCTCCACACTGCTTTCCAGAGCGGCTGCACCAATTTGCATTCCCACCAACAGTGCAATTGGGTTCCCGTTTCTCCACATCCTCTCCAGCATCTATAGTCTCCTGATTTGTTCATTTTGGCCACTCTGACTGGCGTGAGGTGATACCTGAGTGTGGTTTTGATTTGTATTTCCCTGATAAGGAGCGACGCTGAACATCTTTTCATGTGCCTGTTGGCCATCCGGATGTCTTCTTTAGAGAAGTGTCTATTCATGTTTTCTGCCCATTTCTTCACTGGGTTATTTGTTTTTCGGGTGTGGAGTTTGGTGAGCTCTTTATAGATTTTGGATACTAGCCCTTTGTCCGATATGTCATTTGCGAATATCTTTTCCCATTCCGTTGGTTGCCTTTTAGTTTTGTTGGTTGTTTCCTTTGCTGTGCAGAAGCTTTTTATCTTCATCAGGTCCCAGTAATTCACTTTTGCTTTTAATTCCCTTGCCTTTGGGGATGTGTCGAGTAAGAGATTGCTACGGCTGAGGTCAGAGAGGTCTTTTCCTGCTTTCTCCTCTAAGGTTTTGATGGTTTCCTGTCTCACATTTAGGTCCTTTATCCATTTTGAGTTTATTTTTGTGAATGGTGTGAGAAAGTGGTCTAGTTTCAACCTTCTGCATGTTGCTGTCCAGTTCTCCCAGCACCATTTGTTAAAGAGGCTGTCTTTTTTCCATTGGATGTTCTTTCCTGCTTTGTCAAAGATGAGTTGGCCATACGTTTGTGGGTCTAGTTCTGGGGTTTCTATTCTATTCCATTGGTCTATGTGTCTGTTTTGGTGCCAATACCATGCTGTCTTGATGATGACAGCTTTGTAGTAGAGGCTAAAGTCTGGGATTGTGATGCCTCCTGCTTTGGTCTTCTTCTTCATAATTCCTTTGGCTATTCGGGGCCTTTTGTGGTTCCATATGAATTTTAGGATTGCTTGTTCTAGTTTCGAGAAGAATGCTGGTGCAATTTTGATTGGGATTGCATTGAATGTGTAGATAGCTTTGGGTAGTATTGACATTTTGACAATATTTATTTTTCCAATCCATGAGCAGGGAATGTCTTTCCATTTCTTTAAATCTTCTTCAATTTCCTTCATAAGCTTTCTATAGTTTTCAGCATACAGATCCTTTACATCTTTGGTTAGATTTATTCCTAGGTATTTTATGCTTCTTGGTGCAATTGTGAATGGGATCAGTTTCTTTATTTGTCTTTCTGTTGCTTCATTGTTAGTGTATAAGAATGCAACTGATTTCTGTACATTGATTTTGTATCCTGTAACTTTGCTGAATTCCTGTATCAGTTCTAGCAGACTTTTGGTGGAGTCTATCGGATTTTCCATGTATAATATCATGTCATCTGCAAAAAGTGAAAGCTTGACTTCATCTTTGCCAATTTTGATGCCTTTGATTTCCTTTTGTTGTCTGATTGCTGATGCTAGAACTTCCAGCACTATGTTAAACAGCAGCGGTGAGAGTGGGCATCCTTGTCGTGTTCCTGATCTCAGAGAAAAAGCTCTCAGTTTTTCCCCGTTGAGGATGATGTTAGCTGTGGGCTTTTCATAAATGGCTTTTATGATCTTTAAGTATGTTCCTTCTATCCCAACTTTCTCAAGGGTTTTTATTAAGAAAGGGTGCTGGATTTTGTCGAAGGCCTTTTCTGCATCGATTGACAGGATCATATGGTTCTTCTCTTTTTTTTTGTTAATGTGATGTATCACGTTGATTGATTTGCGAATGTTGAACCAGCCCTGCATCCCAGGAATGAATCCCACTTGATCATGGTGAATAATTCTTTTTATATGCCGTTGAATTCGATTTGCTAGTATCTTATTGAGAATTTTTGCATCCATATTCATCAGGGATATTGGCCTGTAGTTCTCTTTTTTTACTGGGTCTCTGTCTGGTTTAGGAATCAAAGTAATACTGGCTTCATAGAATGAGTCTGGAAGTTTTCCTTCCTTTTCTATTTCTTGGAATAGCTTGAGAAGGATAGGTATTATCTCTGCTTTAAACGTCTGGTAGAACTCCCCTGGGAAGCCATCTGGTCCTGGACTCTTATTTGTTGGGAGATTTTTGATAACCGATTCAATTTCTTTGCTGGTTATGGGTCTGTTCAAGCTTTCTATTTCCTCCTGATTGAGTTTTGGAAGAGTGTGGGTGTTCAGGAATTTGTCCATTTCTTCCAGGTTGTCCAATTTGTTGGCATATAATTTTTCATAGTATTCCCTGATAATTGTTTGTATCTCTGAGGGATTGGTTGTAATAATTCCATTTTCATTCATGATTTTATCTATTTGGGTCATCTCCCTTTTCTTTTTGAGAAGCCTGGCTAGAGGTTTGTCAGTTTTGTTTATTTTTTCAAAAAAACAACTCTTGGTTTCGTTGATCTGCTCTACAGTTTTTTTAGATTCTATATTATTTATTTCTGCTCTGATCTTTATTATTTCTCTTCTTCTGCTGGGCTTAGGCTGCCTTTGCTGTTCTGCTTCTAGTTCCTTTAGGTGTGCTGTTAGATTTTGTATTTGGGATTTTTCTTGTTTCTTGAGATAGGCCTGGATTGCAATGTATTTTCCTCTCAGGACTGCCTTTGCTGCGTCCCAAAGTGTTTGGATTGTTGTATTTTCATTTTCGTTTGTTTCCATATATTTTTTAATTTCTTCTCTAATTGCCTGGTTGACCCACTCATTCGTTAGTAGGGGGTTCTTTAACCTCCATGCTTTGGAGGTTTTCCAGACTTTTTTCTGTGGTTGATTTCAAGCTTCATAGCATTGTGGTCTGAAAGTAAGCATGGTATAATTTCAATTCTTGTAAACTTATGAAGGGCTGTTTTGTTACCCAGTATATGATCTATCTTGGAGAATGTTCCATGTGCACTCGAGAAGAAAGTATATTCTGTTGCTTTGGGATGCAGAGTTCTAAATATATCTGTCAAGTCCATCTGATCCAATGTCTCATTCAGGGCCCTTGTTTCTTTATTGACCGTGTGTCTAGATGATCTATCCATTTCTGTAAGTGGTGTATTAAAGTCCCCTGCAATTACCACATTCTTATCAATAAGGTTGCTTATGTTTATGAGTAATTGTTTTATATATTTGGGGGCTCCGGTATTCGGTGCATAGACATTTATAATTGTTAGCTCTTCCTGATGGATAGACCCTGTAACTATTATATAATGTCCTTCTTCATTTCCTGTTACAGCCTTTAATTTAAAGTCTAGTTTGTCTGATATAAGTATAGCTACTCCAGCTTTCTTTTGGCTTCCAGTCTCATGATAAATAGTTCTCCATCCCCTCACTCTCAATCTAAAGGTGTCCTCAGGTCTAAAATGAGTCTCTTGTAGACAGCAAATAGATGGGTCTTGTTTTTTTATCCATTCTGATACCCTATGTCTTTTGGTTGGCGCATTTAATCCATTTACATTCAGTGTTATTATAGAAAGATACGGGTTTAGAGTCATTGTGATGTCTGTATGTTTTATGCTTATAGTGATGTCTCTGGGACTTTGTCTCACAGGGTCCCCCTTAGGATCTCTTGTAGGGCTGGTTTAGTGGTGACAAATTCCTTCAGTTTTTGTTTGTTTGGGAAGACCTTTATCTCTCCTTCTATTCTAAATGACAGACTTGCTGGATAAAGGATTCTTGGCTGCATATTTTTTCTGTCTAGCACCCTGAAAATCTCGTGCCAATTCTTTCTGGCCTGCCAAGTTTCAAAAGAGAGATCAGTCACGAGTCTTATAGGTCTCCCTTTATATGTGAGGGCACGTTTACCCCTTGCTGCTTTCAGAATTTTCTCCTTATCCTTGTATTTTGCCAGTTTCACTATGATATGTCGTGCAGAAGATCGATTCGAGTTACGTCTGAAGGGAGTTCTCTGTGCCTCTTGGATTTCAATGCCTTTTTCCTTCCCCAGTTCAGGGAAGTTCTCAGCTATGATTTCTTCAAGTACCCCTTCAGCACCTTTCCCTCTCTCTTCCTCCTCTGGGATACCAATTATGCATATATTATTTCTTTTTAGTGTATCACTTAGTTCTCTAATTTTCCCCTCATACTCCTGGATTTTTTTATCTCTCTTTTTCTCAGCTTCCTCTTTTTCCATAACTTTATCTTCTAGTTCACCTATTCTCTCCTCTGCCTCTTCAAGCCGAGCTGTGGTGGTTTCCATTTTGTTATGCATTTCGTTTAAAGCGTTTTTCAGCTCCTCGTGACTGTTCCTTAGTCCCTTGATCTCTGTAGCAAGAGATTCTCTGCTGTCCTGTATACTGTTTTCAAGCCCAGCGATTAATTTTATGACTATTATTCTAAATTCACTTTCTGTTATGTTATTTAAGTCCTTTTTGATCAGCTCATTAGCTGTTGTTATTTCCTGGAGATTCTTCTGAGGGGAATTCTTCCGCTTGGTCATTTTGGATAGTCCCTGGCGTGGTGAGCACCTGCAGGGCACTTCCCCTGTGCTGTGGTGTATAAGTGGAGTTGGTGGGCGGGGCCGCAGTCAGACCTGATGTCTGCCCCCAGCCCACCACTGGGGCCACAGTCAGACTGGTGTGTGCCTTCTCTTCCCCTCTCCTAGGGGCGGGATTCACTGTGGGGTGGTGTGGCTCGTCTGGGCTACTTGCACCCTGCCAGGCTTGTGATGCTGGGGATCTGGCGTATTAGCTGGGGTGGGTAGGCAAGGTGCTCGGGGGCAGGAGGGGCAGGCTTAGATCGCTTCTCCTTAGGTGATCCACTTCAGGAGGGGCCCTGTGGCAGCGGGAGGGAGTCAGATCCGCTGCCGGAGGTTTGGCTCCGCCGAAGCGCAGAGTTGGGTGTTTGCGCGGAGCGAGCAAGTTCCCTGGCAGGAACCGGTTCCCTTTGGGATTTCGGCTGGGGGATGGGCGGGGAGATGGCGCTGGCGAGCGCCTTTGTTCCCCACCAAACTGAGCTCTGTTGTCAGGGGGCTCAGCAGCTCTCCCTCCCTTTGTCCTCCAGCCTTCCCGCTTTCCGAGCAGAGCTGTTAACTTATGACCTCCCAGATGCTAAGTCGCGCTTGCTGTTGGAACACAGTCTGTCAGGCCCCTCCGCTTTTGCAAACCAGACTCGGGGGCTCTGCTTGGCCGGCAAGCCGCCCCTCCACCCCGGCTCCCTCCCGCCAGTCCGTGGAGCGCGCACCGCCTGGCCGCCCTTCCTACCCTCTTCCGTGGGCCTCTTGCCTGCGTTTGGCTCCGGCGACTCTGTTCTGCTAATCCTCTGGCGGTTTTCTGGGTTATTTAGGCAGGTGTAGATGGAATCTAAGTGATCAGCAGGACGTGCGGTGAGCCCAGCGTCCTCCTAAGCCGCCATCTTGCCCCACTTTTTTCCTGTTCCTGTGTTCCTTAATAATTTACGTATATGTTACCATCACCCATTTCAGTTATCTATTGATGTGTAACAAACTACCCTAAAGTTTGTGACATAAAGTGATAGCCATTATGTTCACAGATTCTGTGAGACAGGAGTTCAGACAGAATATAGCAGGGATGGCTTGTCTCTGTTCTACTGAAACTTCACCAGGGAAGACCTGGCTAGGGACTGGAATTATCTGGAGGCTCTTCACTCATATGCTTAGTACTTGGATGACGATTATTTGAGGGCTGATCTCAGTTGAGATCATTGATCTCAAAAGCATTTCCATGGCTTTTCCAAATGTTACGTGAACTTCTTTACTGCACGGTAACCTTAGTGTAGTAGGTTGACTTCTTAAATAGTGGCTCAGGGCTCTAAGAGTTAGTGACCCAGTGAATAGGAAGGAAGCTCTCTGGCCTTCTTTGACTAAAGAGAAAGGCCTCAATCTTCTCTTTGGCTAAGAGAAGAAAGAGGGGAGTCAGCCTAGATTCTGGGTTGAAGTACTCATGTGTCTTCCCAGATTCAAGAGGAGGAGACATAAACTTAACTTCATGATGGGAGGGGTATCAAAAAATATGTGTCCATGTTTTAAAACTACTATACCAGGTCTCCTGGTATCCTACTTCGAAACCTTGATATCATCCTTGTCTTTCATTTCTCTGATCCCACTCTGCTTTTGTATATCAGTCACTAAGTGCTGGCCTTTTCTCCATTATCATTAACCTTGGTAAGAATTCTTTCACCTTTCACTGAAGAGTTTTTTATAAACTCTTATTTGATCTACATAATCTCTCCCACCTTGAATTAAATAATTCCTCATATTGATTGTAGGATAGTTCTTCCTACATATAGGTCTTTGTCCAGATTACTTAGCTTAGTTCTTAAAGGTTTGTTCTACTTAAATTTCCTCTCTGCCCTTGACTTCGAATTAACTGTGCCTTTGCATTGACTGTCCTCTTTGCCTTCCTTGCCCAGCTGCTTTTACCCTTCAGGTCTCATGTTGACCGTCACTTCCTACGTGAACTCTTACTAGTGGCTTCACTAGTAAGTGAAGTCACTTCTTCCTCTATTGGTTCATATGTTTATCTCCTGCCATTAGAGTGATCATAACTTCCATGATGTGAGGGACTGCATCTTAAAATCATCTGCCACTATTACTTGGCCCATCATTACATACTTGGTAAATGCTTGCTAGGTAATTGAAAACAGGTAACACTTTGGTGGACTTCTCCAAAGGTTTGAGTTCCTGGGCTTTATTAAATGCCTATTCAAGTTTTTCAATAAAGGAGTTTACATTCTGTGGTTGAACAATTTTATTTCATTTAAAACATAGACAACAAACCCCAAAATACTTCTATTTGAAATATTATTCTTGTGTGCCAGAACATTTAGGGAAATGGGCAAATATTAGATTTAAAACAAGCTTTGATAAGATTGAAGGCCATGAGAACGAAGTTGAAATCAGAACAGTATTGTTTTCAGTTGTGGCATTTTAAAGCTTTAATTTTAGCCTTGAAATATTTCATGTTACAGATTTCGTTCCAGCCTATTTCCTTTTAGCCAGGAACATGTGATAGCTCGCTTTTGGCAGTTGCACTGTGTGAAAGGGCTAGGGTCAGCACTGCTGGGCAGAAATGGGTCACTGAGTGTTCAGATGAAAGGGGAAGACTTTTAAAGAGTCTTTATTTATTGTTGGTGTAATAAGGCAAAATAATTATAAACTTGAACCTCTCACCATTTTCTTGCTTCCTCCTTTGCATCTCAAATGCTTTGCCAAATTAACCACATCAACCAATTTTGCAGAAAATGGATTACTGTTTTAAATTGTTCTTTAGCTATTATTCTTAAGCTTCTTCAGAAGCCTTTCTCCTCTCTTGTCTTCCAAAAGAACATAAGTCTCCTTTGTACTTTCGTAAAAATCTTAAATGGTCACTTAAAGAAATTAGGCAGCGTGTTCTACTTCAGTGACTGATAAAGTGCAACTGCCTTTTTTTCCTGAGTTGGAAGAACTCTAGCTTACTGTTGCTTTAAAAGATGATTTTATTACTGTCAGGACAGATAACAAGCTAGGGTTTTCTAAGAGCAATAAATGACAAGTTGGTTTATGCCTGTGGCTCTTAATGTAACATTCTTATACTAAGGTAGGAAAAGTATTCAGGTAGTCTTTAAAGGCATTCTGGATCCCCTGCATGGAGATATGGTTGCTCTTTCTTTAGATTTTTCCTGAATAGAATAAGACATACAAGTTTTCTACAAACTCTGGAATAGGCTTTGCTCTGAGATCTGTGCTGGAATGTTATCTGGAGTGTGATGGTTCTCTTTGCCAGTCACCATGGAAACTGATCAAGGCTCTATCTTGGTAGATAGTGCTAGCTATCCTTTGGGCTATTTGAGCTGCCTTAAATAAAAGATGACCTAACATTATCTAATCCTATTCTTATGTATTTTCTTTAAAAATGATTAAAAACACAGCTTACTTAAGGGAGAAGAGGATATCTGTATCATATTTCTGTTAGGCTATTTAAAACATTCTATGTAGTTGAAGAGTATTCTGGCCAAGAAACATGACTGAAAATTTTCATTTTGGATGGGCATAATTCCTTTGGTTTGTGATTTTGTCTGTTGGCCTTTGTGCTTATATATATGCAACAGAATAACAAATGCTAAATTTCCATTACCTCCTTAGTGATGGAGAGGAACTGGTCATAGAAATTAAGGCATGGTGTATTATTTTATCATACCATTACCAAATGAAATGTGATTTAAGTGATGACTTCAGAGACATAAAAATTAAAGGCATCTGTGAACAATTAAGGTAACTAAGTGTTCAGATATTATAGACATCCAGTAACACATCTTCTGAAATGACCAGTCTTTATAAAGTTAGGGAAGCCTTTATATTTACAGTAATGTTTAGAAGTTTGAACCTCAGTGGTCTCTCTCCTATTTCCTTAGTGGGGAACTGGTGAAAAGAAGGGGATGGTCTGAGCAGCAATTATCAGAGGAGTTGCCTGGTACTGATTGAAGAGTCTTTTTTTTAAAAAAACAAAACAAAACAAAAAAATATTTTAATTAAAAGCAGGCTGTGCCCTGTCAGCATAGAGCCTGACACTGGGTTCGATCTCACGAACCATGAGATCATGACCTGAGCTGAAATCAAGAGTTGGTCACTTAACTGACTGAGCCACCCAGGCATCCTTTTAATTAGTTAATGTTAAAAATTGAGGTAAAATTCACATTGACTAAGAGTTTGATAGCATTGTTTCATTTTTAAGGGTTTGTTCCATGTTCAAGGGCTGACTCTGATTAAAAAGGCAAAATGGGAAATTGGGTGATTGTGGGTTCCTCTTGGTTATTTTAAATAACATGATTTCTTTAATGTGGAATAACATTTCTTTGTATGAAATGAAAATGAAGGATATAATACTTGGTGCTTCTACAGATAAAGATATTTTCATTCATTCGTTTAAGTATTTACTGAGTATTTACCATTTGCTAGGCACTTTCTTGGTTCCTGGAGAAAGAGTGGTCAAAATGTCTAAGTTTCTGTTTTTAAGGAGTTTATAGTCTAGTGCAAGAGATATAATAAACATATACTCTGAGGTATTAATAATTTATGAAAAATCATAAAACAGTGTGAGGAGATAGTGATGGAAGGTGCTATTTTATTTTTTTATTTTTTTTGAGACAGAGAGAGAGATGTTGAGAAAATGAGCAGGTGTGGAGGGAGAGAGAGGAGAGGGGTAGAGGGAGAGATAGAATCTCCACACTGGGTGTGGACCCTGATATGGAGCTCAATCTCATGACTGTGAGATCCTGACCTGAGCTGAAATCAAGAGTTGGACGCTTAACCAACTGAGCGACCCAGGTACCCCAGAAGATGCTCTTTCAGATAGGGTTGTAGCAAGTTGCTCTCTGAAGACGTTTGAACAGAGGTCTAAATGAATTAAGAAATTGGGCCAAAGGAAAAGCAAAAGCCCTGAGGTTGACTCAACTTGGCCTATTTTAAAGAACAGCAGATGTGACTAGAGTGGACCACTGGAGAGGTAGGCAGGGGATATGTTAAAGCCTTATGAGCTATGGTGGATGTTTCTGACTTTTTTTCTGAGCATGATCTGGGGGATTTTTGACCAGGGCACTGACGTGATTTAACTTACTCCTTGATATTAAGGATGTGGCTGCATTATAGACATAGATGCAAGGGAATAAGAATAGAACCAGGGAGGCTTGCCTAGTACCTAATGCAGGAGTTTAAGCTAAAGTCGATAGCTTGGACTGTATTTACCTTGGTGGTAGAGGTGTAGTGATAAGTATTTAGCTTCTAAAAATATTTTGGGGGCACCTGGGTGGCTCAGTAGGTTAAGTGTCTGACTTCGATTTAAGTCATGATCTCACCATTTGTGGGTTCCAGTCCTGTGTCGGGCTTTATGCTGACAGCTCATCCTGCTTCGAATTCACTGTCTCCCTCTCTCTCTCTCTCTTTCTCTCTCTCTCTCTCTCTCTCTCTCTCTCTCCCCCTCCCCTGCTTGCACGTTCTCTCTTTCTCTCAAAAATAAATAAAAACATTTATAAAAATATTTTGAATATAGAGACAGGAGGACTTGCTGTTGAACTGGATGTGGATCGTTAAGGAAATGATTTTTTTTTTTTGGTATAGTAAAATAATTTACATAATTTACTGTTTTGACCGTTTTTAAATGTATGGTTCAGTGGCATTAAATGCATTCACGCTATTGTACAGTTGTCACCACTATCCAACCTCAGAACGATTTCATCATCCCAAACTGCAGTTCTGTATCCATTAAAGTCCCAATTTCCCATTCCCAGCCCATGGCAACCACCATTCTACTTTTGTATTCTATGAACTTGGCTGCTCTACATACCTCATCTAAGCGGAATCATACAGGATTTGTCCTTTTGTGTGTGCTTGTTTTACTTAGCATTGTTTTCAAGATGCATCCATGTTGTAGCATGTATCACAATTTCATTTCCTTTTAGTTTCTTGATTTTGGTTAAGCAACTATAAGAGAGTTTAAAAAGTTGACATTTAAAAAATGTTCTAATTGCTATAGCACATTGGTTTTAAGGGGTTGTCTGCTTGTTATTTTATTAGCCATTTCCCTTTCTTTGTCTTAAAATAATGGTAAGCTTTGATTTTTTAGGAGTTCTCTGAGGAATAATAATAAAATTGTGTCATGATGACTTGGGTACTGATGAGAATGGTTATTTTCAAGAACTATATAGCATAAAAATTTTATCATGGTAGGAATAGTTGAAAATTAATAGATGCCAGTGATAATAGGATAGAGGGGCTTGTTTATGAATGGAGCATTTTTGTGAACAAACACCAGCTGTGCACGACTAAGGGTGGCACTCATCCAGGGGAAGGACGTTTTGGGGAAAATTTGTGTACTTTTTTTTTTTTTTTTTTTTTAAACAGCAAAAGCCTTTTTAGTTAGACTGCTTGTCTCTTTTCTTTTCCAAAGGATTAGGTTTCAAAAGAAGGATCACACCACTTTGGTGGGGTGAGGCAGGGTGGAGAACATATTTGGAATAAGAAGGATGTTTGCAACATACCGGGGTAGAACTTTCCCTAGGCACCGTGGTTCATAGGCATTTGACCAAGTACTTAAGAGCCAAATCTTAATATTACTTGTTTTCTTCATTTAATGAGAATTGCTCTGCTTAATTAGCTTTCAGTTTTGTTCCAACAGTGGTCACACCACAGAGCTTGTGAATATCAATTCTTCTAAAAGAATTTTCCTCATTATCAATAATACATGTTTTGAGCATCAAATCTTTGCAAAAATAGTCTGGTAGTAGAAATTGTTTTTATAATGGAGAAAAAAGGGATTTGATTTCATGCTACTAAAGGATGTTATAAGTAATCAAAAGAAAAAGGGAAATTTGAGAATCTAGAGTCTATCAAATGTCATTTTTATAGGAGAAAATTGAAGTCAGGAAAGAACAAATTTGCTTGGAAACAAGCCCTATAAATGGAACTTGAGCTAACATCTGCCTTTGACAAAATCCCTTGTAAAGCTGCTACTTCTCCTTGTAGTCTTTGAGTTAGGGCTCTGATATTTTCATATTTGCTTTGGAAATGATTGTGATAATATAAATGATGTTTTATTTTTATACGTGATAGGTATGGAAGATGGAAGCCAGCTGTTGTTTAAGTTGTCTTATGAAACATTGCAGGGAACATGACATAGGCAGTAGTAGATCAGAGGTGGCAGAGAGGGTATTGCTGAGGCTCACGGAGAAGGAGTGGGAGAGAGAACCGATCCTGGTGACTCTTAGTTTTGGTTCTGGCAAAGTTGGGTAGATTAGCTAATTACATCTCATGGCCTGTGGTTATATGACTCAGTTTGTGAAACTGGGAACACAGGGCATTCCTTTACAGTATGTTTATGAACTATCTGCTGTACATTTGACACTGTGGTAGGAATTTTGGATAGAGTGGTGAATAAAGCAGTCCAAATTGTTTATATACATTTGTGGTAAGTCCCGCAAAGGAGAAGTCTTGTTGTCGGGAGCATTTAACAGGATACTGATCCTTACTTGAGGGTTGAGGGAAGACTTCCCAGAGAGAATAATATTAATCATATCTGCCTTCCTGCAGCTACCATTACTCTCTGTCACATTATTCTGTTTTACTTTTTTCAAGGTAATTTTTATTCATCTTCTCCTTCCATGTCTCCTCCTCCTCCCTTTCCACCCACTTAGAATGAAAGTCCTGGAGAGCAAGGACCTTTGTGCCAGGAAACTCTGAGTGGAAAGAAGCATGAGGTGGTAGTGGTGTGGAGGAACTGAAAGAAGGCCAATGAGGTAGTCACTGTGAATCAGTGTAAGCGGGAGAGTAGTAGCCTTAGCAACGATGTCAAGAATTTTAGATTTATTTTAATGATAATGGGAAACAATTTTAAACAGGGGTAGACATGATCAGATTTGTCTAAAAGTACTGTCACATGGAGAAATGGAGGGGATGTTAGATTGGGTCCAGGAGACCAGTTTAGGCTATTATGCTAACCTAAGCAGGAGAGCATTGTGATGTCTTAGATTAGGGTGTTGATGGTAGAAATGGAAGAGGAGGTAAAATTGGTAGGTCTTTTTCTGATGTTTATTTATTTTTGAGAGGAGGGGAGGGACAGAGAGAGAGACACACACAAGATCCAAAGTGGGCTCCGTGCTGACAGCAGAGAACCCATCGCGGGGCTCGAACTCACGAACTGTGAGATTGAGATCATGACCTGAGCTGAAGTCAGATGCTTAGCCAACTGAGCCACCCAGGCATCCTATCAGGTCTTGATGAAGGACTGCATGCGGGAGAGGACAGGAAGGAGTCAGGGATGATGTACACTCCAGGTTTCTTGATCGTACAACTGAATTGATATCAGGTACATTTTCCCATGCATTTGAAAAATACACATACTTTCAGATTTGGTATACAGTAGAATTGCCCCTGATTGTGAAATCTCAGGAAATGTGTTGAACTTTTCTAGTCAACTTTTGTTCAAGATAGAGGGCACAGTATTTTTAGTTTATAGTATTGCACCTATTAATAAGTAATCTATATCCTTGCTTGAGGTTTGTTAATTGTTATAATCAGATGGAGTCCTACCACTTTGTAAGTTTTTTTTAAAATTTGTAAGTTTTTAATTTTAATTCCAGTGTAGTTAAAACACAGTGTTATATTAATTTTAGGCCTACAATATAGTGATGTGCAAGTCTATACATTACTCAGTGCTCATCAAATCCCCTTTACCTATTTCACCCATTCCCTACTCCTCTCCCCTTTGGTAACCATCAATGTGTTCTCTTAAATAGTTAAGAGTCTGTTTCTTGATTTGTGTCTCTTTTTTTTCCTTTGTTTTGTTTCTTAAATCCCACATACGAGTGAAATCATGCAGTATTTGTCTTTTTCTGACTGACTTTGCTTAGCATTTTACTCTAGCTCCATCCATGTTTTTGCAAATGGTTTCATTTCAAATGGTTTTTGCAAAAGGTTTCATTCTTTTTTATAGCTGAATAATATTCCATTGTGTGTATTTATGTATGTGTGTGTACATAGACATATATGTATATCTATGCACACATACATATGCCACATTTTCTTTATTGATTTATCTCTTCATGGAAACTTCAGCTGCTTCCATGATTTGGCTATTGTAAATAATGCTGCAATAAACATAGGGCTGCATATAGTCTTTCAAATTAGTGTTTTTGTATTCTTTGAGTAAATACCCAGTAATGTGACTGCTGGTTTGTAGGGTAGTTCTGTTTTTAATTTTTTGAGGAACCTCCACACACTTTTCCACAGTGGCCATACCAGTTCACATCCCTGGAACCAACACTGCATGAAAGTTCCTTATTCTCCACATCCTACCAACACTTACTGTTTCTTGTGTTTTTGATTTTACCCATTCTGACAAGTGTGACATGTTATCTGATTTTCCTGATGATGAGTGATGTTGAGCATCTTTTCATGTGTCTGTTGGCCATCTGCATGAATTCTTTGGAGTAATGTCTGTGTCTTCTGCCCATTTTTTCATTGGGTTATTTATTTACTTATTTATTTTTTGGTCTTGAGTTTCATAAATTCTTTATATATTTTGGATACTAACCTTTTATTGGATATGTCATTTATAATTATCTTCTCCCCTTCAGTAGGCTTTTTAGTTTTGTTGCTTGTTTCCTTTGCCGTTCAGAAGTTTTTTATTTTGATGTAGTTCTAGTAGTTTATTTTTGCTTTCATTTCCCTTGCCATAGGAGACATATCTAGAAAAAAGTTGCTTTGGTGCATGTCAGACAAATTACTGTCTGTGCTTTCTTCTAGGGTTTTTACAGTTTCAGGTCTCACATTTAGATCCTTACCCTGTTTTGAGTTTATTTTTGTGTATGGTATAAGAAAGTTGTCCAGTTTCATTCTTTTGCATGTAGCTGTCCTGTTTTCCCAGCACCATTTGTTGAAGAGACTGTCTTTTTCCCATTGCATATTCTTGCCTCTTTTGTCAAAGATTAATTGGCCATATAATCATGAGTTTGTTTCTGGGCTTTCTCTTCTGTTCTGTTGATCTGTGTGTCTGTTTTTGTGCCAGTATCATACAGTTTTGACTACAACAGCTTTGTAGTATAACTTGAAATCTGGAATTGTGATACCTCTAGCTTTGTTTTTCTTTTTCAAGATTATTTTGGCTATTCAAGGCCTTTTGTGATTCCGTACAAATTTTAGGATTATTTTTTCTAGTTCTGTGAAAAATGCTGTTGATATTTTGATAGAAATTGCATTAAATCTCTAGATTGTTTTCAGTAGTATGGACATTTTAACAATATTAGTTCTTCCAGTCCATGAGCATGGAGTATCTTCCCATTTGTTTGTGTTGTATTCAATTTCTTTCATCAGTGTTCTATACTTTTCAGAGTACAAGTCTTTTACCTCCTTGGTTAAGTTTTTTCCTAGGTATTTTATTATTTTTGATGCAATTGTAAGTGGGATTGCTTTCATAATTTCTCATTCTATTGTGTCATTATTAGTGTTTAGAAATGCAGTAAATTTTGTATCTTGTAATCTTACTCAACTCATTTATAATTTCTAGTAGTTTTTTGGTGGAGTCTTTTGGGGTTTTTATATAGAGTATCATGTAATCTGCAGATAGTGAAAGTTCTATTTGTTTCTTACAAATTTGGATGCCTTTTGTTTGTTTTTTTTTTATCTGATTGCTGTGGCTAGGACTTCCAGTACTATGCTGAATAAAAGTGGTGAAAGTGGACATCCTTATCTTGTTCCTGATCTTAGGAGAAAAGCTCTCGGTTTTTCACCTTTGACTATAATGTTAACTATGGGTTTTTTATATATGGTTTTTTATATATGTTCCCTTTACTACTTTTTTGAGGGTTTTTATCATGAATGGATATTGTACTTTGTCAAATGCTTTTTCTGCATCTGTTGAAATGATCATATAGCTTTTATCCTTTCTCTTATTGATATGATGCATCACATTGATAGATTAACCAATATTGAGCCACCTTGCATTCCAGAAATAAATCCCACTTGAATGTGGTGAACAATTTTTTTTTATTGTTTATTTATTTTGAGAGAGAGAGTGTGTGTGTGAGCAGGGGAGGAGCAGACAGGGAGACAGAGAATCCCAAACAGGCTCTGTGCTGACAGCACAATCCATGAGATCATGACCTGAGCCAAAATCAAGAGTCTGACGCTTAAGGTACTGAGCCACTCGGGCGCCCCGTGGTGAATGATTCTTCTAATGTATTGTTGGACTTGGTTTGCTAATATTTTGTTGAAGATTTTTGTATGTAACTTCATCAGAGATATTGGGTTGTAGTTCTCTTTTTTTGTAGTGTCTTTATCTGGTTTTGGTATTAGGGTAATGCTGGCCTCAGAATGAATTTGGAAATTTTCCTTTCTCTTCTGGTTTTTGGAATAGTTTGAGAAGAATAAGTATTAACTCTTCTTTAGATGTTTGATAGAATTCACCTGTGAAGCCACCTGGTCCTGGACTTTTGTTTGTTGGGAGTTTTTTGATTACTGATTCAATTTCATTGCTGGTAATTGTTCAAATTTTCAATTTTTTCTTGATTTGGTTTTGGAAGATTATATGTTTCTAGGAATTTGTTCATTTCTTCTGGGTTGTTTAGTTTGTTGGCATATACTTTTTCATAATATTCTTTTATGATTGTATTTCTGTGGTGTCATTGTTATTTCTTCTCTTGCATTTCTGATTTTGTTTATTTGAGTCCTCTGTCCTATTTTATTTTATATTTTGAGGAGTCTGGCTAAAGATTTATCAATTTTGTTGATCTTTTTAAAGAACCAAGTTCTGGTTTCATGGATCTATTCTCTTCCTTTTTTTTTTTTTTCTTAGTTTCTTTTTCAATTATATCAGCTCTAATCTTTATTACTTTCTTCCTTCTGCTGGTTTGGGGTTTTGTTTGTTCTTCTTTTTCTAGCTCCTTTAGATATAAAGTTAGATTGTTTGAGATTTTTCTTGCTTTTTGATGTTCGCCTTACTGCTATCTTCCCTCTTAAAAGGGAAGTTGTGTTTTCATTTCTACCAGTTTTTTAAACGGTTTTATTGAGATAAAATTCATATACCATATAATTCATCTGTTATAAATGTACACTTTAGTGGATCTTAATATATTCATAGAATTGTACATCTATTACCATCAATTTTAGAACAGTTTCATTACCCCAAAAAGAAACCTGTATCCTGTTTCCTTATGTACTTCAGTTCTAGGTAACCTATAATTTATTTTCTGTCTTTGTAGATTTACCTATTTGGACATTTCATATAAATGGAATAACACAATAAATGGTCTTTTGTGACTGGATTCTTTCACTTAGCATAATGTTTTCAAGATTCATCCATGTTGTAGCATATTTTAGGCCTTCATTTCTTTGTATTGCTGAGTAATAGTCCATTTTATGGATATACCACTTTTTATTTATCCATTTCATCAGTTGATACTCATTTGGGTTTTTTCTACTTTTTGACTATTAAGAAAAATGCTGCTATGAATATTTGTATATAAGTTTTTGTATGGACATACACTTTCTGTTTTCTTGGGTAAACACCTGATGGAAGAGTTCTGGGTCATATTACAACTCTATGTTTAACCATTTGAAGAATTGCCAGTTTCCAAAGTGGTTTTACCACTTTACAGTCCTTCCAGCAGTATATGAAGAGTCCAAATTTTCAACATCCTTGCCAATACTTTCTGTCTTTTTTGTTTGTTTTTGAGAGAGAGAGAGAGAGAGAGAGAGAGCGCGAGCAGGGGAGGGGAAGAGAGAGAGGGAGACACAGAATCGAAGCAGGTTCCAAGCTTCAGGCTCTGAGTTGTTAGCACAGAGCCTGATGCAGGGCTCAAACTCATGAACCGTGAGATCATGACCTGAGTGGAAGTCAGACACGTAACCAACTGAACCACCCAAGTGCCCCACTTTCTTTCTTTTTGATTATAGTTATTCTTGTGGGTGTGAAGCGCTTTCCCATTTCGGTTTTGAATTGTGTTTCCTAGTAGTTTTTCTAAAACTAAATGATAACACTAAAATAGTAATGATATTGAAGCTGGGCAGTTTACTGGCTAACAGAATTTAAGAAGTCATTTTAATCATAAGAGGGTAGAGATGACTTGGCATATACGAGTAAGTATTTTAAGCATTTTCCAAGGCTTTACTTTCTTTTTCTGGTTATTTAGCAATTAACAGTTAAATCATTTTATTTTGTACCTAAGTTCAAAATGGTTTTGAGATTCCACAAAGGTAATTTTTGTAAATACCCCAAATATTTTTGTTACAGTGTTTCTTTCCCTTTAAAATACAGTCTCCATCCCTTTTGTCTCCTAAACAACATATTTGAGAATGTCTAAGTCATTATGGACCAGTTCAGTTGAACAGTCCAAGGACCATCTTGTATCAGACACTGTGTTTACTCATGGGTAGTACCTTTACAAAGCTTCCAGCCTTGTGGGGAAGACATATACACATATTTATTTACATATGTGGAAGAATGTGGCAAGCACAGCAGTTGGTAGGTATAAACAGAGTATGTTAATACCAAAGTGGAGAGAACTTAATTTCATTTTTAAGCAGAGACAGTACTTGGAAAATTAGGTAGAATTTTGTCAGGTAGAAAAATAGCAGAAAAGAAGAAAATTCTAGGTTGAAGGAATTATGTGAGCAAAGTCATGGTAAGAGGTAATTATAAAGTGTGTGGAGTGAGAAGTAATCTGTATAGCCATAGTGTATGGTATATTTGGACAAGAGGGCATGTGGGGAATCCATTGGAAAATAGACTGATGCTTATGATATGTGAAAGAGTTTGGATTTTATCCTATAAGCAGTGGGATACATGAAAAAGTTTGCTGTTAGTATACAGTACATGATAAAATCTGTGCTTTTCAGAGGTAAGATTTATGGTGATGCTGAACAGAGACAGGTTGGAAGCAAAGGATGCTGTCACAATAGCCAGAGTGAGAATTGACTTATAAACTAAAATTGACTTAAAAATAGGGGTTTATTATTTCACATAACAGGAAATGTGGAAGTTAGAGTTGATTAAAAGGAAGCCCAACTATATCAGGCGGCATTTCTGCATTTCTTCCGGCTTAATCCTTATGGTCTCAAGGTGGTTGTCTCATTCAGTCACAAAGAGGAAGAATAAGAGTGTGCTATTTTACTGGTTTGTTGTTGTTAGGGAAGAAAACTTTCACCAGGCACTGAAATTATTAACCAGGACTGTATTTCATGACTGTGATTTAGTTCCAAGGGAAAGTGGGTAATCTGACATTTTCTACCTTAATAGTGGGAGGTAAGCTCTGCCTCTGACAAGAAAGAGTGGGGGCAGGGATTTTCAGAGAGTAGCAACCAGTAGTGTTCACAGATGCTGATATCCTCTAGTTAGTAGTAAAAAGGCAAAGGAAGAAACAGATTTAGGAGACAGATTAGAAAAGAAGGAGGGATTAAAGCAACTCTAGGTTTGGTGGTGAATGAAAAGATGATGATGTCATTTACCAAAATGTATTTCCCAATTTAAAATGGAATTGAATCCTTACTCTATTAATAACATTTATTGATCATAACTTGATGCCTAGGACCCTATAATCTTGCTTTCTAATCACTAATGGAATGGAACATGGAGGAGGCAGTAGAAATAGCATGGGGGTTTTTAGGTCCTACTCCTAGGACCAGTGCCAGCTTGCTGCTTAAGAATCACCTGGGGAGCTTGTTAAATCAGAATCTCTGGGAATTGATATTTTTAGTTTTGGGATTTGACCATCAATTTTGTTAACAAGATCCCTAGGTAATTCTGATGCACAGCTGGGTTTGGATATATTTGATAGGAAAAGCATGGACTTCGGTTTCAGGCAAACCTGAATTTGAGTCCCAGCTCTACACTTGTTAACTGTGTGAACTTGGACAAGGCACTTGACTTCTAAGAGTTCAGCCCCCTCATCTGTGAAATATGTATTAATAATGATAATATTAATAATATTAATGTTACTGAATGATGTATCACAGTCACCAACTCCGGGAATGAATGGGTGAGCCCTGGTGCTGCTGTGGCCACCTGCTCCATCCTGGGTAATTTCGAGGGGGCTAGACAAGTTGAAAGCATAGCTCCTCGCTAGATTTGCCAACACTGTTGCTGAAGAAACTTGGATAAACTTGTCATAAGAGAAGGCAGTCATTCAAGAGATGACTGGAGAAATTTATTTCAGATGTTGGCAGCCAGAAGCTGTGGCAGGCTCAGTCTTAACAACTGACTTCTTCAAGATGGACATCTAGCATTTTATAGGAGAGATTCAGGGGCATATGGCAGGAGAGCAGGCAGGGAGTACAAGGTTATGGGTGGGCATCCTTATGTGTTCAGTCCACAATTATGGGCAGGGAAGAACATGTGTGGGATGTAGTCTAGGCATTCCATTGCTATCAGGGCTCTTCTGGTCTCATGGTTGGAATGTTCTAGTCATTGCAAAATGTCTTGTCAATGCCACGAGAAAGTGCAATTAGAAGTGAGCACAATGGTTTTTAGTTAGAGCATGAATAAAGCAGTCTTGTCTATTTCTGGTTTTAACTGTTGGGGTCGGTAGTTGAGCAACAGGGCTTGCTAACATTAATAGCTTCTTTACAGAGTTGTTGTAAAATAAGGGATATGCATGTAATGTGTCTAGTATAATAATGCACATAGTAAGGATTCAGTAACTCACAATTTTTTGTGTGTCTTAGCCTGTGATAAGTACTGCACATTTGAATTAGCAAAGAAACAGATTTCTGTACAGCTACAACAAAAAGCAATTAAGAAGCAAAATATAATAAATTGCTTCTCTTGTTGCTTAGTATCCATTGTTACCAATAGCTGATTTCCTTTTGGCCCAGCCGGGTATCTTCCAGGGTTGAGCATATGAGTCTTTGTTTATTTTCTTAACTGCATTTTTGGCTATGTCTGTTCTGTACAATCTATATAACTGTATAACTTAAAACTCGGTTCATATACCCAAAACCTAAATCCAATTTCTGTGAAATATGTTACTCAATAATTATTAGAGGCTATTTTTCACAGTGATCTCATATAAAACCTTAAACTAAATATAGTTCTTTCTCTTACAAAACAAAAAACAGTATCAGTTCAGATGAAAGTAATAAGTACACATTAAGGATCATTTTGTTATTCTCAAAGCTTGTGTAGTTGTCTGGGTTAATAATTAGAATGCTATTTTGGATGGTTGTCTTGAGTGGGAAATGACTACTTGCTGAGAATGAATGCTTATTTTTCCTGTTTCATTGCATAAAGGGGTCTTGGTGGAAGGGAGGAAGGGCACTAACATTGACAACTTAGTCTCATTGGACAGAACAGCAGGTTGTAGTGCTACCTGTCCACTCTGAAAGCATGCTGCCTGAGTTTGTGTCCCAGTTCTGCACTTAATGCTACCTGACTTTCGGCAAACTACTAACCTTTCTCTCCCTTGGTTTCTTCATTGAGGATTATTATGCACCTACTTCAAAGGTTGTTGTGAGGATTAAATAAGCTAACATACATTAGGTTTCTAGAAAGTGCTTGACCTGTAGTACTGTATAACTGTTAGCTGTTCTTTAAATTTCATGAATTCATATTGTTCTATAATCTCATAAAACTCCTGTAAGGTTGCTATCTTTTTAATCTTTATTTTATAGGTAATAAACTGAAGTTTGATGAGGTTAGCAACTTATCTGTAATCACCCATCTATTTAGTGATTGAAATCCTAGATTACTTCTTCATGCATTCTACTATGACTTTAATATATTAGTTATTTAAAAAAATCCTAAGAATAGTAATCACTTATGTGATTCATATGGTATTAAGTATTGATAATTTTCATTTATCAGAAAAACATTTTTGCTACTTGGCAATAGAATTAACAAATTAACTATTTTTGAACTTTGAGTAGGGTAATATTTTGAAAAAAATCTGTTACCGATCTTTAAAATAGTGTATCAAGGGCACCTGGGTGGCTCAGTCAGTTAAGCGTCCGACTTCGGCTCAGGTGGTAATCTCACGGTCTGTGAGTTCGAGCCCCGTGTTGCGCTCTGTGCTGACAGCTCAGAGCCTGGAGTCTGCTTTGGATTCTGTGTGTGTGTGTGTCTCTCTCTGCCCCTCCTCCTCTCACACTGTCTTTCACTCTCAAAAATAAATAAACATTAAAAAAATTTTTTTAAATAGTGTATTGAGGGGTAACTGAGATATTTAAAAATATACTGTATATTGCAATAGCTATTTAATTCAAATTAATTTTTAACTTTTACATATTATATACTATATAAATATAATTAAAATATATAATATTATATGTTTAAGTATATAACATATCTGTATAGTTTATAACATTATCTTATAGGTGATGATCATAATGGTACCTTGGGGGTTTTTCATAATTGTCATTTTCACTCATGATCTGGATGCTATCTTTGATTAAGTTGAATATCTAAATCCTCAAGGTTCATACACCTTATAGAAAATATAAATAGTTATGTTTGCTGATGGATAACCACTAATGAATATTAATAGTGTTAATTGACTTCAGACATGTGCATCTACCTCTGTGGCATCTTTTATAAGAATAATTCAGGGGCGCCTGGGTGGCGCAGTCGGTTAAGCGTCCGACTTCAGCCAGGTCATGATCTCGCGGTCCGGGAGTTCGAGCCCCGCGTCGGGCTCTGGGCTGATGGCTCAGAGCCTGGAGCCTGTTTCCGATTCTGTGTCTCCCTCTCTCTCTGCCCCTCCCCCGTTCATGCTCTGTCTCTCTCTGTCCCAAAAATAAATAAACGTTGAGAAAAAAAAAAATTAAAAAAAAAGAGAATAATTCAGAGTAATTCTGAATAACAGTATGGAGGTTCCTCAAAAAATTAAAAATAGAACTATCCTACAACCCAGCAATTGCACTACTAGGTATTTATGCAAAGGATACAGGAGTGTTGTTTCGAAGGAGCACTTGCACCCCACTGTTTATAGCAACACTATTGCCGATAGCCAAAGTATGGAAAGAGCCCAAATATCCATCGACTGATGAATAGATAAAGAAGAGGTGGTGTATATATATGCAATGGAATATTACTTGGTGATAACAAAGAATGAAATCTTGCCATATGGAACAACGTGGGTGGAACTAGAGTATATTATGCTAAATGAAATAAGTCAGAGAAAGACAAATATCCTATGGCTTCACTCATATGTGGAATTTAAGATACAAAACAAATGAATATAAGGGAAGGCAAACAAAAATAATATAAAAACAGAGAGATAAACCATAAGAGACTCTTAAATACAGAGAACAAACTGAGGGTTGTTGGAGGTGTGTTGGGTGGGGGATGGGCTAAATGAGTGAGGGGCATTAAGGAGGATGCTGTTGGGATGGGCACTGGGTGTTACATGTCGGTGATGAATCACTAAATTCTCCTGAAATCATTATTGCACTATATGTTAACTAACTTGGATTTAAATTAAAAAAAAAATTCAGAGTACTGAGTGAGGAACTTAGCATCAAGTATTAAAATGAAAGATAAGGTAATTTTAAAAAATCAATTATGTAACAGAGGGGTGGAAGTGTTAAACTGGATCCTAAAGCCATTCCTCTAACAGGAATTTTCCTTACTTGCTCTTCCCCCTCCTCCATAAGCAAACAGACATAGCACACTACCCTTACCCAAAACGATAAAATAAAAATGCTGTTTTATACAATAATCTTCAGATAGGTAAAAAGCCTCAAACTGCTTTTCTCCTCTATTTTCTGCATGGTTTTAGGAAGCTTTATGCACACCATGCTTTGAGATTTCCAATTAGAAGCAGTAGCAGTTTTGTTTTGAATAGCTCTAAAGAAGCTATTGGCTGGATGTTTCTCCCTCAGTACCCTTTGGCCTACCTTTTAAATTTCTTTTGGGAAATGCAGCTTGCTGCCAGTAATTCATTCTCTCACTTTGTTCATGGAATTTACTCAATTTGGTTATGAGTTAGAAAGAGAACACTTACCCTAATTTTGGTATATTCTTCCTTAGTTTGATTTCACGTATAACATATTGGTGGCAAAACTGTTGCACATCCTTTGAATTTCAGGATCTGATTCTGTCCAATAAGAAGTCATCCAGATTTTGCTCACAGAAAAATCTTTTTTTCTTAATTATCCTCCTGCCTCCTCCCTAACTTGGCTTTCACCGATTCATTTTACTTCTCTAATTTTTTTTTTCTCAGTAAATTATTTTCCCCATCCAATCTACTTGAGGAGTAAGAAGGCCCTTAACCCTCAGCAGGGCAGTATTGGAAGAGGCACTAAGAGGAAGCAAGCAGAGTATATATGAAGAAATGAGTTTCAAAACCAGCTACTTGGCTCCTATAATTTTGAGTCTGGAAAGTGGGTCACGTGCACTGTTCACATCCAATTCTTGTGATTGCTGTTTTGCTTTGCTTTGGAAGAGTTGCCCTCAGAATTGTAAATGCTTTTCCCTGCATTGCAGTTTAGCTAAGAACACTGTAAAGGAATTGATGTTGATTTTCAGTGCTTTTGCTGCAGTACTTTATCTGGTTTGGGGAAGGTTCTTGTTCTTAGTTTTCTAGGTTTGTAGGCTTGGATTTTGGCAAAAAAACAGGTTGATGTCATAAATAAGAGGACTTATTTTTGGGGGTTAGTGTCTAGAAGTAACTTTTTCTGCATTTTATATATTACCATGGTGATAGAAGGCTTTCTAATCTTTTTCTGTATTTGAAGTCTTTACTAAGGGTATCAGTACTTTATTTTTATTTTGAGAGAGAGAGAGAGAGAACTTGCAAGCATGGGGGAGGACAGAGGGAGGGAGGGAGGGAGGGAGGGAGGGAGGGAGGGAGAGAGAGAGAGAGAGAGAGAATATGAATGAATGAATCTTAAGCAGATTCCATGCCCAGTGTGGAGCCCAAAATGGGGCTTGATCTCACAACTGTGAGATCATGACCTAAGCCAAAATTACGAATCGGATGCTTAATGAACTGAACCACCCAGGTTCCCCAGTACTTTTTTCCCCCTTGAATCATACAGGCCAAGGATTTAAGGTTTTTCTTTTCTTAATCTTAGTTTTACCCCTGATTTACTTTCTCTGTTACTAGATGAAAATGTGGAACTTAAGAGAATTGCTTCTTGTTAAAGAATATGTTACTTACCTTGCTCTGGAAAGGAAAAAAAGCACAACAAAATTCTAATGCAACCCTTTTATATTTGAAACCCTACTGAACCTAATCGTGCTAGTCTGTAGGTTTAAAAGTTGCCCTCTTTTTAACGAGCCCTTTCATACCATGTTTGTGGCTTTCGTTTTCAAAGATATATGTGGTGTACTTTTATCATATATTTTTTTATAGCAGCCTGCCATAGCCATTGTTTGCATTAGATTTTCTTTCTGGAAGTCCTGTTTTTCTGGAGTTGAGATCAATAGAAAAATGAAGATGACATGGATTTTCATGACGAAAAGTGGTGGTTAGGAATAGGTTGCAAGGAAATTTATGACACTTTCTTTAACACCAGAATACTTTTAACATTGTGTACGTTATCTAATTTTAAATCTTATAACTTAAAATGTCTGTATAGAAGTATTAGAAGAGGGACTTACATGAAATCATAGAATATTAAAGCTTGAGAGGGACCTTAGGGATCATGTAGTAACCATCCTGATATCCTACAGAGGAACAAATGGAGGTTTGTTCATTTTATTAGTTCCTTGATCCATCTGTCCATTCACTGAACAAATATTTATTTAATGTCTACTGGTTTAGATGCTTGGGGATTTCCCTACCCTTATGGAGTTTACTGTAAATAGATAATAAACATCATAAGTAACCTAAAGAGTTAGAAATTGATAAATGTGATCTGGGTTGGAGTGGTGCTTGAGGGTGAAGGTGGATTTCAATTTAAAATAGGATAGGCAGCCCTGAAGATATGATATTTCAGCGGAGAGTTGAAGGAGTTGAGAAAATGGACTTATGACTATATGAGGAAAGAGAATGTCGGGCAAAAGGAACAGCGAGTTTAAGGGCTAGGGAGTAGGAGCATGTCTAGCTTTCTATTCAAAGAATAGTAAAAAGATACTTGGCTCTTGGAGTAAGAAGTGGAGTGGAGTAAAATGTGATGAAAATTAACAGGGTTGGGAGATAGGGGGTGGGGAACTGGCTAGATTATATGGAGTCTGATGAATTGTTATAAGGACTTTGGTTTTTACATGAGTGAAATGAGGGGAGATTGGGGGCGTAATGAGGGTTTTGAGCATGCATGAATGTATGTATGTTTCATCTGAATCATTACAACTGCACTGTTGAGGAGAGATGCCAAGGTAGGGTTGCTAGATTTAGAAAATAAAAATATAGGACACCCACTCAGTTAAATTTGAATTTCAGATAAATAACGAATGATTTTTATATACATATGTCCCATGCAATATGTGACTATTCACCCATATGGCCGAATGTTAAACACTGTTTTATACGTATGTATGTATGTATATGTGTGTGTGTGTGTGTGTGTGTATTTTTTTTTAAACTCTTCAATGTTACTGTTGATTACTGTAAATTACCATTACCATAATCCTGTTGGTCCCAAGGCTTGGGCCCTTACAACAAAATTTTGTCTTGGTCTTTCCTGTATTATCAATATTACTGTTTTTCACTTTGTAGTCATCGTATACCTTAGTGTTACAAATGCAGTTTGTTGGACCCCAATCTAGACCTTCTGAATCAGAATTTCTTGGGGTGGAGCATGATATCTGCATGACTGTGTACTGTTCTAGGTACTAGGTACAGGAACAAAACATACAAAAATTCTTACCCTAATGGAATTAACATTCTGCTGGGGAGACATAATAAACAAGACAAGTAAATATATGTTATATTAAATATTGGCATAGCTGTTGAGAAGAAAGAAAAAGCAGGAAGGGAATGGGAAGTATCCAATATAATGATGAGGGTGTTGCATTTTTAGATAGGGTGGTCAGTGAAGACCTCACTGTGGTGATGTTTGATTTAAGATTTGAAGGAAGTGATGGAGAGAACCAGGGAGGTACTTGGGTGAACAGAATTCTAGGCTGAAGGAACAGCTGCAAAAGGCAGGTGCGTACCTGGTGTGGTTAAGACACTGCACAGGGGAAGTATGTGGAGTGGAGTGAAAGGGGGAGGAGTAGAAGAGGAGATGGGAGAGATAAAGGGGAATGGCTGGTGATTGTTAGCATTTAGGCTTATGGTGGAGAGAGATTTGGATCCTAGGCCCAGCTGTGGCATTATCCCTCGGTGTGTTTCTTCATCACTAAAAAGTGGACAGAAGACTAAGATGATCTCTTAGGTTTCTTCCTGCCTTAAAATTCTTTAATTTGAAATCTATTATTTCTCTAATTTTTTTTCCCAGTTCTTTTGCAAGCAAGTAGTTAATAATTTGAGATTCTTTTGTATTTTTCATGAGCCTATCTCTTTTTATGCTCCATCCAGCCAGGTGAACTTTTTCCTTTATGTTGTCCTTGTTCCTCTTTCTTAACTGAACTTGAAGATTTAGATCGTCCTTTGGTAAATAGTAGGCAATTGTTTTCTTATCTAACCATTAGATCTTATAATCAAATTCTTTTTTTAATTGTTTTAAAAAATTTTATTTATTTTTTTTTTAATTTTTTTTTCAACGTTTTTATTTATTTTTGGGACAGAGAGAGACAGAGCATGAACGGGGGAGGGGCAGAGAGAGAGGGAGACACAGAATCGGAAACAGGCTCCAGGCTCCGAGCCATCAGCCCAGAGCCTGACGCGGGGCTCGAACTCACGGACCACGAGATCGTGACCTGGCTGAAGTCGGACGCTAAACCGACTGCGCCACCCAGGCGCCCCAATTTTTTATTTTTAAATTTACATCCAAGTTAGCATATAGTGCAAAAATGATTTCAGGAGTAGATTCCAGTGATTCATCCCCTATCTATAATACCCAGGACTCATCCCAACAAGTGTCTTCCTTAATGTCCCTTACCCATCTCCCCACCCACAGCCCCACCAGCAACCCTCAGTTCTCTGTTTAAGGGTCTCTTAAGTTTTGTCCCCCTCCTTGTTTTTATATTATTTTTGCTTCCCTTCCCTTGTATTCATCTGTTTTGTATCTTAAATTCTACTTATGAGTGAAGTCATACAATATTTGTCTTTCTCTAATTTTGCTTAGCAGTATACTGTCTAGTTCCATCTATGTAGTTGCAAATGGCAAGATTTCATTCTTTTTTATCACTGAGTAATGCTCCATCATATAGATATACCACCTCCTCTTTATCCATTCATCAGTCAATGGACATTTGGGCTCTTTCCATACTCAGTACATTGTCTGCATCTTTTCCCCATTGAGGATATTAGTGGTGGGTCTGTCACATGTGGCTTTTAAGATCTTGAGGTATGATCCTTCTCTCTCTACTTTCTTGAGGGCTTTTATCAAGACAGAAAGCTATATTTTGTCAAATGCTTTCTCTGCATATTGAGAGGATCATGTGTTTCTTGTCCTTTCTTTTACTGATGTGATGAATCACATTGATTGTTTTGCAGATATTGAACCAGCCCTGCATCCAAGGTATAAATCCCACTTGGTTGTGGTGATAATTTTTTTAATGTATTGTTGGATCTAGTTGTCTAGTATCTTGTTGAGGATTTTGCATCTGTGTTCCTCAGGGAAATTGGTCTTTTGTTCCCCTTTTTAGTGGATCTTTGTCTGGTTTTGGAATCAAGGTAATGCTGGCTTTGTAGAATGAGTTTGGAAGTTTTCCTTCCATTTCTTTTTTTTTTTGGAACAGCTTCAAAAGAGTAGGTGTTTACTCTTCTTTAAATGTTTGATAGAATTCCACTGGAAAGCCATTTGGCCCTGTACTCGTGTTTGTTTGGAGCTTTTTGATTACTATTTTGATTTCTTTACTGGTTATGGTCTGTTCAAAATTTCTATTTCTTCCTGTTTCAGTTTTGGTAGTTTGTATGTTTCTAGGAATTTGTCTGTTTCTTCCAGATTACCCAATTTATTGATGTATAATTGCTCATAATATTTTCTTATTATTGTTTGTATTTCCACTGTGTTGGTTGTGATCTCTCCTCTTTCATTCTTGATTTTATTTATTTGGGTCCTTTCCTTTTTCGTTTTGAACTGGCTAGAGGCTTATCAATTTTGTTAATTCTTTCAAACAGCCAGCTCCTGGTTTCATTGATCTGTTTTTTGTTTGTTTGTTTGTTTTGTTTTTGTTTTTGTTTTGATAGCATTTATTTCTGCTCTAATCTTTGTTATTTCTCGTCTTTTGCTGTTTTTGAGTTTTATTTAAGGTGTAAGGTTAGGTTGTGTATCAGACCTTTCTTCCTTCTTTAGGAAGGCCTGGATTGGTATATACTTCCCTCTTATGATTGCCTTTACTGCGTCCCAGAGGTTTGGGGCTGTGGTGTTATCATTTTCTTTGGCTTCTGTGTACTTTTTAATTTCCTTTTTAACTTCTTGGTTAGCCCATTCATTCTTTAGTAGGATGTTCTTTAGTCTCCAAGTATTTGTTGTCTTTTTAAATTTTTCTTGTTGATTTTGAGTTTCATAGCATTGTGGTCTGAAAATATGCATGGTATGATCTCTATATTTTTGTACTTGTTGAGGGCTGATTTGTGTCCCAGTATGTGATCTATTCTGGAGAATGTTCCATGTGCGCTTGAGAAGAATGTGTATTCTACTTTAGGATGAAATGTTCTGAATATATCTGTTAGGTCCATCCGGTCCAGTGTGTCATTCATAGCCATTGTTTCCTTGTTGATTTTCTGTTTAGATGATCTGTCGATTGTTGTAAGTGGAGTGTTGAAGTCCCCTACTATTATGGGATTGTTATCAATGACTTTCTGTATGTTTGTGATTAACTGATTTATGTATTTGGGTGCTTTCACATTTGGAGCATAAATGTTTACAATTGTTAGGTCTTCTTGGTGGTTAGACTTCTTAATTATGATATAATGCCCTTCTTCATCTCTTGTTGCGGTCTTTATTTTAAAATCTAGATTGTCACATGTAAGTATAGCTACTCCGGCTTTCTTTTGGTGACCATTAGCGTGATAGATGGTTCTCCATCCCCTTACTTCCAATCTGAAGGTGTCTTTAGGTCTCAAATGGGTCTTTTGTAAACAGCATATAGATGGGTCTTGTTTTCTTATTCATTCTGTCACCCTCTGCCTTTTGATTGTAGTGTTTAGTCCATTGACATTTAGAGTGAATAATGAAAGATATGAATTTATTGCCATTGTGTTGCCTGTAGAGTTGGAGTTTCTGGTAGAGCTCTCTGGTCCTTTCTAGTCTTTGTTGCTTTTGGTCTGGTTTTTTTTTTTTTTTTTCATCTTTTCTCCCCTCAGAGAGTCCCCCTTAACATTTTGTACAGGGCTGGGTTAGTGGTCATGAACTCCTTTAGTTTTTGTTTTTCTGGGAAACTATCTCTTCTTCTATTTTGAAGGACAGCCTTGCTGGAAAAAGAATTCTTGGCTGCATATTTTTCTGATTCAGCATATTGAATATATCCTGTCACTCCTTTCTGGCCTGTTAATCAAATTCTTATTTAATCTTAGCTAATAGAATTAAGAAACATATTTTTCTCTACCAAGAGATTGAAATTTTTATGAATGGCAGTTTGACTTAAAGCAAGGCAGAAAGAGAGGAAAGAACCTTGACTCAACTCTAAATCCCAAATGCCAGTCCAAGATTATGTAGAATGTAATGTGCAGGGAATCATAGGATTCTTAACTGGATACTTCAATGGGAAGGATAAACTTTAGGTAATTTGTAGTCTTAAATGAGTGTTCACTTAGAAATAATTGGGTGAGATCCTTCTAAAATGTTGTTTTGGTGGGTTCTCTTAGCAGATGACATGGATAGAAGAAACATGTCATGAAGTTTTAGGATCTTTAATATAAACTCCACTGAAAGAACAAAGCAGTATCAAAACTGTTGTTCAGGTGCCTTTGAAACCCAACACAAGAAAATAGGACTTGTAGGCTCTCAAATTGGGGCTTTCATGCAGTAGTAATGAAACAGTATAGTCACTTAGCAAGTCTGCTACCTTTTAGCTTTCACAGGGTATTATGAATTATAAAGAAACAAATCCCAAAATCTATCTGTCTTGTTTTACGGCATCTGCTAAGAGTTTGTGAACTGCAGGATAATCAGAAAAAGAATATAATATTAGGTACCAGCATACATTTATGGTGACATTAAAGATTGGGTAATCATGTTTTACAGTAGTAACTTTATAGTTATTTTTGTTAATGATCATTTTATCTGTTGTGTATGTGGTGAGGCTTTTGTAGTGATTATTCTTTCAAGCCTTGCTGAAATTAAGTGTAAGAGAAGTCCTAATTGGAGCTTTCTTGACTAAATGTAATTATTTTAGGAGGAATGAGGTGGAAAGGATTCATAAAATTTAGCTAGTTAGACACCCAGCAGCATATATCTATTTATAGCCTTCTATCTTGCTCATTTATGTTCCTACAATATAGAACTGTCTTTGAAAATTTAAATTGAAAGACTATTTATGCATCTATAATAGGAACCTGTTTAAAAATAATGGAGTAAATTATGAAAAACAAATAAAGTTTATTTGGCACCTGTTGAACATTATTGAATTCTAGAGTTGAAAATTTAAGCTAATTTCTGTGTAGCTATGGTAATTATACTGGTCCAGAAGCTACGCCAGTTCTAAGAATGATATGTTTTACTTAGTATAGGCTTGACATTTTTGTTTAATGGACACTAATTTTATTCATGATATATAAAGTCTAAGCAAGACATGCTTAGTTCCAGTGAGACCGCATGAAAAGTGTGCTCTTTATTGTTTTTAGAAACTACCCAATTAAGGATATGGAACTAAATCTTTACTAGTGTCAGATAGTTCCTCTGACACTAAAAGAGACGACTATGTCCTACCTGCTCTTGGCAAAACCCAAATTAGATTGTTGGGTGATTGAATAACTTGGTTATGAAAAAGCTTATTTTCTAAATCAATTTTGGCAAACTGACCTGTGGACTAAATCCTCTCTGTTTTTGTAAATAAAGTTTTATTGGAACACAGCCATGCTCATTCATTACATACTGTCTGTGTTTTGATGCTACAGTGGTAGTGTTGAGTAGTTGTGGATCATATGGTTCACAATGCCTTAAATAGTACTGTTTGGCCCTTTAGGGAAAAGTATGTTGTCCCCTGCTAAGTCTTTTGTACTCAGATCATGTTAAAGTTTTGGTTATAGTTTCTCATCTTTAAGTGAGCATAATACCACCTTGCACGATTGCTGTGAGGAGTCAGTGAGAAATGTAAATAAAATGTTTAGGGTGCCTGGCTTCAAGAAGGAATTCAAGCATTGGGGAGGTATAATTAGGGGAAGTTTATATTTGGGTAATTTAGGATGGCATGCTTTCTAAAAATTTTCTTTTTTTTTTTTTGTTATTTTTTTGACTTCTAAAATTTTTCTAAATTTTCTAAATTCTGATTTGTCCATAGAACTCTAAATTCTAATTCTACAGCCACTAGCCTGTAGAGGCCTAGTTTATGCAGGTTCTTAATAAAAATTGCTGATTAATTTCCCTCAATCTTCTTCTCCCTCCCTCCTTCTCTGCCTCTGTCCCTCTCATCCTTCCTCTTTCCTCTCTTTCTCTGACCTTCATACCTTCATCTCCTCTGTTTCCTTTTTGATGTATGTCAACTTTGGTACTAAATTTAGGTCAGTGAGTAACTATTCCTAGGGAGAGTATGCAGAAAACCTAGCACATAGATTTTTTTTGTTTGTTTATTTTGAGAGAGAGTGCGAGTGGGGGTGGGGCAGGGAGAGAGTGAGAGGGAGAATCCCAAGCAGGCTGTCAGCTCAGAGTCTGATGTGGGGTTCAATCCTATGAAGGAGATCATGACCTGGCTGAAATCAAGAGTCAGATGCTTAACTGACTGAGCCACCCAGGCACCCCTAGAAGATTCTGTTACCCTTAATTCCATTTTTTCAGAAACAGAGGAACTCTAAAATCTTGTAATCTCCTTCCCTACCAGCCCCTTATTATTATTTTTTTAAGTTTATTTATTTATTTTGAGAGAGTGAGGTGGGGGGAGACGGAGGGGCAGAGAGAAAGGGAGAGAATCCTAGGCAGGCTCCACGCTTAGAGTCTGACATAGTTCTTGAACTCATGAACCATGAGATCATGAGCTGAAATCCAGAGCCAAAACTCAACTGACTGAGCCACCCAGGTGCCCCTGCTCACTTTATTCATATGGGATTATGCATATTAATAGCCATCTAGGTATGCGTAAAATCTGTTTCTACCATAGTAAATATTATGGCAGATCCTCAGTTTTGTCTTGAACCTTGATACCAGGGGTTCACCTTTAGACAGGCATGGTTTTCTTCTGGGAGACAGGACAAATAGTTGATTCTCCTTAACATTTTGAAGGAAACTTGAAAATCTAGTGATGAAAAAATTGACCCCAGCAGTCTTAGTTTGCAAGCACCCACTTAGTTGTTTCCTTGTTTCATGAAACCAAACTTAAAAAACTAAGTTATTTTACTTGACTTTACTTTTAGGAGATCAGTTTGAAACCTGGGACCTAACCTTTTCAAGTTTTTATAAAACTTGTAAATAACATTAAACATTAAATAAGAAAGGGAAAAATACCACTTAGATTATTTTTTGTTTTTATTGACATTTATTATTATGTAGTAGTTTTTAGTTTTGTACGTACCATGAGAAAAGACATGGAAAAGAGGTAAAATTCTAGGATGATATTGATGTCGGCAGTGCCTGGCTGGGTCCAAGGACCAGAGTGGGGACTTCCCTATAAGACCAGCTAAGAGGGTCCTTGGCCTTGCACAGGATAGAAATCAAGTGTGAGCTGGAGAAAGTGAAAGCAGAGTTTATTGAATGACATGAATGACAGAGAGTAACAGACGGTCTGGGAGATTAGGAAAGGAAAGGAGAATGAGTCTCATTGTTGCTTGGGGTTAGGGGTTTATATATGGGAAGGGGATCTAGGGTACGTGTTCCTTTGGGGATCCTGCGTAGGGTCCAATCAAAGACAAGTGTCAGGTGAGTAATATGTGTTATTTCATAAATTACTGAAGGTAGCAGTACTGATGCCAGTTTCAGCTGAGGTTTGTTCAAAGCTAATGTCCTGGAACATATTTGGGATCCAGCTCCTCTGAGATGTTATCCGGTTTGGGGCCTAGGACAAAACTCAGAGAATGATTAACTTTTTTGCTTCTCCCTTAAAGTGATGACATAGCTTCTTTGGCTTATTCAGAGACAAATAAGGATCATGAGTAAATGGGGCCTATCAGAAAAATGGAGTCTTTCTAAGTGTCTGGTTTTTGTTTTTGGTGGTTTTTTTTTTTTTTTTTTTTTTTTTTGCCAAAAAATGGAGTCTTTCTAAAATGGAATCCCTTCAGCTTCCTCACCTCAATGGTTATAGCATTAGCGGACCCTTGAATAATAGTATTGACAATTAGCTACATTTCTTAAGGTTTTAGTCTCTCTCATTTGAAAATCTTGTTATCCATAGTAAATTTAATTCTGTTTTGTTTAAATTAATTTGTTTGTGGTTTAAAAAGGAGTTGAAAACAGGTCAGAATTTCTCATTGACTGTTCCTACCTTTTTAAAGCTAATACTTTTCTCATTTATTTTACAGTAAGCTGAGATTTTGGTAGAGGCAGGTTTTAATCCTTAGTCCTCTAGGCTCTGTGAGTCATACAGGGACATTAAATGATTTTCTTAGAACTGCAGTTTGAGTCAGTATAAAGTTAGGGACATAAATGTTGAATGTACCTTATTTTATGTATTAATAGGAACCAGACAGCAAGGTTTAAAAAGTAATTTTGTGTCTGGAAATAGGTAGATAACATGGAAGATGGGGGATTATTTAATTAAAAATGAGGATTTTTTTTTTTTTTTTTTGAGAGGTTAAGAATTTTATCTTGCCAGGATACAGGGAAAAGGGGGGGGAGTTCTGAGTCTTGGTGAAATGTAACTTAAGGACGTATAGTTAGCATTAGCATTCTGTTTGCTTATATATGGAAAAACCAGTAACAGATTGATTTAATGTATCAAAAGAGAAATAGGTGGGGGGAGAAAAAAAAAAGACATACTTGGGAATAGTGAATTTTGTTTACCTTTACTTGGCTGTGCTGCTGATGAACTGGCACCTAGAAACCAGTCAGAATATTCTGCCCTCGGGTAGCTAGATGGGTCATCAAAGGAAAACAGTTTTAGTTGTTTATGAATTCTCCAGAAGAGCTTGGATGTTTAACTGTGACTTGTGTGTAAGGAGTTGTCTCCGCATTATGTCTGCCACTACCCTCATTAGCATTTCCATGCTGGATCTGCATCAGAATTTCTCACTTGCACTATTATAGTCTTGTTCCCATGATTTTTTTTTTTTTCATTTTGTTATTCTTTGTTGTGTTAGATGGGCTTTCTAAGGGTTAATGCTCCATCTTCCTGTGGTTTTGTTTGCCATTGTAAGTCCTTATTTTAACATTGTGTGTAATTTGTTAGTCTTCAAATCAAAAAGGTTTTAGTCTACTTGAGACTATATGGGAGATCTGAACCACAATGTGTAAAGTGTATGTAGGGGGTTTCTCTTGTCAGTTTTCTAGAAGAAATTAGTAAACCAACAAAAAGTATTTGTCTAAGTAGTTGATAAGCTTTTACCTTACTGCTGCTTTGAAAATTTAGGTTAGGATTTTGGATTTTTTTTGTAAATTTTCTTTTTTTATAGTCAGATTTACCATTGCTATATATGTTATCTTTGATGAAGAGTGGAAATAATCTTACAGTAGATTCTGTTTCCTTACAGTCAAAGGCCATTGGTTTACTAGATGTGGATGTGTATGGCCCTTCAATTCCAAAGATGATGAATCTGAAAGGAAATCCAGAATTATCACAGGGTAAGTAAAGAAGAGATAGATAGTATGGTAATAGACTTTTTAAATTACCTCCTGAGTGTCAGGCATTGTGCCATGTACCATGTGCACCTTATACACAGTGCAGTATAGTAATTCTGAAATCAGACATGAAGCCTGACTGTCCAGGTTTGAATCCTAGCTGTCACTGACTGACTGTGTGGCTTTGGGTGAATTGTTTAACCTCTTTGTACCTCACCTCTGCCCCATATGTAAAGTCAGGTGAGCAATTACCAGAGTTGCTGTGAGAAATCACTCAATCAGAAATTGCTGTTCAGTGTAATGCATTTGAAACAGTGCCTGGCACATGGTCAGTCATCATCATTATCTCTTTATGTTAAATGTGTGGATGTATGGGAGTATTTGAATAGAAGGTATGTATTTGTGTTGGAAGACATGAAAATTATTTTTTCTAATCAGATTTTTGTCATGTTTGTCTTAAAGTAGTTTAAAAAACCCTGAAAACATTAGTTTCTTTTCCCAGCCTTCACTGCTGTCAATAGGACAGAGTAATTTTTTGAGTAAATCTTTAATATTTACTGTGCTTGGTATTACACTTTCTTCCAAAGCTGTCAAATATAAAGCATGAAGAACAAGAAATGCTGTGATGAGAAAATGAAGTCTTGGAAAGGGGCACCTGTCTGGCTCATTTTGTAGAGCATCAAGCCCCACATTGGGTATGGAGCCTACTTAAAAAAAAAAAAGTATTGGAAATTGGTTTATTAAAATTTATTTCTAATTACAATAAGTATATAATTGACTAATTTCTTTTCATTTCTTATTGGGCTTTTTTATTTTCCATAGATCTAGGACACAATGATTATATTTACCATAGGTATTTATTGGATTATCTATGTAAATAATACAAGTATTTTGTATTTCATTATTAAATGTTAGTTAATTAGACATCGTCTACTATTGTTGAATGTGTATTTGTTTGTGCTTTAGTTGCTGGAGTCAATTACAATGTTAAATTCTGAATTGTAGGAAACTTGAATATCTAGTGATGATAAAATTGACCCCAGCAGTCTTATTTTGTAAGCACCCACTTAGTTATTTTCTTGTTTCGTGAAAATGCTTTATTTTATATAACTTACAAAGCTAAGTTATTCTAGTTTCTTTGTTCTTTGTCCTTTTAGTGGAATGCATACTTGGTTTGCAGATATGTGACATATGCCAAGATGTCAAATTTCTTTCACAAAGAGGGAGTAATGAATTTGTGTACTTTAAATGATAGACTTATTACGTCTGTCTCTTGATTAAAGTAATGTGAAAACTGGTGCGTGCAGCACATGAATAATGGTGAAATGGAGCCCTTGGTGTCAGTTTTTTCTTAAGTAGTCTGTCCAGTCTATGCCAACATAAATACTTGAAGTGAACTTTAATTTCTTTCTTCTTGTTTTACTGAAGCTGTAATCTTAAATTTGATGTTTGCAAATTGGCTGCCATTAAATAGGCTTTCTGGTAAAGATGAGATACTAGAAATCTTGGAAAGCCTTAAAAGAACCCTTCTTTTGTGTTGACAAGCTGATCTTAAGGCACCCCAAAAATAAATTGAGCGATTAAGGCATCATTCACTTAAAAGAATGTGGATTCTTAAACCCCAGCTTATAAATTATGTTTTGAATCTTAGATAAACCTGCCACTATTATACTAATTGTCATCGTTTTGACATTTCTATATTTTATCATGTTAATTTATCCTCTTATACTCTCTACTGCAGAAAACACAATACAATAAGAAATTATCTCATTAATAGCAAAGAAATTGTTTCAACAGGCCATAAATCTTTGTGTTTATGATTAGCACCTGCCACAAGACAAATAGGTGTTCTATGCCTCTCACTTTTTGAGTTAGATCAGAGAGCTGTCCTTATGATTACATGTAGACCAGTAGAGTGGAACATTTGTAATGTGGCCATATCTTTTTAGGGCTGTTTGTACTTCACATTTGTCTGTACTAGTCTAATTCCAAGTTAAAAAAAAAAAACAAACACAACTTTTTTTCTTATTTCCTAATCTTCTGATCATTCCCAGTGTTTCTCAAAATTATTTTCATGTTTTCAGTATCTTCTCTCAGATGAGAAAAAATTAAAAGAACTTGCTATTGTTGGTAGTAGAAGGATTAACTTGCAATTTTATTTTTAATACTGTTTATTTATGGGCCTTGTAAAATTTTTGCTTTATTTATTTATTTATTTATTTATTTATTTATTTTTTAACGTTTTATTTATTTTTGAGACAGGGAGACACAGAGCATGAACAGGGGAGGGTCAGAGAGAGGGAGACACAGAATCTGAAGCAGGCTCGAGGCTCCGAGCTGTCAGCACAGAGCCCGACACGGGGCTCGAATCCATGGACCGCGAGATCATGACCTGAGCTGAGCCGCTCAACCAACTGAGCCACCCAGGCGCCCCAAATTTTTGCTTTTTAAAATAGACTTCATTATTGCTGATTCATAGTTACTTTAATAATTTACTGGGTACTTTAGAAACCTTTTAGGGGCACTTTAACAAAACATATTACTTTTATTTATTTTTTATTTTTCTTTTTACATGAGAATGACGCTTTATTTTTATTTTTGATTAAGATATAATTTACATATCATAAATGTCACCATTTCTTTCACTCTTTGTTTCTCTTTCTTTTCTTTCTTTCTTTTTTGATGTTAACAGAAAATAAAGTATTTAGGAAAGTAGTTTGGTGAAAGCAGGATGAAAAATGAGTTTTGAAGGTAGAAGATGTAGGAAATATTCATATGTGGGTTGGAGACTCTATAGGAAAAGGCAAAAAGCCATAAATAATAACATTATACGAAAAGGCGTGAAAAGTTTTGACAGTCTAGATTTGGTGAGGCTAACTTAGAGAAGAAATTAGATATGCTACAGGAAAAAAAGAATGAATTAAGTCATCTTTTTCACTTACCTTCTTGACCTCAACTCTAGATTTTGTGTATATGGTATGTATGTACCCATACAGGGTAATGGATTGAAATGAGATTATGTTTGTCAAAATTAGATAGATTTTGTACACCCATGTTCATAGCAGCATTATACACTATTACTACTACTACTACTATTATTATGAATTGACTGTTCATTATTTCATTATGTGGAAGCTACCCAATTTCTATCGGTTCATGAATAGATAAGCAAAATGTGGTATGTATGTGCAATGGACGTTATTCAGTCTTAAAAAGGAAGGAAGGAGCTTCTGGGTTGGTGAACACATGATTTGGGGAGCATATGTCCTTGGAGAGGTCATGGAAACTCTCTGCTCTTCCTCATATCTTGTCCTATATGTCTCATCCATCTCGCTATTTCTGAGTTATATCCTTTTAATTTAATTTAATTTTCCGCTGCCCACATCTTTTCTTTTCTCTGCCTACAACACTGAGAACCAACCAATCATCTGAGTGATATTCTTTTATAATAAGCTGTTAATAACAGTTCCAGGGATTAGAATTTGGACATCTTTGGAAGACCATCATTCTTCATACCATACCACCGTTCTGTCCCTCCATCTCCCTCTACTCAAGGTTCTTGCCACTGTGAACAAGACTGCTATGAACATTCTAGGCATTGTCTTCTGTTGCACATCAGGAGAAATTTCCTTTCGATATGAACCTGGGACTGTAATATCCAGGCCATGGGTTTGTGATGTTTGCATTACTTTCCAAAATGTTTGCATCAACTTATGCTCTGTTCATTGTATATAAGAGACATTATGGATCCACATCCTCTTTAAATAGGGCATAAAATGCTATCTCATTATGGTTAAAAAAACACAAAAAAACAAGGAAAGTCTGACATATTTTGCAACATGGATGTATCATGAAGACTTGCTAAGTAAGCCAGTCACAAAAAAGACAAATGCTGTATGATTCCACTTACACGAGGCACTTAGAATAGTCAGAATTATAAAAAGTAGAATAATGATTGACACGATCTGGTGAGGAGGGGAGAATGGATAGATACTGTGTAATAGTTTTGGTATTTATGAGATGAAAAAAGTTTTGAAGGTGGATAGTTGTGATGGTTGGACAGCATTTGGAATCTATTTAATACCACTGAACTGTAGGTTCAGTGTAGGTAAATTTTATGTATATTTTACTACAATGAAAAAATTAGAAAAATATATTAAATAGACTTGCTCTATTTCTTGAATAGTGTCTTGAATACATAGTTTCTTGAATAGTGTCTATAATATCGACCCAGTAATTCTATTTGCTAAAAGAGCTATCATTACTGGAGGAAAACAGAATAGTGAAGTTTCATTGGGAGATTTAGTAATTTAGTTCTAAGCCTTGTCTACGTTTCAGCTTAGAAACGTCACTGCTCTACAATTTAGAAATTGTAATCTAAAATTTTATTTTCATCTCACGAAAAGGAAGAGAACTTAATACATTTAAAATCCTTAATGTTATCATTACCAATATTACCATTAAAAAAATTTTTTTTATGTTTATTTTTGAGAGTGCGCACACATGTGAGCAGGGGAAGGGCAGAGAGAGGGAGAAAAAGGATCTGAAGCAGGCTCCATGCTGACGGCAGAAAGCCCAATGTGGGGCTTGAATTCATGGAACCCTGAGAGAATGACCTGAGCCGATGTCGGAGGCTTAATCAGCTGAGCCACCCAGGTGCCCCAGTATTACCATTTGTAACATTACCAGTATTGTAAAGCCCTGTATGATCTGATCCCCACCTTCTGTCTACCTCTACAGTCCCAATTCCAACAAGCTTGTTTTGTTATTCAGTGAACACCAGTCACAGTGACCTCTATTTCTAACATGCCAAGCTCTGTGCTCAGGTCTCTCCATTTTCATTCTCTTTGCCTGAAATGCCTTCCACCTTTACTGTCTTCTCCCCCCTCCCCGTCCCCCTCCAGTTTCTACTCCTCAGGTCTTAGTTTTAATGTCTTTTCTTGCATGAAGCTTTCCTTCTTTGACTCCTCAGACTCCTTATTTCAGTTGCAGAATAGAGTTTTTGTGTTATCTGTCTAATTTTTTAAATCTCCCCTACTATGATACTATGTGCACAGAGCAGAGGCTTTCTTGCCTGGTTTGTTTCTCTGATGCTTGGTATATAGTAGATATGCAATTAATCTTAGTTGAATAAAGAACATAATCACTCCTGCCAGGTTTCTTGTACGTTAGTTATATACTCTGTTTTCTGTTTTGGGTATATGAGCAAATTAATTTGCAAACACATACATTTTTATGAATAATAAAAGCAGTTTGAAGACATTATCTTTGTTAATCTTTGTGATATATCTGAATGGCTGTCTTTATGCTACATTTTCCCCCATTCTTAGAAAAAGGAAAAAAGAAAGGATCTGTATGGCTTGGCTTTGGAGAATTATGTGGAGTCAGTTGATTGTTCCAGTTGTTTCAATATGAAAGGACAGTGCCAGTCTTGCCTCATATGGTAGCTTTGAAATGTTGAATATTACTGTGTTTACTCATAAGCAGTAGAGTCCTGTAAGGCCTGAATTTGAGCTGTAATGGAAAGGGCAGTGTTCAGAATCCCAGTGTTGGGAATATGAACAACCTGGACAAAGAGAAGGAACTAGTAAGTATACACCATAACTCTTTCCTCTGACTGTCGTCCTCATTGCCAACCTAAAAGAGTTCATAAACACTAAAATATCTTACTTGAGATTTTTTTTTTTTTCTGGATATTGGTATTGTAATGGGTTAGGAGAAGTGGTGAGTGAGGAAGCAGTGACGGTAAGGTTTTGATTTTATTCTGCTGTCTCTGTGGTTTTCCAATTAAGGAAAAGAAAGCAGAAATAGCAGATTGCATTTTAATGGACTTTGAGATTTCCTTTGCAGGATATAAACCACAAACTTTCTTTTGAACTGGGTTCCCCAGAAAGCAAAGCCCTATGCACTGCTAATTTATTAGGAAGTGGAAATCCAGACTGAGGAAGGAGGCAAGGATGGAGAGCTAATGTGCAACTTCTGTCAAGCTGGCTGTCACTTAAATGTGACAGATTGCTTGACTGCATGGGGTTATGTATATGGGAGGCAAGGGGAAGAATTAAAAAAAATTTTTTTAATGTTTATTTAATTTTGTGTGAGAGAGAGAGAGAGTGTGAGTGATGGAGGGGCAGAGAGAGAGAGGGAGCCACAGAATCTGAAGGCTCAGAGGCTCCAGTCTCTGAGCTGTCAGCACAGAGCCCGATGCAGGGCTCACACCCACAGACCGTGAGATCATGACCTGAGCTGAAGTCAGACTCTTAACCGACTGAGCCACCCAGGCACCCTCAGGGGAAGAATTTTTAAAAAATGTTTATTATTTTGACAGCGAGAGAGAGAAAGAGAAAGAGAGAGATATAAAGAGAGAATCCAAAGCAGGCTCTGTGCTGTGAACTCAGAGCCTGACACAGGGCTCAGTCCTACAACTGTGAGATCATAACCCGAGCTGAAATCAAGAGTCAGATGCTTAACCACCTGAGCCACCCAGGCACCTTGGAAAGGGGAAGAATTTATTTAATGGTCCTTTTCCCATTGTCCAAAGACTTACCTCTGTAGATGGGAACTCACCTATATTTCCAAGATCTGTGAGTGAGTCCCAGTGGAGTCCTATGGCGTCCTGTGCTTTGGCATCAAGTAGGACATTTTTGGGGTGGGAAGTGAAAGGCCTTTGAAGGCTTGAAGTGAGGTACTTTCAAATAGCCTGTGTGTGACACTGGTCAGAGCCTATGCAGAGCTGTGGCTGGAATGAGAGATGAATGGGGCTAAAAGAGTGTGGGGAAGTCACGTGGGACTTCCATGCATGCGGATGGAGGCGGGGAGCTGATCTCTTCTATACCCAGACAACTATTTCAGTGAATCCCTTATTGACTGATGCTAGGACATAATGACAGGGGACCAAGAAAGTGTAGGATTCTTTCCAAATTTTGATATCCTGAATTCTTAAATTTTTTTTTTTTCAACGTTTATTTATTTTTGGGACAGAGAGAGACAGAGCATGAACGGGGGAGGGGCAGAGAGAGAGGGAGACGCAGAATCGGAAACAGGCTCCAGGCTCTGAGCCATCAGCCCAGAGCCTGACGCGGGGCTGGAACTCACGGACCGCGAGATCGTGACCTGGCTGAAGTCGGACGCTTAACCGACTACGCCACCCAGGCGCCCCGATATCCTGAATTCTTAAGAGAATGTGAATTGATCCCTCTGATCGAATAAACTAATAAATTTCAGAGTTTTATTTCCCAAGGGAGTGCACCCCTCAAAGGAATATTTGAGTAATAGTTAGAAATTCAGTTTCATAGTTGTCCTCTGTAAGATTTATATGGAAATAAAATATATAATTTTTTACTCATTTTATTTTTTCATCTTGGTAATATTTGATTTTTAAAAATGCAGTGCAGTATTTTTTCTATAGTCATACTATGTCGTATATTATGTGTACATGACACGTACATTTTTAATTTTTAAAATATAAAATTTGGTAGTATCAAACTTCAAATCTGAAAACTTGGCTTCCGACTTCAGCTCAGGTCATGATCTCACAGTCCATGAGTTCAGGCCCCGCGTCGGGCTCTGTGCTGACAGCTCGGAGCCTGGAGCCTGCTTTGGATTCTGTGTCTTCCTCTCTCTCTGCCCCTCCCCTGCTCATGCTCTGTCTCTCTCTGTCTCAAAAATAAATAAATGTTAAAAAAAAATTGGAAAAAAAATTATGTATGTATTTTTAAAGTGTATTTATTTATTTTGAGAGAAAGAGAGCATGCACGTGTGGGGGGGTGCTGGTGCAGAGAGAAGGGGAGAGAGAGAATCCCAAGCAGGTTCTGTGCTGTCAAGCTCAGAGCCTAATGCAGGTTCGAATTCATGAAGTGAATGACTTGAGCCGAAATCGAGAGTTAGATGCTTAACAGACTGAGCCACCCAGGCGCCCTGAAAATTGTGTTTTAAATTTAACAGTATGTTCCAACTACTGTTTTGAAGACATCTCAGTACACTTGTGTGTGCTTCTTGAAGAAACATATTTTGTAAGTATTTCTGACCCTTGGCAAATCAATCATTTGGGAATCAGTTATTGAACAGGTCTATAAAGGTACTGTGTTTGCTCTAGGGAATAAAGATGAATACGATATAAACTCTGTTCCTCTTGAGGAGCTCACAGTCTAGTTCGGGAGATGAAAAATGTTCTCACGCTAAATAACAGAGGATTGTAGAAACAGAAAAAAACTGATCTTGCTGTGATACAGTCCAGCCAACCCTGGACCCTGATAAAGCTTTCAACCATAGGTCACAAAAAAGAGCAAGAGACTTGGTCATTTGTTTTTAAAGAGAGATGTTTATCTTTTAAATTTTGATATTAAACAAAAAATGAACATTCAAACTATGGGTGATATATTCCATCTGTCATGAACAAAATATGTATGTGTGATGTTTTATTTATAAATCACAGTATAATCTACCACTTTCTACTACTTGCACCCCAAAATAGTCCTTTACCTTTACTGCCTGAGGCGTGTCTTCTCTCCTCTGTAACCTTCCGCCTTCCTCTCTACTGACTTCTGTTTCTTTTTAATCTCAAACAGAGACTAGAAATGGTAGCAGTAACTGGGGACTGTGGACATTTGAAGGTTCTCTGGAGAATCTGTAGGTTTCCTGGAGTTGGATCATACTCTTATTTATCTCCTTCCTCCAAAACAAACCACAGCTGTCTACCATCTAATTCCATGTTTGACCTGAGGTAGAGAGTGGGACTTTTTCTCACAAATCTGTATGTTTTCAGGGTTCCTAGTTTAGATTGTAAATTTTCTTATTCTACTCATCTTCAACTTCTGAGTGTTCCATTATAGCTTAATATAGTGTAGTAGTGCTCAAAACTTTTTCGGTCTCTGGAGCCTCTTATGCTCTTAAAAAATATTGAGGATCACAAATGTAGGTTATATTTATCAATATTTAGCAAGATAGAAATTAAAGCTGAGAAATTAAAAAAACATTTGTTAATTCATTAAAAATTACAAACTTGTAAACTTGTTAATATAAGTAACATTTTAACAGAAATAACTATTTCCTGAAGTAAAAAATTAGTGAGATTGGTGGTATTGTTTTATATTTTTGTAAATTATTTTAACATCTGACCTGATAGAAGACTGCTAGATTTTCATATCTACTTTAGCATTCACTCTGTTGTGATATGTTGTTTTGGCTGAAGTAAATGAGGAAAATCCAGCCTCATATGGACATGTAGTGGAGAAAGGAAGGATATTTTAATAGTTATTTCAAAAAGTAATGGATTTGTTTCTTTGACACTACACCACAATTTTGACAAGTGTTGGCTTCTTAGAGATTAGTTACACTATGGAATCTGAGGCTATCAGTGAACTTTTCATAGTCTGTTATATTTAAATCTTTGGTCTATCTTAGGCTTTGAGTTGGATTTTATAACATGTGTTGTCATTTAGAGATGTTAGTTCATTGATTTATGCTGGTCTTCTAAATGTTTACACATTTCATTATATAATATAAAAAATCCATTTACTAATAATGTATTATTGTGGTCTTAATAGACAGTTCTTTAGGTATCAGGAAGTTGTAAAACTCATGGTGACCATATACAGGTTTTTCAAAAATTCTAATTTTACTTGAAAGCTTTCAGTTAGTCATAGAGAAAAATATTGTCAGTTGTATGATTTGAAGTGACAGACTCACTTTATTTTGTATGCTAAACATCCAAATCTGAAGCGCCATCATTTGTCTGTTTGTCTTTCAGGTAAAAATGGTGTTCTATGAAAACATACATGTCGTTTAGCTTACAGCTCAGTTGCACAGGTGCACTCCCTTGAGGCAGCCATTGTAACAGCCTTCCTAATGCAGCGTACAGCAGAGGTGCGTTTTGTGTACCTCTTGTTTCATCCTACAGAATTCTAAAAATGCCATGAACTCTAGGGTCAGGATTTAATACATTAAATAATTGCCGTTACTTCATCCAGGACATTCTTCAGTGAAATTTGCATTTATTTTTATTTCTGTGCTTGGTGGTAAAAATGATGACTTTAAAATACAGTTTGGTGTCATTGCCTTGATTTGTACCAAGGTGCTGGCAGTTTACCTACTATTGTTTTTGGACCACCAGTGCAAAAGTCAACTCAGTTAAAAGCCAATAATATCTTAGTATTATTATGAAAATAGTTTTACCTTCTTGGATCATCTGAAGGGTTCTTTCTTGGGGATCCCCAGAGGACCAGTGACCATACTTGGAGAACTGCTGATTTAATGGAAGGTCTTCAACCAGAAGTTAGAAGTCTTAGTTTCTGGCTTAGTAATTCTTATTATGGATTTCATGAAATTATTGGCCTCATTTTTTCCCCTTTCCTTTAAAAAAATGATGTAGAAGTGATTGCTTTACAAATAAAGTAGTTAAAAATTCAGATTGATCTACCATCTTTACAACCACTTTTGTTTTCATAACAATTAAGTAGCCGTAGCCAGCTGTATTAATCTGGGTTCTTCGGAAAACCAGAACCAATAGGAGGTATAGATAGATGTAAGGAATTAGCTTACATGGTTAAGGAGACTGAGAAGTCCCAAGACCTGCACTCAGCAAGCTGGAGACTCAGGAGAGCTATTTGTATAGTTCTACTCTGAATCCAAAGGCTTTGAAAACCAGGAGAGCCAATGGTATAAATTACATTCTGAGTTTGAAGGCAGTGGAGGACTGATGTCTCAGCTTGAAGACTGGCAGAGTGAACAAATTGTGCCTTATTCTGCCTTTTTGTTCTATTCTGGCCTTCAGTGGATTGGATGGGGCCTACCTGTTTCAGGGAGGATAGTCTGCTTTATGCAGTCTTGCTTCAAATGTTAATCTCATCCAGAAAGACCCTCACAAGAATACCCAGAATAATGTTAAATCAGTTATCTAGGTACTTCATGGCCCAGTCAAATTGACAAAATTAACTACCACATTACTGGACCTCGCAGCCATGCTCTTCATCTAACTTGTATATTCATGAACCTTGATAATGTGAAATGCATTTCCAGTGGTCCCATGTCTTTCCAGTATAGAGATTATCCCTTTGTAGAATAACCTCAGTCTCATTCTGAGGATCTGTTTCCTGGGTCACTTTCCAACAAAAAGATATAGCACGATCAAGATTATTTGAGATGGACTATTTATAAAGATGTGTAAGAAGTATGAGGAAAGCACATGAGATAGAATAACTGTTGAATACCAGTGGAGTAATTACTACCCCTAGGCCTACAGAAGTGAGTGGATGAAGCATATCCAGATCTAGAAGGAGACAGTCTGCCTTGGGAGGAGCAGTGACACTCAGTGGAGGGACCCAGCCAGCCCAAGATCACCGCACAGAGAGAAAACCAGGAAATGAAATACACCCCTGGCCTCCCTCTCCTTCCTCTTTCTGATCTGCTGTTGATGCAGTCCATATAGGAATCCCCAGGTGAGAGGACAGGGTACACTGGAAGGGCAAATGACAGATAATTAGCAAAGAGTGGGACCTGGGTTATCGTAGCTGCCTGCCCCCGCACACCTTTTTTTCTCCAGCAACAGAGGTGTTTCTTTTTTTTTTTTTTTTTTTTTTTTAATTTTTTTTTTCAACGTTTATTTATTTTTTGGGGGACAGAGAGAGACAGAGCATGAACGGGGGAGGGGCAGAGAGAGAGGGAGACACAGAATCGGAAACAGGCTCCAGGCTCCGAGCCATCAGCCCAGAGCCCGACGCGGGGCTCGAACTCACGGACCGCGAGATCGTGACCTGGCTGAAGTCGGACGCTTAACCGGCTGCGCCACCCAGGCGCCCCAACAGAGGTGTTTCAAGACACAAACCTAGGATTTGAAATGAGAGAAAAATCCATCTTACAGATTGTCATCTGCTTGCCTTTCTGTATGTATATAGTGTATGCACTGGTATGCACTGAAGAATTGATGAAAGCAGTGAGGAAGAAATAATGTTACATTATCTAGATTCCATTAAATTCATCAGCAAATTTGTGTTATAGATAAGGAGGGTAATGTAAAAATATAGTTTGCCCAGAGTAATAGGCTAGTATCTAGGTACTCCATAACCCACAATGTATTTGTGCATAAGAAAATTATCAGAGGAAAAGAGAAGAAAATCTTGATCTATGTCAAAGTGGTTTATTCAACTCTGAAACATAATAGTGCAATTATTTATATGTAAAATGTGTTTATATGTCAGTTGTATGTTACATGCCTCTTCTATTTTTAACTTATTTATAGACATAGATATGTAAATTTAGGTTTAAGTCAGTCTTTCTATAAGTCATTAAGAAGAACCTTGGTGGAGAAGAGGCATTTCTTGTTATAAACAGACTGAGAAAATTTAATTATCAACAAATTTAAAACATGAGTTAAAATGGCTGCTGCTCTTTATCTTTAGCTGTGTGTGTAAATCTCAGTTTGTAGTATTGTAAAATTATAGAGTCCACAAATGTGTGATAAGTGGTGATCTGGCTTCTGCCCAAACACCTCCAGTGAGGGAGATTTTGCTGTTTCATGACGGGTCAATTTGATGTTGTTATTTTGAACAAAAATTTGCCTCTTTATAACTTTGACATCCTTTTACTAGTTCTGCCCTCATGAGAACCACCTAGTCTATTTTCTTCTGATAACCTGTGAAATGTTTGTATACCATAATCGCAGCCTTAAGTGTTTTCTCAGCTACACAGTTTCTAGCCTTCAGCATTTGCTCATATTAGTGCAGTTTTGAGTATGCTGACCATTCTAGCTATTTTTCTGGCCATGGCTCACTTTGTCAGTGTGCTGCTATATAAAATTGCCCAAGTTTGAATATTATTTCTTGGCCTATTCTGAAGTGATGTACTGAATGCATTTTTAATTACCAAATACAAAATGGTGAGCGATGCAATGAAAGAGTAAAAGGGATAGAATTATTTCTTTACACTTCTTTACTTCTTTGCGGTTATGCTTACTTAACCCCCATGGTTATGGAAGTAAGTAAGGAAACAGCTGGATTCATCAGATTCTTTTAATCTCTTATTTCCCTTTTACTTGTCTGTGATTCCCCCCCCCCCGCCCCCAACATCTAAGTTCCTTAGCTCTATGGAATAGACAAACCACAGTCAATGTGAGATACTTGAATTTACACGCTGAAACTTTATTTAGGCTTACTCATTTTCAAAAGCCCTCACAGTTTTGATACTTTGACTATTGTGATGTTTATGTTCCCTTTTTGCTATCTAGTTTATTGCTACCCATAGAAAAGATGGACTATTTCTTGGCCTTAGTAAGATATCTGATCACCCTTTGAAAAGATTAGGGTTTTATGGTTAATAAGACTGTATTAGTAGTTAGCCATGAATGTCAAGTAATAAATAATGGTGGGCATGTCAGGTTTTGTTTTATAGCCATGATTTATATCATACCTAATGGTTGGTTATCATTTTGTAAAAGTAAAGCAGTAAATTACAAACTAATTTCTTGTTGCATCTTTTCCTGTCAATAAAAAGAATGCTGCAGCATTGTAGCATTGAGTCAGATGAGAAAGATAAGAGGAAAAAGCAGAATCCATTCAGTCAATAAAGAGATTAGTTGCATTTGAGTATAATGTACAGAATATAACCAGCTTAAAGCGGGCAATTACTATTTTTAATTTTCAAATTTTTTATTTTTTATGGCTCAAACACAGGGAAATTATTTATTTATTTATTTGTTTGTTTGTTTGTTTGTTTGTTTATATTTTAAAAATTTTTATCTAAATCCTAGCCAATTAACATATAGTGTAGTAATGGTTTCACAAGTAGAATTTAATGATTCATTACTTACATATAACACCCAATGCTCATTCCAACAAGTGCCCTCCTTAATGCCTATCACTAATTTAGCCCATTCCCCTACCCACCACCCTCCAACAACCCTCAGTTTGTTCATGTATTTAAGAGTCTCTTGTGGTTTACCTCCCTGTTTTTATCTTATTTTTCCTTCCTTTCCCCTATGGTCATCTGTTTTGTTTCTTAAATTCCACATATGAGTGAAATCATATATTTCTCTTTCTCAGATTGATTTACTCTGCTTAGCATAATACACTCCAGTTCCATCCACGTTGCAAATGGCAAGATTTCATTCTTTTTCATCACTGAGTAATAATTCCATTGAGTATATATACCACATCTTCTTTATCCATGCATCAGTTGATGGGCATTTGGCCTCTTTCCATATTTTGGCTATTGTTGATACTGCTGTTATAAACATTGGGGTGCATGTGACCCTTTGAATCAGTATTTTTGTATCCTTTGGATAAATAGCTAGTAGTGCAATTTCTGGGTTATAGGGTAGTTCTATTTTTTATTTTTTGAGGTACCTCCATACTGTTTCCCAGAGTGGCTGCACCAGTTTGCATTCCCACCAGCAGTACAAAAGTGTTCCCCTTTCTCTGCATCCTTGCCAACGTCTGTTGTTTTCTGAGTTGTTAATGTTAGCCATTCTGACAGGTGTGAGGTGGTATCTCATTGTGGTTTTGATTTGTATTTCCCTAATGATGACCATTTGTTCATGTGTCTGTTAGCCATCTGGAGGTCTTCTTTGAAAAAGTGTCTATTCATGTCTTTTGTCCTTTTCTTTACTGAATTATTTGTTTTTTGGGTGTTGAGTTTGCTAAGTTCCTTTTTTTTTTCCCCATGGTGAAATGAGGCTTTAATCAACGTTCTTGCAAGAGTAGGTGTCAGGCACACTCGGGGTGGTTACAGCAGACAATTTATCTCCTAGAATGCAAGCCCCTCCCCTGATTCCTCATTGGCTGAGCACTACAGAGGTTATAGCCTTACCCAGAGGTCGCCTATGCCTGTGTAAGGCAAAAAGTAGTCTGATTGGAAAAAATGTACCTTCCTTGCACTCATGCAGAGACTTCACTTCTTTGGCGCATGGTCATTGCAAAATTTGTGAATTATGAGTGTGCGAAATGGAGAGGGCAAGAAGAATCTATTTCCAATAGGTTGTAAATCTGTTGTCAACTAGACAGCACAGCTTTTATTTGGTATTTCTTTTTTTTCCAGCTACATATATTTTTAAATTTATTTTTTAAATATAATTTATTGTCAAATTGGCTAACATACAGTGTGTAAAATGTGTTCTTGGTTTTTGGAGTAGATTCCCATGGTTCCTTGCTTACGTCCAACACCCAGCGCTCATCCCAACAAGTGCCCTCCTCAATGCCCATCACCCATTTTCCCCTCTCCCCCACCCAGTTTGCTAAGTTCTTTATAGATTTTGGATACTAACCTGTTATTGGATATGCCATTTGGAAATATCTTCTCCCATTCTGTCAGTTGTGTTTTAGTTTTGTTGATTGTTTCCTTTGCTGTGCAGCAGCTTTTTATCTTGATGAAGTCCCAATAGTTTATTTTTGCTTTTGTTTCCCTTGCCTCTGGAGACATGTTGAGTAAGAAGTTGCTGTGGCTGAGATCAGAGATTGCTGCCTGTTTTCTCCCCTAGGATTTCGATGGTTTCCTGTCTTACATTTGGGTCCCTTATCCATTTTGAGTTTATTTTTATAAAACAAACAGTTAAATGTTGTATTAGGAGGTTGCTTAAAAAATGGAAGGAATGTATGATATATTGGGGTGTAAGAAGAGTTATGAGCTTGAAAATTTCTAGTAATACAAGAAGAAATTTACATACAACTCTCCTGGAAGGCGCCCCTAAGTCCTGTGATCCTTTCTTGACTCTCTGAATATCAGTATCCCTAAACCATATCTTGGGAAACATGCTACCTTTACTTATGATACAGTTCTATTAACATTTTTATATTGTTTAGGAAAAAGTTTTATAATCATTGTAATAATATATGTGTGTATTGTTTTTAAAGGTGCTTGAAATTTTTAAGAGAATCAAATATACTAGAGAATCTGACACGTTAGCTTTGCAATTTTAATTTGAAATGTTTGATACTGTATATTAAGTAGATAGTAGGTGCTCAGTAAATAGTTGAATTTGTGCATGAATGGATAGATTTCTCATAAGTGATTAGTGTTTGATCATTGAAAATAAAATTCATCTTTATAGAATTATAATTTCTTATAGTTACAGCTATAAGTTACCTTTAATCCTAAATGACACAGAATGAAATTAAAATACTATTTATATATTTAATTTATTTTTTAATTTAAATTTTAGTTAACATACAGTGCAATATTGGTTTCAGGAGTAGAATTCAGTGATTCATCACTTACATATAACACCCAGTGCTCATCACAAGTACCCTCTTTAATATCCATCACTCATCTAGTCCATCTCTCCCCTAGCTCCCTCTGTTAACCAACAGTTTGTTCTCTATCATTAAGAGTCTCTTGTACTTTGTTTCCCTCTCTTCTCTCCCCCACTTCCCATACGTTCATCTATTCTATTTCTTAAATTCGACATATGAGTGATATCATATGATATTTGTCTTTCTCTGATTGACTTATTTTGCTTAGCATAATACATTCTAGCTCCATCCACGTCATTGCAAATGGCAAGATTTCATTCTTTTTGGTCTCTGAGTAATATTCCATTGTGTGTGTGTGTGTGTGTGTGTGTGTGTGTGTGTGTGTGTGTGTATACACACATATATATGTATACCACATCTTTATTCATCAGTCAGTGGACATTTGGGTTCTCTCCACAGTCTGGCTCTTATTGATAATGCTGCTATAAACACTGGGGTGTGTGTACCCCTCTGAATCTGTATTTTTGTATCCTTTGGATAAATACCTAATGGTGCAATTGGGATTCTATTTTTAGTTTCTTGAGGAACCTCTATACTGTTCTCCAGAGTGGCTGCACAAGTTTGCATTCCCACCAACAGTGCAAGAACTTTTCCTTTTCTCTGCGTCCTCACCAACATCTATTGTTTCTTGTGTTGTTAATTTTAGCTATTCTGACAGGTGTGAGGTAGTATCTCTTTGTGGTTTTGATTTGTATTCCCCCGATGATGTGATGTGATATGTCTCTTAACTATCTGGATGTCTTCTTTGGAAAAATGTCTGTTCATGTCTTCTGCCTGTTTCTTAACTGGGTTTTGTGTTTTGGGTATTGAGTTTAATAATAAGTTCTTCATAGATTTTGGATAGTAAGCCTTTATCAGATATGTCATCACAAATATCTTCTCCCACTCTGTAGGCTGACTCTTAGTTTTGTTGATTGTCTACTCTGCTGAAGCTTTTTGTCTTGCTGAAGTCCCAATAGTTCATGTTTTTTTTTTTTTTGTTTCCCTTACTTTTGGTGATGTGTCTACTAAGAAGTTGCTATGGCCTTTCATCCATTTTGAATTTCTTTTTGTGTATGGTGTAAGAAGGTGGTCCAGTTTCATTCTTCTGCATGTAGCTGTCCAGTTTCCCCAATACTATTTGTTAAAGAGACTGTCTTTTTTCCATTGGATATTCTTTTTTGCTTTGTCGAAGATTGTGTGTGTGAGTGTGTGTGTGTGTGTGTGTGTGTGTGTGTGTGTGTGTGTATGTGGGTCCATTTCTGGATTTTCCATTGTTTCATTTTTTATGCCAGTGTGTCTATTTTTTATGCCAGTATCATACTGTCTTGATGCCTACAGCTTTGTAATTTAGCTTGAAATTCTGAATCGTGATGTCTCCAGTTTTGTTTTTCTTTTTCAGGAATGCTTTGGATATCCAGGCTTTTCTTTTTGTGGTTCCATACAAATTTTAGGATTATTTTTTCCAGCTCTGCAAAAAATGTTGGTGGTATTTTGATAGGGATTGCATTAAGTGTGTAGATTGCTTTGAGTAGTATAGATATTTTCACAATGTTTATTCTTCCAATCCATGAGCATGGAATGCTTTAATGTTTCTTTGTGTCCTCTCCTCTAAAGTTTCTTTCATAAGTGTTCTGTAGTTTTCAGAGTACAGATCTTTTACTTCTTTAGTTATGTTTATTACTAGGTATCTTACTATTTTTGGTGCAATTTCAAATGAGATTGATTCCTTGATTTCTTTTTCTGCTTCTTTATTATTGGTATATAGAAATGCAACAGATTTCTGGACTTGGATTTTATATCCTGCAACTTTGCTGAATTCCTTTATTCTGGCACTTTTTTGGTGGAGTCGTTTGGGTTTTCTGCAGAGTATCATGTCATCTAAAAATAGTAAAAGTTTGACTTCTTTGCTAATTTGGATGCCGTTTTTTTCTTTTGTTGTCTGACTGCTGAGGCTAAGACTTCCAGCACTATGTTAAATAGTAATGGTGAGGGTAGACATCCTTGTCTTATTCTTGACCATAGGGGAAATGCTCTCAGTTTTTCCCCACTGAGGATGATATTAGCTGTGGGTCTTTTGTATATGACCTTTATGATGTTGAGGTTTGTTCCATCTATCCCTACTTTGTTGAGGGTTTTTATCAAGAGTGGATACTGTATTTTGTCAAATGCTGTTTCTGCATCTATTGACAGGATCATATGGTTCTTATCCTTTCTTTTATTAATGTGGTGTATCACGTTGATTGATTTACAAATATTGAACCAGCACTGCAGCTCAGGAATAAATCCCACTTGATCATGGTGAATAATTCTTTTAATGTATAGTTGAATTCAGTTTGCTAGTGTCTTGTTCAGAATTTTTGCGTCCTTATTCATCAGGGATATTGGTCTGTAATTCTCTTTTTTAAACAATTTTTTTTTCCAACGTTTATTTATTTTTGGGACAGAGAGAGACAGAGCATGAACGGGGGAGGGGCAGAGAGAGACGGAGACACAGAATCGGAAACAGGCTCCAGCCTCTGAGCCATCAGCCCAGAGCCTGACGCGGGGCTCGAACTCACGGACCATGAGATCGTGACCTGGCTGAAGTCGGACGCTTAACCGACTGCGCCACCCAGGCGCCCCTGTAATTCTCATTTTTAGTGGGGTCTTTGTCTGGTTTTAGAATCAAGGTACTGCTGGCTTCATAGAATGAGTTTGGAAGTTTTTCTGCCATTTCTATTTTTTGGAATAGTTTGAGAAGACTAGGTATTAACACTTCTTTAAACGTCTGGTAGAATTCCCTTGGGAAACCATCTGGCCCAGGGGTCTTTTTGGGAGATTTTTGATTGCTGATTTAATTTCTTTGCTGGTTATGAGTCTGTGCAAATGTTCTATTTCTTCCTGTTTTAGTTTTGGTCGTTTGTGAGTTTCTAGGAATTTGTCCATTTCTTCCAAATTGCCCAGTTTGTTGGCATATAATTTTTCATAGTATTCTCTTATAATTGTATTTTTATAGTGTTGGTTGTGAGCTCTCCTCTTTCATTCATGATTTTTATCTGTGTGGGTCCTTTCTCTTTTTTTTAAAATAATTTTTTAAATTTTATTTATTTATTATTGAGAGAAAGAGAGAACACAAGCTGGGGAGAGGCAGATAGAAAGGGAGACACAGAATCCAAAGCAGGCTCCAGGCTCTAAGCTGTCAGCACAGAGCTTGATGCAGAGCCCAAACTCATAGACCATGAGATCATGACCTGAGCCAAATTCAGACACTTAGCTGACTAAGCCACCCAGGCACCCCTACTTTTTCTTTTTGATAAGTCTGGCTAGGGGGTTATCAATTTTTTTAGGGGGTTATCAATTTTATTAATTCTTTCAAAGTACCAGCTCTTATTTTAATCTGTTCTACTGTTTTTTTGTTTCTATATTATTTATTTCTGCTCTAATCTTTATTATTTCTCTTCTGCTGGATTTAGGTTTTATTTGCTGTTCCTTTTCTAACTCCTTTAGGTGTAAGGTTAGGCTGCGTATTTGGGACCTTTCTTGCTTCTTGAGATAGGCCCGAATTGCAATATACTTCCCTCTTAGGATGCCTTTGCTGCATCCCAAGGGTTTTGGACTGTTGTGTTTTTGTTTTCATTTGCTTTCATGTATTTTTTAAAATTTCTTCTTTAATTTCCTGGTTAACTCATTCATTCTTTAGCAGGATGTTCTTTAACCTCCACCTATTTGAGGGCTTTCCAAATTTTTTCTCTTTGTTGACTTCAAGTTTCATAGCATTGCGACCTGAAAATATGCATGGTATGATCTCGACCTTTTCCTACTTGTTGAGTGCTAATTTGTGACCCAGTAGGTGATCTCTTCTGGAGAATGTTCTATGTACACTCGAAAAGAATGTGTACTCTGCTGCTTTGGGATGAAATGTTTTGAATATATCTGTTAAGTCCATCTGGTCCATTGAGTCATTTAAAGCCATTGTTTCCTTGTTGATTTTCTGCTTAGGTGGTTTGTCCATTGCAGTAAGTGGGGTGGTAAAGTCCCCTACTATTATTATATTAGTATCAGTGAGTTTCTCTATGTTTGTGATTAATTGATTTACATTTGGGTGCTCGCTTCCAATTTGGGGGCATAAATATTACCATTGTTGGATCTTCTTGGTGGATAGGCCCCCTTAATTAAGATATAATGCCCTTCTTCATCTTTTGTTACAGTCTTTGTTTCAAAATCTAGTTTGTCTGATAATAAGTATGGCTGTTCTGGCTTTCTTTTGACTTCCATTATGGTAGATGGTTCTCCATCCCCTCACTTTAAATCTGCAGGTGTCATATAGATGGATTTTGTTTTTTTATCCATTCTGAATTCCTGTGTGTTTTGATTGGAGCATTTAGTTCATTTACATTGAGAATGTTATTGAAAGGTATGAATTTAGTGCCCTTGTGTTACCTTTAGAGTTGGTGTTTCTTTTTTTTTTTTTTAAAGCAGCAATGTTTTTTTTTTTTAATTTTTTTTTTCAACGTTTTTTATTTATTTTTGGGACAGAGAGAGACAGAGCATGAACGGGGGAGGGGCAGAGAGAGAGGGAGACACAGAATCGGAAACAGGCTCCAGGCTCCGAGCCATCAGCCCAGAGCCTGACGCGGCGCTCGAACTCACGGACCGCGAGATCGTGACCTGGCTGAAGTCGGACGCTCAACCGACTGCGCCACCCAGGCGCCCCTAGAGTTGGTGTTTCTGGTGATGTTCTCTGGTTCTTTCTAGTCTTCGTTGCTTTTTTTTTCGTTTGTTTGTTTTTGTTCCTACATTCAAAGAATCCCCCTTAAAATTTCTTGCAGGGCTGGTTTAGTGGTCATGAACTCCCTTCTTAGTTTTTGTTTGGGAAACTCTGTCTCTTCTTCTATTTTGAATGACAGCCTTACTGGATAGAGTATTCTTGGCTGTATATTTTTCCCATTCAGCACATTGAATTTATTTTGCCATTCCTTTCTTGCCTGCCAAGTTTCTGTGGACAGATTTGCTGTGAACTGGTCTGTCTTCCCTTGATCCTTTCAGGATTCTTTCCTTTTCTACGGATTTTGTGAATTTGACTATGATATGCATTGCTATTGGTTGGTTTTTGTTGAATCTAATGGGAGTTCTCTGTGCTTCTTGGATTTTGATGTCTGTGTCCTTCCCCAGATTAGGAAAGTTTTCAGGTATAATTTGCTCACATAAACCTTCTGCCCCTTTTTCTCTCTATTCATCTTCTGGGACTCCTATGATATGAATGTTATTATGTTTTAACAAATGGCTGAGTTTCTTAAGTCTGCTTTTGTGATCCCTGACTTTTGTTTTTCTCTTCAGCTTCATTATTTTCCATAGTTTTGTCTTCTGTATTGCTAATGCACTCCTCTGCCCTGTCCATCCTCATTTTTATGGCCTCCTTTTGGGTTTGCATCTCAGATATAGCATTTTTCATTTTGGCTTGACTAGATTTGAGTTCTATTATGTCTGTAGAAAGGGATTCTCTGATGCTTTCTATGCCTTTTCCAAGCCCAACTAGTATCCTCATAATCATTTTAAATTCTAGTTCAGACATCTTACTTGTATCTGCATTGAGTAAATCCCTAGCCATCATTTTTCCTCTTCTTTCTTTTGGGGTGACTTCCTCCATCTTGTCATTTTGGAGGAAAAAAGAACAACAACAACTATAATAGAATGAAATAAAAATTAAAAAAATAAAAGAAATCACATAAAGGAAGCTAGATCCTAAGTATGTTTTGGTCTGCTTGTTAAGAGAAGCTTGATAGAAAAGAGAGAAGAGAAAAAAAATTAAAAATTAAAAAAATTTTTTGCTTTATCTGTATCCAAGAAACAAAAGAAAAGAAAATGAACAACAGAAACAGAAGCAACAACAAAAAATGAACAAACAAACAGAAAATCCAAATGAAACTAGATGGACTTTCCCCTGTAGCTGAAACTTTGCAGCAGTCTATGGTCAGTAAACTAAGCTCATGGAAGGGATTTGTGGTCTTCTGGGTGAAGGGCCTGTTGCTCTCATTTTCAGGTCAACTAGCCCTAGTGGAGGTGCGCTGGGAAGACTCAGGGAGAATGTCTTGGCGTAAGGGCTCTCTTCTCTACTTGGTGGAGCCCTTTAGCTCACTGGGGTTGATCAGTTTGAGGCTACTTGTGAAAATGTCTTCGCTGCACTTCCTGGTCTCCTGACCAGGAAGTTCATCTGTCCTCACAGAAGTGTGATCAGTCCCCCCTTTTGTGTCTCTCACTTCTGTCAATTCCTTCCCCCCGTCTGTGTCCACGCTGTCCATCTACTAGGGCAGCGCGTGTCTCCTGAGTTTTATCTCAGGTGCCGCTGTGTTTCAAATCCCTACACTTGAGAACCCCTGCAGTTAGCACCCTCAGTGATCCCCTGGAGGAGGGTCTCCCTGTGCTGTGGCTGGTGCTGGCGTGTCCCAGGAAATGGTTGCGTGATTGCACCGCTGCAGCAGCTTAGAGTTAATGGTAAATTGCAACACACAGCTGGTGTCAGTGTTTGCTGCCCTCAGCAGCGGTCTTTGTTCCTATACCGGTGAATTGGCCTCTTGATGGCTCCCACTGGGTGGATCTTTTGCCAGAGGGTGGAAAGGCCGAATCACTTCTGTGAAGTGCACTCCAAGCAGGAGAACTGCTTCGCCCTGTTTGATCCAGGGGATCCTCAGACAGAGCTGCCTATTCTGGTGCCTCCACCCTGCTTCCTTGTTGGAGCACCACCAGGCGCTAACCTCTGAAACTTCAGACTCTCTACTTCACCGTTCATAAAAAAACTGGCCATTTTGAAACGCTTTCCTTTTTTCACATCAATGATTTTGGGGAACATTTTTCTTGTGCAGTCCGCTGTGTGTGTTTTCATTCTTTCTCTCTAGCTGCTTTCAGGGTGAGTGCTTTTTGTCCTTAAAAGGCTGCCTCCCCTCTGCACTTCACCTCTCCACACCACCTACCTGCCCTCTTCTTTTCCTCAAATTATGCAGATTGTTCTGTTAATCGTCAAATCAATTTCTTAGGTGTTCAGAATGGTTTGATATTGATCTAGCTGTGTTTGAGGGACAAGCCCAGCCCAGGATCCTTTTATTACTCCCCAGAATGGAATTTTTAAAGCACTTACTATTCTAGAAATAATTTAATGGTGCCTTATAATCCAAATGACAAAACTGTCTGACACTTCAGTTGTTTCATTACTTCTCTGGATAGTGTCCAGTTTACTGTGGGGATCACAGACATCAGTGATTCTACTTGCTATTACTTCCTTCTTCTGATTTCTTATATACATATATATGTGTACATACATTCTTATATATATATATACTTTCTTATATATATGTACATTCATATATATATACATTCATATATTTTATACACACACACACACACACACACACACACACACACTCTGGTATATGGGCCATTCATATGAGCCCCCAAACTTCTAGTATAACTAAATGGGTAATGCAGTAAGGCTTTTATTGTATATACAGAATATGGGAGTTACTCCCTGCATATTTGTAAAAGTATTAACTTTTATAGTTTTTATGTTTTTATTGTAACTTGTTTATTTATATTCCACAGTTGTATCTTTTTATTACATGATTTTTTTTTGTTACAGTAGATAGTTTTTTCAGTAGTCTTCTTTTTTTTTTTTAAAAAATTTTTTTTTTTTTTCAACGTTTATTTATTTTTTGGGGGACAGAGAGAGACAGAGCATGAATGGGGGAGGGGCAGAGAGAGAGGGAGACACAGAATCGGAAACAGGCTCCAGGCTCTGAGCCATCAGCTCAGAGCCCGACGCGGGGCTCGAACTCACGGAGCGCGAGATCGTGACCTGGCTGAAGCCGGACGCTTAACCGACTGCGCCACCCAGGCGCCCCTCAGTAGTCTTCTTAAAATAGTTTTTCACTTCTATGCTTTGTATCTTTTCCTTTCCTCTTACAACAAATTAAGTTTATACAATTCTTTTTTTTTTTTTTTTTAATTTTTTTTTCAACGTTTATTTATTTTTGGGACAGAGAGAGACAGAGCATGAACGGGGGAGGGGCAGAGAGAGAGGTAGACACAGAATCGGAAACAGGCTCCAGGCTCTGAGCCATCAGCCCAGAGCCCGACGCGGGGCTGGAACTCACGGACCGCGAGATCGTGACCTGGCTGAAGTCGGACGCTTAACCGACTGCGCCACCCAGGCGCCCCTATACAATTCTTTTAACTACACTGGTATAAAGTCCACACTGAAGCCAGTGTTGTGTCTTCGGTTGTATATCTATTTATTTTCTCTGTTATATTCTGTTTATCTTTTAACTGGGACTTTTTATAATGGCAGTCATAATTTTATCTTCTTTTGTGTGTGTGTGTGTGTATGTGTGTGTTTAGACTTCTGTTTTTGCTTCACAACATACATATCAACAGGCATTTTAGTTACTATAAGAAGTATAGTTTTGTGTTAAGCCCCTGATATGACTAAGATACCATTTTCTACTCCCAGTGTGTCACTTCTATTTTGCTAACTTGCCGCTTCTTTTGTCACTGTCTTTTATGTCACTGTGGGCATTTATTGTTTGTATGTTTCAAATCCCAGCTCTTAAACCCTTTGTGCTTGCAGTGAACTATTGCTGCTTAAAAATGAATTTGAGATTTTAAGAGGCTAGGTGGGTTAATAGAGGAAGACCAGTCTTATATGACAAATAAACTAGATAAGAAAGCTGGAAACATTACCTAATAAACAGAAAGATTGGGGATTATAGAGATGTAGTTAAAAGTTATATCAAAATAACTAAAAATAGTCAACTGTAATACTTTGTTAATAATCCTATGAACTTGTAATTGACTTAAAGGACAATTTACATTAGGTACAGAATAACTTGATTTATTGGAGCATTGTTCAACCATTTCATGGAACTTGTCTGGTTGTCATCAAGCAGTAGAAGGAAAATCTATATTTGCTAATGTTCCAGCTATGTGTTATCTTCTGATCTCATATGTATTTCTATGATCTTAAGCCTCCTGCTTCTTGAATATGTGTGTGAAAATAATATGGAACTTAAAATGAAATAAGTTCAGTCTCAAATCCTTACTGCTTGGTTGCTGCTAGCTATTTTACCTTGGGCACATTACTTTAGTTTTCTGGTCTTAAACTACTTCATATGAAGTATGACATTTGAAGAGTGTATATGTCATATAAAAACAACTTATTCAAGGACACAGCTAATAAATGGCTAATTTCTTATAATAAATAATGTTTTACTGCACTACAAAAGCCTGGATGACCAAATACAGGGTGTGCAGTTTTCCTTTGGTATATTTACTTTTGACTGTTTAGCTATTTAGAAAATTGTTTGGCTATTATATAAACATACGTTTTGAGCATCAGTCATACTAAGTAAGGGGAATATGGTGTTTAGTTGGGGAGATAGGTTAGAGGCAATATAAAGGTAAATAATTATACAAGATAACATTTATTAAGTGTTAGATCCTAGAGAAGACCAGAAGAAGGAGAGTTGGTTTGGAGACTGCCATAGAAGAAAGGGATTTAGATAAGCTGAGGGGAGGCTGGGGATAGACTTCCACTTTTCTCAACTAAAATGGAGATAGTACTTGCCTCCTAGGATTGTTGTAAGGATTCAATGAAGTACAGTATCTGTAAAGTATCTTATGTAGTACTGCATGACATAAAATGTAACTCATCTTGTGTTACTATTCTCAAGTGAATGTAAGTGGTTCATTCTGTCATCTTTTAAAGTTTTCCTTCTCAGATGCCTGATTACTCCTTTGACTCAGAGATCATGCATAGTTTTCATTTTAAATATCAACTGGTTATCTGGAACATAAAGTGGAAGAAATTCTGAGTCTGTACGTAGTTTCAGCAAGAAAGAATGTGATCATTTATGAGTTAATGATCACTTAATTATGCCAAGGCAGCTCTAAAGTGATTGGAGGCCAGGAATGGTGGTATATGGGTTGTGGGAGTAACAGTATATAAATCAAGTATTTATTATCCTTACACAAAGTTTCATTATCACCTATTTTTTCCTCTAGCCTTCCTTTCATTTTTTCCTGTTAAATTCTACAATATAAGTTAGCAAGGTTTCAGAGGTAGGATGCCACGTTTATCTCTATACTTCTAGTTGCTTAGTAAGTATTTGCTGAGTGATTAACTAAGTGAAGAAAATTTTAGCCCCACAGTAGACAAGAATCTGAGGTATCACCCCTGCTCTGAAATATCCCTTCTATATAGTCTCCCATTTATATCCTACTGAGCAGATTCCATTTAAAAACACTTGTATCTTCTACAAAGCTTAAGCTGTCAGTGTGGTTTACTTGTTTCAGGTTCCTTTCCTAATGGAAACCACCCACATGAGAAAATGAGAGTTTTGATTAAGGAAGGAGGAATGAGTTGGAAAAGAAAGGGGCAGTTTCTTTACTTGGGAAAGAGGTTGGATTTTTAAGAAAGATACTTGAATGGCTTTCAACTTTGAGATGGGTGGATACCTGGGATGAGAGAGTGAGTTTCCAAGGTGGTACAAAAAGGGAAAATATGCTGAAGATAACTGAAATTTAAATATTAAAGAGTGATAAATGTAAAATTATAAAAGCAAAGAAGAATTTTTTAATATTCTTTCTGCTCCCTTCTTGTGTTCTAGATCCCTTTCCTTTTCACTTCTAGATAACAGTATTATTATATTGCCTTAGGTTGTCTAAGTTGGCATTTGGGTTTTGATAGGTTCCATTCTCCTATCTTTACTCACCTTCTCTCTAAATCCTTCTTTCTTCCAGGTAAACAAGTAGAATATTATAAACTTTTCCTGGGTACTAACTTGGTGGAACTACTTTGTCTTATCTAGCCACTTGAAGTTCTCCTTGAAAGAATAGCAGTGGATGCAACCTCTTTGTTGCATCTGATTTCTCATAAGAAAGAATCTTGGTTTTAGACACAAAAGAAGGAATAGGAAAGTGGGTGATGAGAAAGTGACTTTGTAAACTTTGTCCTGGGTTTTCTTTCCCTTTCTGAAGGTTCTTGTCTTTGAATGTCTTGTCATGAATATGTGGATAAAAGCTTGTTTTTATAAAACGGTTTTGTTTATTTACTGCATGTTTAAAATATTTTAAAGTTATTCTCTGTCCTCATTTTAAAAAATGGATTTAATGTCTCTATTATATGACTTTAAGTTATAATTTTTTTAGGCATACATTCCTGAACCTTGGTGTTCAGATGCATTTAAAACTCTTAATTTTTGGAGCCAGGGAGTAGAAGTTACAGAGATTTTTCAGCTTTATTGCTAATACCAAGTAAATGGGAATGTCTACCACTTAGCTGATTCAAGAACGGTGGGATCCCTACAAAAAGAAAATCTGATTCTAGATGAGCGTTATCCTTGGAACATTTAACAATTTCAACTATAATAGAAAGATTTAAAGCAGTCTTTCTTATGCCTATTTCCTTTATACCTAGCTCTTCAGTTTGACCTGGTCACAGTGTCTTTTCTAGCTTGACAATTAATTTATAATATAAAAGTAGTTCCCAACTCTGTTCGAAATCCACTGGTAACATACAGTCCATTAATTAAATTCATACCTGTTAGAAATGATAGAACTCTGTTGTAATTGAGCAAGGAGGATGTGGCATAGTGTCCTGAATGGCATTATGGCAATTGAAATGGTTTGACTTAGAGTAAGAATCTTTTATGCTTCAATGTATGAGCTTTCATGAAGATATGAGGAAGTATGAAATAATGATCTGTGTCATGATAGCTTCAGCTAATGGTGGTCTCTTCAAAAAGCTGTTACAGGACAGTAGATTCCAAAATTTCTCTGTAAACTTTCAACCAATAGTATTTTGTTAGGTTTTCTGTTAAGTTTATGTGTAGGAATTGCTGTACACATTTTTAAAAATAAAAAGCACATTTAAAAATTAGCACATATACTAATTTGTACCTATAATCATGAGTTGTTGTTCAGAGTCTTTCTCCACTAATTTAAAAGTATGGTTTCAGCCTATGCCATCATTCAAATCTGAGGATTTTATTAATTAAAGTAAAATGCTTTTAGGTGGTGTTAATTTTGTTTACTAAGTGGTATTAATTTTGTTCACTAATATACAGGAGAAGATAAAGAAGACTGTGCTTCTAACTTTCTTTTTAATGTATATGTTGTAATATTTAGGACTCTCAGTGTATATTTTTCGCTGTTAAATTCTGAAGAAATGCATTTAACATGATGATGAATCTGCTTATATTGCTGCTTTCAGTTTACAATTTATTCACCAAACTACAAGAAGTATTTAAACTACACATTTTCTCTGGATGGGGATTTAGCATCCTGATGAAGTAGATTAAGATTAAAGATTATTCTTTTTTTTTTTTTTTCTGAAATTTATTGACAAATTGGTTTCCATACAACACCCAGTGCTCATCCCAAAAGGTGCCCTCCTCAATACCCATCACCCACCCTCTCCTCCCTCCCACCCCCCATCAACCCTCAGTTTGTTCTCAGTTTTTAACAGTCTCTTATGCTTTGGCTCTCTCCCATTCTAACCTCTTTTTTTTTTTTTTTTCCTTCCCCTCCCCCATGGGTTCCTGTTAAGTTTCTCAGGATCCACATAAGAGTGAAACCATATGGTATCTGTCTTTCTCTGTATGGCTTATTTCACTTAGCATCACACTCTCCAGTTCCATCCACGTTGCTACAAAAGGCCATATTTCATTTTTTCTCATTGCCACGTAATATTCCATTGTGTATATAAACCACAATTTCTTTATCCATTCATCAGTTGATGGACATTTAGGCTCTTTCCATAATTTGGCTATTGTTGAGAGTGCTGCTATGAACATTGGGGTACAAGTGGCCCTATGCATCAGTGCTCCTGTATCCCTTGGATAAATTCCTAGCAGTGCTATTGCTGGGTCATAGGGTAGGTCTATTTTTAATTTTCTGAGGAACCTCCACACTGCTTTCCAGAGTGGCTGCACCAATTTGCATTCCCACCAACAGTGCAAGAGGGTTCCCGTTTCTCCACATCCTCTCCAGCATCTATAGTCTCCTGATTTGTTCATTTTGGCCACTCTGACTGGCGTGAGGTGATACCTGAGTGTGGTTTTGATTTGTATTTTCCTGATAAGGAGCGACGCTGAACATCTTTTCATGTGCCTGTTGGCCATCCGGATGTCTTCTTTAGAGAAGTGCCTATTCATGTTTTCTGCCCATTTCTTCACTGGGTTATTTGTTTTTCGGGTGTGGAGTTTGGTGAGCTCTTTATAGATTTTGGATACTAGCCCTTTGTCCGATATGTCATTTGCGAATATCTTTTCCCATTCCGTTGGTTGCCTTTCAGTTTTGTTGGTTGTTTCCTTTGCTGTGCAGAAGCTTTTTATCTTCATCAGGTCCCAGTAATTCACTTTTGCTTTTAATTCCCTTGCCTTTGGGGATGTGTCGAGTAAGAGATTGCTACGGCTGAGGTCAGAGAGGTCTTTTCCTGCTTTCTCCTCTAAGGTTTTGATGGTTTCCTGTCTCACATTTAGGTCCTTTATCCATTTTGAGTTTATTTTTGTGAATGGTGTGAGAAAGTGGTCTAGTTTCAACCTTCTGCATGTTGCTGTCCAGTTCTCCCAGCACCATTTGTTAAAGAGGCTGTCTTTTTTCCATTGGATGTTCTTTCCTGCTTTGTCAAAGATGAGTTGGCCATACGTTTGTGGGTCTAGTTCTGGGGTTTCTATTCTATTCCATTGGTCTATGTGTCTGTTTTGGTGCCAATACCATGCTGTCTTGATGATGACAGCTTTGTAGTAGAGGCTAAAGTCTGGGATTGTGATGCCTCCTGCTTTGGTCTTCTTCTTCATAATTCCTTTGGCTATTCGGGGCCTTTTGTGGTTCCATATGAATTTTAGGATTGCTTGTTCTAGTTTCGAGAAGAATGCTGGTGCAATTTTGATTGGGATTGCATTGAATGTGTAGATAGCTTTGGGTAGTATTGACATTTTGACAATATTTATTTTTCCAATCCATGAGCAGGGAATGTCTTTCCATTTCTTTAAATCTTCTTCAATTTCCTTCATAAGCTTTCTATAGTTTTCAGCATACAGATCCTTTACATCTTTGGTTAGATTTATTCCTAGGTATTTTATGCTTCTTGGTGCAATTGTGAATGGGATCAGTTTCTTTATTTGTCTTTCTGTTGCTTCATTGTTAGTGTATAAGAATGCAACTGATTTCTGTACATTGATTTTGTATCCTGCAACTTTGCTGAATTCCTGTATCAGTTCTAGCAGACTTTTGGTGGAGTCTATCGGATTTTCCATGTATAATATCATGTCATCTGCAAAAAGCGAAAGCTTGACTTCATCTTTGCCAATTTTGATGCCTTTGATTTCCTTTTGTTGTCTGATTGCTGATGCTAGAACTTCCAGCACTATGTTAAACAGCAGCGGTGAGAGTGGGCATCCTTGTCGTGTTCCTGATCTCAGGGAAAAAGCTTTCAGTTTTTCCCCGTTGAGGATGATGTTAGCTGTGGGCTTTTCATAAATGGCTTTTATGATCTTTAAGTATGTTCCTTCTATCCCGACTTTCTCAAGGGTTTTTATTAAGAAAGGGTGCTGGATTTTGTCGAAGGCCTTTTCTGCATCGATTGACAGGATCATATGGTTCTTCTCTCTTTTTTTGTTAATGTGATGTATCACATTGATTGATTTGCGAATGTTGAACCAGCCCTGCATCCCAGGAATGAATCCCACTTGATCATGGTGAATAATTCTTTTTATATGCCGTTGAATTCGATTTGCTAGTATCTTATTGAGAATTTTTGCATCCATATTCATCAGGGATATTGGCCTGTAGTTCTCTTTTTTTACTGGGTCTCTGTCTGGTTTAGGAATCAAAGTAATACTGGCTTCGTAGAATGAGTCTGGAAGTTTTCCTTCCCTTTCTATTTCTTGGAATAGCTTGAGAAGGATAGGTATTATCTCTGCTTTAAACGTCTGGTAGAACTATAGTGTTAGAGATTTTGGTTTCCAATTTTGTGAAAAGGCTTTGGACCGTCCCAGTGTCTTAGTTTGTTCAGGTTGCTGTGACAAAAATACCATAGACTGGGTGGCTTAAACCACAAACATTTATTTCTCACAGTTTTGGAGGCTGGGAAGTCCAAAATCAAGGTGCCAGCAGCTTTGACATTTGGTGAAGACCTGCTTACTAGTTGATAGACAGCAGTCTTGTCATTTGTTTCCTCTTATGGCAGACAGGGCATGAGAGCCCTCTGGAGTATCTTTTTATTTTTTTTCCAACTTTTATTTATTTTTGGGACAGAGAGAGACAGAGCATGAACGGGGGAGGGGCAGAGAGAGAGGGAGACACAGAATCGGAAACAGGCTCCAGGCTCTGAGCCATCAGCCCAGAGCCTGATGCGGGGCTCGAACTCACGGACCACGAGATCGTGACCTGGCTGAAGTCGGACGCTTAACCGACTTCGCCACCCAGGCGCCCCTGGAGTATCTTTTATAAGGGTACTAGGCCCATTCATGAGAGCTCTACCTCATGACCTAATCCCCCTCCTAATACCATCACATTGGGGGTTAGGATTTCAGCATATGAATTTTGGTGGGAACACAACATTCAGTCCATAACATCTAGTTTACATTTCCAGTTCCAGTTTGAACTTAAAGTTCTGTTTTGAACAGGCTCAAACTACTTAGATCATTTATTTCAAATGGAGGATTAAGTAAATAGATGACACCCATATTGTCCTATTTTATTTTTGGTATGATCTTTTCAAGTGCAGTGCCATTGCTACTGCAGGTTTTAACTGATCCACTAAAACAAGAAAAAGAAGTAAGGGTTATTAATAGTGGAAAGGAAAATGCAGAATTGTTCTTAATTCCATGTGGTATGTTTGTTTATCTAGAAATTCACAAGAAATAATCAGAAAATTATTTGAAAAATAGAGTTCTGTAAGATATCCTAAGGGATCTAAGATCACTAAAAATCAGCAGCTTTCTACTTCTAGATGTGGCAAACTAGATGTCCAGAAAAACTCTTCCTATAACAGCACACCTTAAAATATTACATGGAATATTAACAAAAACTACTTTTCAGTACATGTCTGAGATAGTGGGAAAGGAAGGGAATTTCTCAGAACTCAGAAATAACAGGAAAGTGTGAACCACCTGCTGTAGTTGTGCACTGGAATTGATATTACCTGCTGATCTTGGTGGCTTAGGGCCTGTATTTTACAGGATTATTTATGAAGGAATAGGGGCAAAATATGGCATCTAAGGAGGGAGGGAGGTTCAATGCACCTTATAAGAGCTGGACACACTAGTGGTGATATCCTTAATAAGTGATCATGAAATAAATCCTTCCATACATTAGTGATTACTGGGAATAAGTGCTGGATTTGTTCTTGGCTCTGGGTAGAGTGGGAAAATCTGGGCAGATTAAAGATTAGGCACAACCAAAGAGAAAATTAATTAATGAATATAGGTGAAAAGAAAATACTCAGAATGTAGTACATAGAGGAAAATTGGAAAACAAATGAAAGTTTGAGGGCCATGGTAAGTAGCATGAGAAGATCCAACATGGGACTAACCGTTGTTCTAGAAGGAGATAATGGAGAAACTGTAACAGAAGCAATATTCAAGGATATAATGGCTGAGAATTCTCCAAGATAAAACTAAAATTCAGGACAGCAATAGCATATAAATTGACTTAGGAGGGACAGTGATTCATTTGAAACATTCAAAGAGGAAGAAGGTAGGGGTGCCTCAATTGGTTAAGTGTCCAACTCTTGATTTTGGCTCAGGTGATGATCTCATGGTTGTGAGATCAAGCCCCACATTGGGCTCTGTGCTGGGTATGGAGCCTGGTTAAGATTCTCTTTCTTCCTCTCCCTCTCCCTCTCTCTCTGCCCCTGTCTTGCATTTATGTGTGTGTGCTCTCTTGCTCTCTCTCAAAAGAGAGGTAGAAGTGTTGTTTAACTTCACACTTTAAGTATGTTTTAAAAAAATACTAGATAGTCATTATAAGACTAGAAATGAACTGTATGATTTCCATTGTAAAAAAGGGAAAAATGTAACGAGGGGGAAGAATCTCAAAAATGTAAAAATACTAAAAAAAAAATGGGGGAAGCCAGGAGAAAGTACAAAATTTAATAGTAAATATGAATACAAATATGTCAGCAATACATATATTTATTTATCTTAGAGAGAGAGATTGCAAGTGGGAGACAGGAGCAGAGAGAGCGAGAGAGAGAGAGAGAGAGAGAGAGAATGAGAGAGAATCTCAAGAAGGCTCCACACACAGCACAGAGCTGGACATGGGGCTCAATCGCACAACTCTGTGATCATGACCTGGGTCAAAATCAGGAGTCAGATGTTCAACTGACTGAGCCACCCCAGTGCCCCAATATATCAGCAATATAAATATAAATATTACGCAACTTTCTAATTAAAACAATAATACTGTAAGACAGGAGAAAACGAAAAATAAAACAAAACCAAATCCAGATAGGTTAAATCTATTTATAAGGGATATTATCTAAAACATAAAAATATATAGGGCAGGGGTGCCTGGGTGGCTCAGTCAGTTAAGCGTCCAACTTCGGCTCAGGTCACAATCTCATGGTCCATGAGTTCGAGCCCCGCGTTGGCTCTGGGCTGATGGCTCAGAACCTGGAGCCTGCTTCCGATTCTGTGTCTCCCCCTGTCTCTGCCCCTCCCCTGTTCATGCTCTGTCTCTTTCTCTGTCTCAAAAATAAATAAACGTTAAAAAAAATTAAAAATATATAGGGCAAAAGCTAAAGGATTAAAAACCATAAATAGAGCGAAATGAAACTGGGTGTAGTTATGTTAATGTCAGACAAGATAGACTTTAAAGCAAAAGTGTTACTGAATGTGAAGAATTACTACCTTCAAACAAGCTTCATCTAATGGCCATAAATAGAATATTCTTTTCAAGCACACCTGGAACATTTATAAAAATTGATTATGGAATAGGCCATGAAGATAGTTGCAGTGAATTTCAAAGATTGGTATTATTCGGACTACATTTTTCTAACTACCACACAGTTAATTTAGAAGCTTATAACAAAATGATAACTAAAAACACCTACACATTTGGAAATTAAAAACAATTTCTAAATAATGCATGGTTGAAAGGAGAAACAATGAAAATGGAAACTTGTGAGATAAAGCTAAAATATATCCAGAGATAGTCATAAGTATTTCTCTTTACAAAAGAAGAAAGGCTGAAAATAAATGAGCTGTTTAACTTAAGAAATTAGAGCAATGCAATAAACCCAAAGAAGGTGGAAGGAAAGAAGTGATTAAGAGCAGAAATTAATGAACTTGAAAATGGAGATATAGTAGAGAACCAAGAGAACCAAAAATTTATTTTTTGAAGACTAATAAATTAGACAAATGCCCGGCAATGTAGAATTAAAAAAAAAAAAAGACCTGTAAATATATTGGAAATAATAAAAGGGACTTGACAGATATAGCCATGGGTTTAAAATCTGAGATATTTGGACAGTTTTATGCTGATACATTTGAAAATTTTGTTGAAATGGGCAATCTCTAGAAAAATGTATATCACTAAACCAAATTGAGGAAGGAATAGAACATCTAGTTTATTCCATACCTACTAAAGAAATGGAATCAGTAGTTAAAAATCTTACCATGAAAATAGCAAACCAGTATTCCATTCTTATATAAACTCATTCATAGGGTAGAAAAATATATAATATTTTCCCAATTTAGTTTATGAGGCTAGTAAAGCCTTAGTGGGATAGAATGAAATGGGAAAATTATAGGCCAGTCTCCCTAATTAACATATATAAAAAGTCTTAAGCAAATATTAGCAACTTGTTAGTGTTGTATAAAATAGCTATATTGTGATTAAATGGCGTTTAATCCAGGGGAGCAAGTTGGTTTGACATTAGAAAAAAACTTAACGTAACTTAACAGTTTTGTAAGTTAAAGGAGAAAAAGTATGTTATTCAGAAAGATGCTGAACAGGCATTTTATAAAACCAAAAAAACACATTTTTATCAATACTCTTCTTGAACTGGAACTAAAAGAGAATTTTATTTAACCTGATATCCTGATATAATGTTAAATAATATATTTGTATTTTTATAAAAATACAAAGCAAGCATTATACTTACTGGTGAATTGTTAAAAGCATTTCATTTAAGTCCTCCCCCCACCGAGAGAGTGGGAGACCATGGGCATATGCACATATGAGCACATGTTGGGGAGGGGCAGAGAAAAGGAGAGATAGAATCCCAAGCAGGCTCTACACCATCAGCACAGAGCCCGATGTGGGGCTCAACCCACAAACTCTGAAATCATGACCTGAGTCAAGATCCAAGAGTCAGACACTTAGCTGACTGAGCCAATTAGGCACCCCAAAAGCATTTCATTTACTATTCGGAATGAGACAAGCAGTCCTGGTATCACACCTTTGATTTAACATTGAACAGGCACTCCTAATCTGCAAATAAACCCAGACACATACTAACCCTCATGAATTAGGAATTGAAAAAAAGAAGCAAACTGTCATTATTTGTAGAAAGTATCATTATTTACATAGAAAATTAAAAAAAAACTTTCGGGATGCCTGGGTGGGTCAGTCAGTTAAGCATCTGACTTTATTTCATCTCAGGTCATGATCTAATGGTTGTGAAATGGATCCCTATTTGGGCTCTGCACTGAGCATGGAGCCTGCTTATGTGCATGCTCACTCTCTCTTTCTCTCAAAAAACAAAACAAAGCAAAACAAAACAAAAAACTTTCGACAAATTATTAAAATGCAGAAGGGAATTTAGTAGGTTGGCTAGATATAATAATAATATACAAGAAAATTAAATTTTTATATAGAAAATGCAATTTCAAAAAAAATACAAATGTCTTAAAAAAATACAGGCACCTGGGAACAAATCTAACAACAAATGTATGAATCTTATGTGGGGAAAAAAATTCTAAATCCTTATTGAAAGATTTTACAGATGTAAATACACGGAGAAACAGATGTTCATGGATAGGAGTACAGAATTTTATAAAGATATCAGTTGTTTCTGATAGTCTCACAAATTCAATCAAAATTCTATTTGTGGAAAATGACCAAGTTGAATATACAATTTATAAAGATGAGCAAAGAGCTATGAATAGGTAAGACACTCCTGAAGAGAGAGAACCAGGTAGGGGATTTACTCTAGCAGGTAGGAGAACTTAATGTAAAGTTATACCTTGTTCAGTATTGGCTCAAGGCTGGACAAACTAGTACAACTGAATAGAGAGCCCAGAAACAGACTCATACACAAAAGGAAACCTGATTTATGACAGAGCTATCATTGCAGATTACTCATGGTGGGACAAGTTGTTATCTACATGGAAATAAAATGGATTCTCACACCACACACAGAAATTAATTCCAAATAATAAGTTTAAGTACTTAAATGTGAAATGCACAACTATAAAGGGTTATAAGAGAATATCTCGGGGCGCCTGGGTGGCTCTGTTGGTTAAGCATCCAATTTCAGCTCGGGTCATGTTCTCACAGTCTGTAGGACTCTGCTGACAGCTCAGAGCCTGGAGCCTGCTTCACATTCTATGTCTCCCTCTCTCTCTTCCCCTCCCTGCTCTCACTCTGTCTCTCTCTCAAAAATGAATAAATATTTTAAAAAATTAAAAAAAGAGAATATCTCATTGACAATATTTTAAGGAAGGATTTCTTAAACCATAAACGATAAACCATAAAGGAAAAGGATAAACCATAAGGGGAAAAATTAATGTATTTGATTACATAAAAAGTAAGAACTTCTGGGGGTGCCTGCCTGGATCATTTGGTAGAGCATGTGCCTCTTGATTTTGGGGTTGTAAGTTCGAGCCCCACAATGGGTGTAGAGATTACTTAAAAAGAAAAAATCTATATAAAAAAGACCTCTTATTCAGAAGATACTATAAACAGTTAAGCAGAGTCTTGTTCAGGATAATGGACATGAATGCCTAGTGCATTTGATTAACGTATTTGATATTAACAAAACTGGAAGGTAGTTTAGGAGCAAATTACTAGGAAATACATAGAAAATGAAGGAAACACATGCACCACAAGATCTGCCTATCATCAATTCATGGAAACAAAGGAAAAATAATCATATTTTATGTCATCTTGCTCAGCTATTCATAGCATTTACATGATTATCTAATTAAAATGGTGATATAATTACATAGAGAGGATGAGTGCCTGAAAAGTGTGCCTGTGTTCACGAAAAAATTACTAAATCCTATAAAATTTTATGAGACAACTAAAAGTTGTGAAAATTTGAATAAGGTTCACAGATTAGTTAATCATATTGTATCAGTGTTAGTTTCCTGGTTGTGATAATTGTACTATGGTTATGTAAGATGTTAACATTAAGGAAAGCTAGGTAAAGGGCATATGAAGACTGTACTATTTTTGGAACTTTCTATAAGCCTCACATTAATTCAAAATGAGAAGTTAAAAAAATCATTTGGGTTGAGAGTTGTTGGCTCTGGGGAGTAAGAAATGGAAGAGGGTTGTAAGATTATTGACTTTCAGTAACAGTTTTATAGTACAACTTGACTCTTTAATCTGTATCCATATGTAATTGGAGAAAATCAAAGTATAAAAAATACAGAGCACAATGGTGAAAAGTTACTCTGAAAGTTTAAGTTGGATGCTTTGGGGAAAAACTGACATATAAACCATGCCTATATGTTTTATCTCATTTTCATTTTTATCTCATTTTCTCAATTTCAGTCTCTTTAAGAAGGAGAAACAGGCTAAAAGACACTGATGAAATCTGACTGCAAAATTCTACTCGATTTTTATGATCTGTCCTAGACTTTTAGCTCAACACTAGTCCAAGTTGCGTAAAGTATCTAGAGGGCTTTTTCTATACCTTATTATGGTGAAATAGACTATAGTAGCAAGAATGAATGAGAATGTGGTTACACAGATCGTTTGATAAAAGAAACCATATTTTATAGTAATATAAATTATTTTATAGTTTATATACTTTTTAGTTAACTGTAAACTTCAATTTCTTTTCCTGTTTTGTTTTTTTGTTTTGTTTTGTTTTTTGTTTTTTGTAGGTACTTGGTCATAAACAGTAGATTGTTTTTCCCTCGAGATTAATGCAACTTCTTGTCTCCAATGACAAAGGAGAGTTTAAAATATATTTTTTTATTGTGGTAAAATACACATAACATAAAGCTTACCATCTTAAACTTTTTTTAAAATAAAGTTTATTTGTTTATTTTAGAGAGAGAGTGCATGCACGTGGGGGGAGGGACAGAGAGAGAAGGGGAGAGAGAGAATCTCAAGCAGACTCTGCATTGTCAGATATCGTGAGATCATGACCTGAGCTGAAATCAAGAGTCAGTCGCTTAACCAACTGATCCACCTGGGCACCCCACCATCTTAACCATTTTTAAGTATACCATTCACTGGCCTTTTAAATACATTCATAATGTTTTGCAGCCATCACCACTATCCATCTCCATAGCTCTTCTTGTCTTGTAAAACTGAAACTTGATACCTTTCAAACAGTAACTTCTCACTGCCACCTCCCATGCTGCTGGCAACTGCCATTCTCTTTTTTGTCTGTATGATTTTTACTACTTTACGTATTTCACGTAAGGGGAGTCATACAGTATTTCTCTTTTGTGACTGGCTTATTTCACTTAGCATAATGTCCTCAGGGTTCATCCATGTTATAGCATGTCAGAATTTCCTTCCTCTTTAGGACTTTAATAATTTAAAGTATTCTATTATGTACCAATATTTATATCTGTATCTATATATATATGGAAATATACATATATATACACACATAGACACACACCACATTTGGCTTATCCATTCATCTGTCAGTGGACACTTGGGTTACTTACACATTGTAGCTTTTGTGAATAATTCCCCTATGAACATGAGTGTCCACCTATATCTTCAAGACCCTGAGACCCTCATTTCATTCCCTTTCTGTATGTACTAAGAAGTGGAGTTCCTGGTTCATATGGTAATTTATTTTTAGGTTTTTGAGGAGCTACCGTATTATTTTCCATAGCAGCTATACCTTTTTATATTTCTACCAGTAGTGTACAAGTATTCTTCAAACTTCTGCATATTCTTACCAGTACTTCTTATTTTCTGTGTTTGTCAGTTCTTTTTTTTTTTTTTAATGGTAGCCATTCTAATAGGTATGAGATGGTATCTTATGGTAATTTTGATTCACATTTCCCTAATGATCAGTGATGTTGAATATTTTTCCATGTGCTTTTTGGCTATTTGTATATCTTCCTTGAGGAAATGTTTCTTTACTTCCTTTGCCCATTTTTGAATTATGTTTCATTTTTTGCTGCTGTTGTTGAGTTTTAAGATTTAACATATTCTGTGTTACTCGGCAATCAAAAAGAATGAAGTCTTGCCATTTGCAATAACATGGATGGAACTAGACAGTATTGTGCTAAGTGAAATTAGAGAAAGACAAATATCATATGACTTCACTCATGTTGAATTTGAGATACAAAACAGATGAACATGAGGGAAGGCGAGCAAAAATAACATAAAAATAGGGATGGGGACAAACCATAAGAGACTCTTAAATACAGGAAAGGGTTGCTGGAGGGATAATGGGTGGTGGGATGGGCTAATTGGACAAGGGGTGTTAAGGAGGACACTTGTTGGGATGAGCACTGGGTGTTATATGTAGGTGATGAATCACTGGATTCTATTCCTGAAGTCATTATTGTATTGTTAACTAACTTGGATGTAAATTTTAAAAAATGAAACAAAAAGATTTAATATACTCTGGATATGAATCCCTTATAAGATACATGATTTATAAATCTTTTCTCTCATTCTGTGGCTTACTGTTTTACTTGTTGATACTGTCTTTGATGCACAACATTTAAAAATTCTCATTAAGTCCATGTTTATTATTTCTTTTGTTGCCTGTACCTTTGTTGTCATATCCAAGAAATCATTGCCTAATCCAATGACATGAAGCTTTTGCTCTATGTTTGTTTCTAAGAGTTTTATAATTTTAGCTCTTACATTTAGGTCTTTGATCCATTTTGAGTTAATTTTTGTATATGGTGTTAGGTAAGGGTCTGACTTCATTCTTCTGCCTGTGGATATCCAGTTTTCTTAGCACCATTTGTGGAAAAGACTGTCCTTTCCCCATTGAATGATGTTGGCCTCCTGTCAAAAATGATTTGATTATATATGTGATGGTTTATTTCTAAGCTGTCTATTCTATTCCACTGGTCTATATCTGTCTTTATGCCGGTACCTCACTGATTTGCTTACTTCAGCTTTGCAGTTAAGTTTTGAAACCAGGAGCTATGAATCCTTCAGCTTTGTTCTTCTTTTCTAGATTGATTTGTCTATTTGGTATCCCTTGAGATTCCATATGAATTTTAGGATGGGTTTTTTTGTTTGTTTCTGCAAAAAATGTCATTGGGATTTGACATAGGGTTCCATTGAATTTGTAGATTGCTTTAGGCAGTATTCGCAGTATTAAGTCTTCCAGTCAATGAACATGATAGGTGTTTCCTTTTATTTATGTCGTCTTTGATTTTTTCAGCAATGGTTTGAGGTTTTCATTGTACAAATCTTTCATCTCCTTGGTTAGGTTAATTCTTTTCATTGTTTTTGATGTTGTTACAAATGGAAGTGTTTTCATAATTTTCTTTTCAGATTGTTGTTAGTTTATAGAAATGCAGTGGATATTTGTGTGTTGACTTGTATCCTGCTACTTAGTTGAATTCATTAATAGCTTTAATAGTCTTTTTGTGGAATCTTAAGGATTTTCTATAAATAAGATCGTATCATCTGCGAACAGAGAAAAGTTTTTCTAGTTTGGGTGCTGTTTGTTTCTTTTTCTTGCCTCATTGCTCTGGCTCTCTCAGTATTATGTTGAATAAAAATGACAGAAGTGAGAGTATCCCTGTCTTGTTCCTGATCTTAGGGGAAAACTTTTAGTCTTTACCATTGACTATGATGTTTGCTGTGGTTTTTAATATATGACGTTTATTAATGTTGCGATACAAAATAGAGAACTTATTAGATGCATGCATGTGTATTTGTATGTGTACTTGTCATGTATACACATACTAAACACGTATGTAATTTATATATTTATATATATGAATAAAATTGATGGATACAATTACTTACGGAGGCTATTTTTTAGAAACACTTGAAAATTATATATGTTTCTTAAAACTTTATCCCAACTATTTTTAGATGTTGTGTCTATTGTAAGTATTGGTTGTGTGCTTGGTATAATGTTTAAACTGTTGTTTATTGAGGTGAATAAGTTGGAAGTTAAAGAGCAGCAGTTTGAATAGCCCATTTGTATTTTTAATTTGACACTTTTTGATAAGAAAATAAGTCAGTATGTTTGTATATTCTAAAAGAGAGTTTTTTATTTTTTATTTTTTAACTTCAGACAACCTAATGAGGCCTCTTTTGAATTATGGTATTGCTTGGTAAGTATGTCTTTTTTACTTTATGTTACTTTTCAGAATAATATTGACTAATATATGTAAATTAGCTGTATTTTTGGTTTACTCTTGCAGTATGTCTATGGGCTTCCTGGTTGAAGAGACTGCACCAGTTGTTTGGAGAGGCCTTATGGTAATGTCAGCTATTGAGAAACTACTGAGGCAGGTAAGAAAATTGAATTAAGTGTCATTTTGTTATTGGCACATTATTGTTAATGCATTTGCTGATTGGAGAGTGGTTAATATTTGCAGTCAGGCTTGAGATGTTTTGCAAAAGAATCCAACTAATCGACTGGATGTATAATGAATTATGTGGCACCAAGACCAGTTTCACTGGTCTGTGATTTAATCTTACCCATTGCTTATGATTACCGAAAATCTTAATGTCTTATTTTATATTGTTCTTTTGCTTTGTTCAGAGTCTGCAGTCAGATGATGAAATCTATAAGTAATCTGCCTTCTTTAGATTTATGTTTAATCTCATTGTGGCCAATATTGAGTTATAAGGGCAGTGTAGATATTCTTGCATGTAGAAAAAAATTATATAAATCATGCTCACGTTTTAAAATTGCTTTAGAACAAAATAAAATTTTGTTTTACTCTGCGTACATCTGGCTCTTTATTTATGTATATAATATCTGCCCAATCAACTTTAATTTATCCTTAAGAGAACAGTTGATTGGATAATCTAAAAATATCAGATGGGATATATGTTATTTATAGAAATAATTTTAATTTTTTTCTAGTAGCTGTGAATTTGTAGTTAATTATGTTCTAGATAAATATTATAAGTAATTTGGATTTTCTCCATCCATTTACAGCAATTATCCCTTATTTATTCAGATTTTACTTTGGGTCAGGAATTACGTGATAAGTTGACAATTCTAATCATAGATATTCCTATATTCATTTCTAGTTGAAATAGTTGGTAAATGAAATATGTCTTGAACTCTGAAACTTTTTTAATGTTACATCTTGTCTTCCTTCTGCTGCTTAAGTTCTGATAAATGTGCTTTTTGATCTCTGGTCCCAGAGTCCTGCTACTTTCCTAGTGCGTTCAAGTCTCGTGGCTGCATTTCCTCCCCTTTTATACTCAGATCCCATAGTTGGCTATTTCAGTTGTATTCCCAACAACACCCCTTCTTTACCAATTCCTTTGTGACCTTGATCTTTAACCTTTATTTGTGTGGATTAACTCA